>NW_025813469.1:3241941-3284441 GCF_021976095.1 Xenia sp. Carnegie-2017 | reverse complement strand
TTTTATCAATATTTCAGCACAAGAATATTTTATGTTCATCATGTGTATTTAACCATGGAAAATAAAAACTGCGTTTATTTAACGTGTCGTCAATGCTGTAGTGAGACTTTAACATCTCCAACCAGTTTTCTAAACTAGCTTGTAAAATTTTAGTGGAGAGAAGCTAATCCTGATCAAATAATGGACTCGAAACTGAATTGTATTTTTGATCCTGCAGATGATATTATTATGGAAGACGAAGAGTTTAATGTTGAACTCCATCCAGGATACTGCAAATTCTTTAAAACTTATTTCAAGGGGAAAAAACACTAGTTTTAAGTACATTTTTCCTTAAAACAAGAAATATTCTCTTCTTAACCATAAGAAAATTATCTTACTAACTATCGTTAAACAAGAAATATTTCTAAGCAAGAAAATTTATCTTAAGTAAATTTTTCCGAAAAACAAGAAAATGTTGTAAGCAAGAAAATGTATCTTAAGTAAATTTTTCCTTAAAGTAATAAATATTATCTTGTCCCTTCTATAAGAAAATTATCTTATTAGATTTCTTAAAACAATGTACTGAGCAAGAAAATTAATCTTAAGAAAAATAAAATACTTTCAAGAAATTTATCTTGAAACTAGATTAAATGCAGAAGAAAATCTTTGTAGCTTCGACAAGGTTTTTTTCTAAGCTTGAAAAATCAGTAGAAAGAAAAATAATCTTTAAGCAAGATACTTTTTTATTTATTATATAACCGATTGAAGATTTTTCACAGGGAGAAATGCTCTTCAAAACAAATTTTACATGTGCTAATAGCTTGTTCAAGTAGAATTTTAGCCCCCAAAATATTTAGGCCTTTAGTACCAATTTGAAAATAAAAGTTTATGAAGAACAGGGAGGGTTTTATACAATGAATACCAATATTTCAAAAAAGATAAATACATTGTATAACAGTAAAAATAGATATATACACAAATACAGGTAAGGGCATGCATAATAAGCCATAAAGTTTGAAGCAAAAATAATACTAACAAAACTGGTACTAAAGTCTATATTTTGTCCAAAAACTATGACCAGCCGACAATTTAAAGATACAATATAAAACAAATTCCGAAAACGCTCAATTCCTGGCGACTCTACAAAACCAGTTCTCACAACTCAATGATCTCCCTCCACCTCCCAGAACTCTCCTATAGAAACCTTGTATTCAACAACTATAAAATACAGTTAGCACTATTTTCCACCCAGCAAACCGCCCTTTACTTTGAAATATAATATTTTACACAATATAATATTTTACACAATCTAATATTTTACACAATATAATATTTTATATAATATTTTACACAATCGTCGAAAAACGACATATTTTTCCAGCCTGGATTATAAGTTTATAACTTAAGGTGGTTGCATGAAAATTTAAACTGTAACATTTATCTGTAAATATTTTCATATGTTGATATTAAAACTGTATTATAAAATATAAAATTACTCGCCATCTCAAAACGACCTAGCACCAGTGCATGCATGGTTTCCTTTTAGCTTTGGTTCTTTCCCATTAGCCGCCATCTTAAATTTATTTCCGATTGTGTAAAGTAAAGGGCGGTTTGCTGGGTGGAAAATAGTGCTAACCATAAAATACTTCACTCAAACAAATCTAGCAACTACCCCATTCTTGCTTTTCTTGAAGCACTACTCATCAAACATAACAAGCCTTTTCTCAACACGGGACTTAAGGCTAGCAAAGAATTACACTCTTTTCTTAACTTATAACACACTCATTCTACCAGTCGGGTCGGCAGTTTCAATTCATCCTTTTGAAATACTACACCTCTTCCAACTCTGTCTTTGTAAATATCACACTATTTAATTTCTACTGCTTATTTCCGTTTACTTATTTCCTGCGTTGTAAATATATATGTGTATGTTGTAACATCTTGATATTAGCCAATGGAATATAGCTACGACAAAAGGGGGAAATCTACCATGTATCTACGTCATTCATGCCGTTTTTTGTGATTGGACGACTGAAGGAAAGTCTATAGAAGTAAGGGTTGACCTTTAAATTATATTTATCCAATCGTTATTTTTGATTATAATATTTCCAACTATCGTGGATTTTCACAGAAAGATTTAAAACTGTCAAAATGGCTCACACCTATTGAAAAGCAAAAATTTTAATTTTTGGTGAGAAAAAACTTCACATTGTTTTTATCTTTTCAGTTGTTACGTGGACTTTTACGGAAACTTCTTATCGAATGCAACCGTCTTGATGCTAAATCTGTAGCAATGCCGTTTTTGGGAACTGGGAAACATAATTTTCCCAAAATTATTGTTTTACGTATAATGAAAGAAGAGTTCGAAAGATTTAGTTCTAGATTTCAACAAAGTTCACTGAAACAAATCAAATTGGTGATATATGATCCGGTTGAGAGAAGGCAAAGGAACTTGACCGGTATGTTGAACTTAGATTTTAAAATTTATCAAAATATTCTTTTTCACAATGTAATCAATATTTTTTAGAGCAGTTATAATTTTTTCAATATTTAGACGCTATTTCATCCAATGAAACCGGACGCTTTGTTCCTTTTTCGTTTGGCTGTGGCGAAGAATCCATAACACTTCAGATTTTTGGCCTTTCCGATGGAGAAATCTCGTCTGCTTTACAAAAAATTCACAAGTTTATCAATCAAAATATTATAACGAAGAAATTACGTAGTGAAAATCTTTACGATGTCATCCTAAAAAACAAGCATGAAGTAAAACAGATTGCAACTGATGCTCGCTTAAGAATGAAATGTGAGGATGAACAGACGATTTCTTTAACAGGTTTGCACAGCAAAGTTAATCAAACAAGCATAATTCTCAAAGAGCTCATTAACGAGTTTACTGAAGAAGAGAAAAGACTTCAACAACTGAAATACTTGTCAGAAAATGTTCAATGGAATTTCTATGATGTACATAATAATGTTATTATTTACAATAAAGAGTTGAGCAGTATACTTGAAATTGCTCAGATGAATGGTGAACAAACTACAGAGTTTACAGAATAAGTAGGACAAGTTTTCAATGTCGATTTCGCACAAATGAAAGCTATCAATAGAAGAACGGGTGAAAAAAAACATTGTTGAGGAAGATGATCGCGGGTTTGTATAGTATATTATATTGTATTTTTAAATGTTTTTTACGATTTATGATGTTTTAATGCAGAATTTTAGAATTATGGGAACAGGTAAGAAAACTTTAACTCGATGCAGAGCATTAATTGGGGGAGGGGGGGTGGGGTGCATATTCATATATGCCTTTGTGCCATATGATTTCTCTTGAAAATGAATTTATTTTCAAAAGAAATCAGTAGGGCACAACTGAATATATGTATATACACACCTCCCCCCAATTAACGTTCTAGTTACACCTCTGATACAATGGCTAGTTTTTATTCATGTTTCCTTTCAGACGATTTTTTCCGACAGTATTAAGTGTTTTTTTCATTAATAAGTAATTTTCAAAGGCAGAAAAGGAATGGAGGAAAGGTGTTTTTATTGATAAATGAAAAACATATTATGTCTTTGAAGATTCATTTCTGAAGCAGTGTTTTCTTTAAACTAAGCTTGACATTATTATAAATATTTGGTCTAGATGTTTCACTTCCATCAAATTGGTCACCGCCACGTACACCAAATCAAATTGTACATCTTGCCAGAGTAATACAATCCTCTCCTGAATACATGGAGGTAAAAAATTATTTCGTAGCTCATGGAGGAAGAGCTGATCAAATCGACATGATTGAAAGGATACAGAACCCCGGTCTTTATTGTCTGTACCAGTCCTTCAAGAAGAAGATGCATGGTGCTGTAAATGAAATGCGTCTTTTTCACGGCACTAATCCAAACAATGTTCTACCAATATACACAAATAACTTCAGCCGTAGCTTTGCTGGATTAAATGGTGAGAGTTGAGATGGCTCCAGTTTCACAATGCGAATTTTTTCAAAGTTTCTGTGATGATAGATCCTTTTATAATTGTTAATATAGACATAAAAAAGTATTTTGGCATATTTTTCTGAGAAATGTGTTCAGTCTTTTCTATAAGTATATGCTACTAAGTTCAAACTAGATAATACGCTAGTAGATATTTATTCAGATTCTTTGGTTTCCACCACAATATGATTCCTACCTTACACATGGGTTCTATTTCTTACACGTGGGTTCTATTTACAGGAGTATTGTATGGAAACGGAGTGTGTTTTGCAAGAGATGCATCATATTCTCTCAGCTACTCCCTTGATCAGTGTTCTGGATCACGAGCAAAGATGTTCATCGCCAAAGTTCTTGTTGGAAGTTACACATTGGGTCAGAAAGGACTAAAGACACTGCCAACGAGAAATGATCCCAGTAACCCAGGTCTACTTTATGATTGTGTAGTGGATAATCAGGGAAACCCAACTATATTCGTCATTTTCCAAGATAACCAGTGCTATCCCGAGTATCTTATAACATTAAATAAACAATAGAGCAATTCAAGGGTGTAGCTAGAGAGGGAAATGGGGGACTTGTTTTCCTATTTATTCATAATATTATTTCACATTTATGCATAATGGGGAGTTTACAATGATTCCAATTTCAAAAAGCTTAAAAATAGTCATATAGCTTGCAAAGTTTGTCTGCCATATTAATATTTTTGTCTGTAATCAATAGAAAAACAATGTGTTTCTAAATAAATGAATAATATTTAATGTTCCTAAATTTACATAGCGCGATCAAAACTTGCAGACTGGTTACGCTACTCTAAATATTTGCTAAATATTTCCCTATAAAGTTAAGCGAAATTATGGGATGAACATCTTGACTAATTTTTCACATCGACATAGAAAAAGGCATTGCAGATAAGATTAAGTTGGATTCCATTGTCGGCATATTTGGATTAGCTAACTACGGGAAGTTGCCCTTGTAAAAATTATTTGCTCTCCTCAACTTAAATTGCCAACGTATAAACTGGAAAATGTGAGAAGTAGCGTTTTGGAGAACTCGTAAATGAGTAATTTTAGGAGGGAATGCCCCAAACGTTTCTCGTAAAACCTTGCGACGCCCCTTGAACAATCTCAAAAGCATTTAACATTAAATTACAAAGTAAAGCACAGTTTATACTTATTTACCATTGATCAATTGTACTCTGCACTTCATATATCCTGGGCTACTTAGGTCATTATGTATGTTTTTTTACTGTAATTTTTTCAGCACGTTTATAATTATAAGCACAAAAACTGTTGTAAATTTGCTTTATTATAGTTCTTGTTTTGATGGCATGTCGTAGAGATAGCTAGCTGTGCAAGACTTTTCTCTTTGAACTTTTCCACATGAAGTCAACTATATTCACTTGCAAGATAAATGACTATTATTCTATTAATGCTTAAAATTCGCATTCTTTCTGTCTTAAATCTAAATGTAATGTAAGAAACTAAATCACCAAGTTTGACAAAAAATGTAAATTTTATAATATGAACGGACTATGCTCACGTGTTGTTACAATCAATAAAACCACAGATGCTACACCCTCTCTCTCCTCTGTTAAAATCAACGTCAAATGGTCAAGCAACATCTCTATTGGTAGTGTTCGTTGTGGAGAATTTTTTTTGTGGTATGTCCAATGTCAACCATTACCTGAAAATGTTTTCTGTGACATTGCACAGTCGTATTCAAGCAATAATCGATAATGAATTGATATTTTTGGACAAAACAAAAACAATGTATTTATTTGACAATCAATTCAGTTTTCAATCATCAAATTACTGATTCAATTCGACAAATACAACTCATAGCAAATTTGTATAGGACAGCAATCAGAATCAAATCTTATGATAGGATAAGGAAACGGAGTATACTTTGCAAGAGATGCATCGTATGCTCTTAGCTACTCTCTTCGTCTGTGTTCTAGATCACAAACAAAAATGTACATCGCCAAAGTTCTTGTTGGAATGTAGACATTGGGTCATAGGGGACTAAAGGAACCACCATCGAGAAATGATCCCAACAATCCAGGTCTCCTTTATAATTCTGTAGCAGATAATCAAAACGATCCCACCTTATTTGTCATTTTCCAAGTAACTATTGCTATCTCGAGTATCTTATAGCATTAAATAAACAACATAGCAATTCAGGTAGCCAGGGGAATGAGAGGGTGTGTCTTCCCATTTATTCATAACACCATTTTTTTGCATTTTCTAACTTCGAAATACGTTGTTGCAGAGTATTTTTCCATATAGTAAATTGAAATTCTAATTTAGAACTATTGGGTTAATGCCCTTTACTTAAAACAGTTCTTTTAAGAATTATCAACTTATTATATTACTTTTACCATTCACAATGGTATTTGCTATATTTAGAACTATTACAAATATTTATGTGTACGATCTTAGCCAAGTCTCACCAATATTGACGAGGCATTGCACATACACAACAAATGGGAAAATTAACTGGTTTATAACTAGTGACGTCGCCTTTGATAAAACGTTTTCTAAACAGTTTGTTATTTCTTGCGTCAGTGAACTTGTTCAAAACTGCAACTTAGAGGAGGGGATGATTTCATTTGATTGCAGAAATTTCAGTTCACTATTGAACTGAATATAAGTTCTGTAAGAGTACCACAATTTTCCTTACTTTGAACAAGTGAAGATTACTCTGTCAATTTTAAGGCAGTTCATTTATGAAGATATGTACATGAAAGTTAAAGATATCTAGAGAGAAAGGAGTATTTAAAATTAAAGCTCTTTTAGGTTCGGTTTGAGTTTTTATGTACAGCTTCCTTGAGTTTCAAAGAGATAGAAGAGTTAGCGGAGTCTAGGATGCAAAATCAAGAATGATTGTATTTTTTTTATATTGTGGTGAAGTGTGAAGGTGTTTGTAAATGTGTGAATTTTTGTGTGAGTTTTTTTTTGCAAAATGTAAAACAAAATACAATCATTCCTGTTTTTCGCATCCTAGACACCGCTAACTCTTCTTTCTCTTTGAAACTCAAGAAAGCTCTCTACATAAAAAAAACTCAAACCAAACCTCAATAAACAAATACATCACATCAGCACGATATTTAACTTGTAAATAATTCCATCATCTAGTAATTCGATACACTCTCACTTAAATAATATAAATATAACTGTAAATAGATATCATAATAATTCCTTGTACTGAAGATGGCATAAGCATGCCAAAACATGTTTACTTTGAAAAAAAAATTGTCGTTTACTTGAAATGCCTGATATATATATTGCTTTTAAGAAATTATGGAAAGCTCTTTTTGTTTGTTCTTTTTTTCGTTTTAAGAACAGCTGTTGAGTTGAAGAAGAAGAAAAACGTTTATTCGATAGAACTTTTTAGCTTTATTGTGTTTAACAATTACCATTCATGGACTTCACCATCTTTTTCACCGTACTTGATGTGCCCATGCATGCACGTACATACTCAAAGAATGGCAAAGGCGAAGTTTATAAGTATCTAATATAAAACGAGTTAATTCCTGATTTAGTTCGCAAGAATGCAAAGCCTCATTCTGATTTAACCACAAAATTCAATGCCTGATGCACTGGTCTAGATCCAATGCACATAAGTTAAAAGAATATATTTCATTTTGGCAAACTGGCTTAATGAAAATGAACTACTTTTGAACCATTAGTAGATGCAGGGTAGATAAGAAAACATTGCTGTAAATATATTTCAAATTCAAAACTCCCTACAGTACATCCTATTGGTAATATTTTAGTCTTAAATGTTCTTTAAAAACTACTTATAAATTGTGTTATTGATGTACGATAAGTCGCTTGTAATGTTTTTGACCTACCCTTTAGATTCATCCTCCGCTTTGAAGAATCAAATATAAAATGTATCTCTAGATATTTATTACAAGGATATTTACCTTGTGAAAAGTTCGAAATATCTAAGAATTGTCATCCAACTTAATATGGTCGGAGCATGTTCAAATTATCTCAAGTAAACTTAACCAGAGGCTGCATAATCTTCGACGACATAAAGGTATTTTACGCTTTTATTGGTTCACGTCGTATAAAACATTATTTGAAAGAAGATACATTTATCGGCGTAAATTAAATGAATTGCTGATCACCATATCACGTTTGAAGCACAACAAAATTGTTGGAATAAAGACAAGTTAAACTACCAAAAAATTTTGAAATTGAGGCAGATGAATGCTTCTTTGTCAAGCAGTTGATGAATGTATTAGCTAAGTAATAATATTAAAGATTCTACTTACATTATTTCCGAGTTTTAAACAAAGACTTTTTTAATTGAGTAGCCTCAGTAAATGATAGAAACTATATTTAAATGTCAAGGTGTCTTAATTGTTATAGTAATAATGATGTCGTGAGTTTCACTTTTGAAAACTTAAATTGGGCACACTTGTCAAACTTTTATAATTGTTTTTGTCTCGTTTTTTTAACAGCGTAATCACACGTTGGAAAGAATGGTCAACAGCTGTGAAGTAGCTGTATCAGTATACAAAAGAACACGAAATATGCATGACATCGAATTTCTCTGTTTCACTTTTCTTTTCATTTTTACAAAACTGCATTGTTGTTGGCATGAATATTAATTGAACTGGAGAAAGGTCTTTTAGATTATTGAAATTTCTTAAAACCATGACAAAGTGAAAGTGGGTTTGACGAGAAAGTGGATTTGAAGCTAAAGTTCATTTTAAGTTCAAAGTTCATTACGGAAAAATTCAATTCATCCAGGTTAGTTAAACTGTGTATTATTTTTGTCATATTATCAAATCGACTTTAAGAAATCCAGCCTGCTGTGTGAAAATATCAAAATATATTACAAAATTTTATCACCATTTAACGGTCTGATGCGTCTATGACAAATCTTTCACTTTCCAGCAATTTATATTCTTCTTTCAATTATGTAGTTGTTGTAAATGTAGGCCTTTTGTCAATAACTTAAAATGTTATAAGAAGATATCTCTAATGTCAAGCGGGGCACCTGAAAAGCTAAGTCTATTTATCAAACGTTTGATTTTAAGTTTCACTTTGTCGAATTCCCTCCGGCTTTGTTTTCATACAGAACCTTTCGTTGTGTAATAGTCAATCGATGAATGACAATTAAAAGTTAATTCTGCTTTATTCCGTTAAAAGTGAATGCAAGTTTTTTCGAAACAGGCTCACTGAGTTCCAAAAATATGGAACTTTCATTAGAAAACGATTATTCGATACTTCATTTGGTTACTTCCGCTTTAGGTTTATTTACATCAATGATATAGTTAACTGTAAATTTTTCCATATATTTCAAGTTCATCCAACTGAAATTTTCCTGGTTGAGTACATCATTTCCAATCACGCATTTCATCCCATTGATTAACATCAATTCTCAGCTCAGTTAGAAAGGAGGAAAAATGGGTGTGCTATATTTTAATTGATTGTCAACTTATGCATACATGGCCTCCATACAGAATCAGAGAAGTAGCATCTGTCATTATTAGTCGACTATTTAAGATTTAGTTTCAATGATCTTCGTTTACAAAATTCCATTTCAACCAGTTTTTATTGAATCGCACGTTTCTGGTTCGTCTGCTCTTATTCAGTTTAACCAACTTGATGGAGGGCAACATTTATGAGGACAACATGTATTTTTCCAATACTTTTCCAGACAATCATCCTTCAGAAATGAATGTTAACAACATATAACATATAGCTTCTGTTTTAATCTTCATCATTAAATGTGTTCATTTAACTGCATGTATTTGCATAAAAGCAAAACAAAAAATTCATTTAATGTTCCTAAAGCATGTCGAATTTGAGTATTATATATGACATTGATCAACGTTGGGGACTTTCTCGAAGTTCATCAGTTGGTAATTTGACCCGTTAAAAATGATAAGAGTTACCACGACAAAACATCCAATTCCCATCTCTCTTCCGTATCAAATAGATGATGGCATGATTGCTAAAAAAGTTTAACCAAGATCCCATTACAAACATTCCTTGAGGTTATTTTGCCCTGTTCTTAGCTTTATCTTTTGAAAAATAAGTATATTTAATTACAATAAGGGGCCGGGCGGGGCAATGTCTTTATTAATAAGGACTTTCCGTCATTCAGCAATTTAAGAAATGGATCGATCAATTTGAATGACAAATAACATTCATGCTTTTCTCTTTACATGTTGGCAACAGATCTTTTTTACGTCGTCTTCTATCACGAAGAAAAAAAACCAAAGTGCAGCCTCCAGCGCAGAAAACAAGCAGTGAGCTCTGTTTAAGTACCGATGATAATGTCAGGACTTTCTTGAAGAAAAATCCAAGTAAGAATGCATGCAGTAAGTTTTTCTTTCAGCAGTAAACATTTATTTCATGGAAATAAGCTCTCTGATGATTACTAGTAAACATATTTCCCTTATTTTATTTAAATGACTTCATGCTTCCCACATTTTTTGTAACGAATACACTTTTCCCCAATTTATCAAAACGTTTTTGAAAGTTGCCCTTTGTTTCTGAGTCTAATGTTTTGCCATTAACCTGTTTTCAAATGTACTGCAGACGCGTATGGCGTACCCTAGTAAATATTATCGCATAAATACCGTGCTAAAATTTAGAGGGAAGATCTCACTATCACACTTTACTCGAAGTAACACATATATCAGGAAAAAACTTACAAAATTGTTGCCCCAATTTAAATTAAGTTTCGTATAGTTTAGACAAGAGGTAGATAGTTAAATATGCAAAGGTTTGAATTTCTTCTCCAATATTTTCCATGACAAAATTAGGAAACAACTTTGCCAACTTTCGTGCAGAGAGCGAGCAGCGAGCTCCCTTTGAATAGTGACGATGATGATAGGCCTTTCTTGAGGAACAATACAAGTATGCAAGTAAGTATGCAAGCAATAAGTTTGAGCTTTACATGTAAACATTCATTTCATCTTTCTCAGAATAAGCTTTCTGACGATTGCTAATAAACATATTTGCCTTGTTTTATTAATAACCTGTAGCTTCTCATGTTTTGCTAAAGAATATATTTTATATTTATCAAAATTTTCTGGAAGCTGCCACCGAGTCTTCAAAGATTTTAACCTGTTTTCATATTTTATGCAAGATGTGTGTTGATTTATTCGAATATGAATTTCCTTACAAGAATACAAATAATATTATTACTTTACAATTCGTACCTTGTAAACGAATCTGAACCTTCACGTATATTGTTGATTGCAGGACAAAAAATGTTGGCTCCAGACAAGTCGGCATTTTGTTTAAATTTGAAGTATCTAGTTAAAACTTCTCATAGGCTAGCACATCTGATGACGTCCAAGGGAATCCACCTCCTCGTCCACCTAAGCCTCGAGCGTATCGCTCAGCTTCTATGTCTAAATCGGCAGGTAATAGAACCAACAACAAAGCTCTAGATATATATCCTTATAAAATTAAAACGGTAGAATACCCTAAAGCTGGGGAAACAAAATGGGTCATTCATTCAACCTCTTTCTATTACAGACATTACTTTACCAATTCTACATCCTCAAAATCAATCTCTAAACGAAAAGAACGATACTTCAAGTGATCACAAAGATCTGAGTAATATTGATGACAGAAATCTTTCGTTGCGCAAAGTAAGTAAAGTTAAACAGAGCGTGGGAATGTCAAGTATCAGTTCAAGAAAAATAAAATTTTTGGATTGAAATGCAAAATTTCCTGAGTTGTAAACTAAAAGAATAAACTTTGTTTGGTTGGTAGTTGAAACCGAAAGCGAAATATCACATGAATAGAGGAACAGGAATTGAGAGCAGGGATCTCATTTTGCACTGGATCTAAATAATTTCAATTCGCTCTCAGTAACTTAAGTCAGGAAAAGAATTATCAAATTATTGCCTTGTTTTCTTAAGTAAAATCAAAGAAAATTAAGTTTAGTCAAGTGTAGACAGTTCAAAACCAAAGCTGTAAAATTTCCTCTCCATGTTTTCATGATTGATTTGCAATTTTTCTTTGATAGATTTAATAGATGAAGCTCAGATCAGTTTGCACAGACTTATGCAAACTCAGCTATTGACCAATCAGCACACGCGTTGTATTGTTGTAATTTTATAAATGATAATGGTGTCGGAATTTTCTTAAGGAACAATTCACGTCAAAAAGAATACAAACAGTAAATTTTATCTTCAGCAGTAAAAATTTTTCAGCGGAATGAGTTTTCTGACGATTGCTAAAAAATATATTTGCTTTATTTTGTATAAACAACTTCTTGCTTCTCATGTTCTTTTTAACGAGTTATTTTATGTTCATCAAAACTTTTTGGAAGCTGCATCACTCTTCTGAGTCTTACTCTACATTATTTACTCAAGTGTATGAAAATTTTGTAAGTTGATTTATTCAAAGCTGCTTTCAGAAAAACACGCATAATCTCAATGTAAGATATCGATGTTGTTTGTTATTACTTCACGATGCATGCCTTTGTGAATATTATTGATGGCAGAACAAAAAGTGTTGGAAACTCACAAGTCGAAACTTATTTAAATTGAGGTATCATTTGACTTCTTCTAGATTTGCACATCTGATGACATTCCAACGTTTCCTCAAACTCCTCCATCTCCTCCACCTCATTCTGCAGGTAAAAGAACAAAAATTTCCTGAAACTTGCGACAAGAAAAACACAACAGTTATATACTCGAAAGCCAGTTTAGCAAAATGAAGCACATACACAACTTCACTGTTTTTCAGATTTTTGTTCACCTATTCCACCATCTCGAATCTGTCTCTCTCGAAAGAAGATCAATCCTTTAAATAATGGTAATTGTCTAATTGAGTGGTAAAAGAGACATCAGCTGAGCAATGTAAGTGAAGTGAAACATATAAAGTGCTAATGTCTACGTTTCAATTTAAAAGAAAAGAAAATTCCAGCAATAAGCTGAAAAGTTGAAAAGCTCCAAATCTAAAACAATAGAACAAGCTGCTTTATCGCCACTTGACAGTGCTGTTGAACTTAAGTCAGGAAAGAATTATCAAATTATTGTGTCTTGTTTTCTTAAGTAAAATCAAGAGTAAAATAAGTTTAGTCAAGTGTAGACAATTCAAAAACAACGGTTTAAGATTTCCTTTCACGTGTTTTCATCATTGATTTGCAATTTTTCTTTGATAGATTTAAGTGATGAAGCTCAGATCAGTTTGCACAGACTTATGCAAACTCAGCAATCGACCAATCAGCACATGCGTTGTATTGCTGTAATTTTATAAATGATAATGGTGTCGGAATTTTCTTAATGAACAATTCACGTCAAATAAATACAAACAGTAAATTTATCTTCAGCAGTAAAATTTTCAGCGGAATGAGTTTTCTGACGATTGCTAAAATATATTTGCTTTATTTTGTATAAACAACTTCTTGCTTCTCGTGTTCTTTTAACGAGTTATTTCTGTTCATCAGAACTTTTCTTGGAAACTGCATCACTCTCTGAGTCTTACTCTACATTATTTACTCATGTATGAAAATTTGTTAGTTGAGTTTATTCAAAGCTGCTTTTCCAGAAAAAAACGCATAATCTCAATGTAAGATATCGATGTTGTTTGTTGTTACTTCACAATGCATGCCCTTGTGAATATTATTGATAGCAGAAAAAAGTGTTGGAAACTCACAAGTCGAAACTTATTTAAATTGAGGTATCATTTGACTTCTTCTAGATTTGCACATCTGATGACATTCCAACGTTTCCTCAAACTCCTCCGTCTCCTCCACCTCATTCTGCAGGTAAAGAACAAAAAGTTCCTGAAACTTGCGACAAGAAAAAACACAACAGTTATATACTAGAAAGCCAGTTTAGCAAAATAAAGCACATACACAACTTCACTGCTACAGATTTTTGTTCACCTATTCCACCATCTGAGTCAGTCTCTCGAAAGAAGATCAATCCTTTAAATAATGGTAATGGTCTAATTGATAGTGGTAAAGAAGCATCAGCTGAGCAATGTAAGTGAAGTGAAACATATAGTGCGTGTTAATGTCTACGTTTCAATTTAAAGAAAAAGAAAATTCCAGCAATGAGCTGAAAAGTTGAAAAGCTCCAAATCTAAAACAATAGAACCAGCTGCTTATCGCCACTTGACAGTGCTGTTGAACTTAAGTCATGAAAGAATTATCAAATTATTGTGTCTTGTTTTCTTAAGTAAAATCAAGAGTAAAATAAGTTTAGTCAAGTGTAGACAATTCAAAAACAACGGTTTAAGATTTCCTTTCACGTGTTTTCATCATTGATTTGCAATTTTTCTTTGATAGATTTAAGTGATGAAGCTCAGATCAGTTTGCACAGACTTATGCAAACTCAGCAATCGACCAATCAGCACATGCGTTGTATTGCTGTAATTTTATAAATGATAATGGTGTCGGAATTTTCTTAAGGAACAATTCACGTCAAAAAGAATACAAACAGTAAATTTTGTCTTCAACAGAAAAAATTTTTCCCTGGAATAAGTGTTCTGATGATTGATAAAAATATATTTGCCTTATTTTATATAAACGACTTTTTGCTTCTCATTTTTTTTAACGAGTTATTTTCTGTTCATCAAAACTTTTTTTTGAAGCTGTATCACTCTTATTTTTGATGGCAGAACAAAAAGTGTTGGCAACTCACAAGTCGAAACTTTTTTAAAATGAGATATCATTTGACTTCTTCTAGATTCGCACATCTGATGACATTCCAACATTTCTTCCAACTCCTCCATCTCCTCCACCTAATTCTGCAGTTAAAAAGAACAAAACAGTTCCTGAAACTTGTGACAAGAAAACACAACAGTTATATAGTAGAAAGCCATTTTGGAAAAATGAAGCACATACAACTTCACTGTTTTACTGATTTTTCTTCACCTGTTCCACCACCTCGGAATAATTCTCTCCGAAAGAAGATCAATCCTTTAAATAATGGTAAAAGAAGACATCTCCTGAGCAATGTAAGTGAAGTGAAACATATAGTGCGTGTTAATGTCTACGTTTCTATTTAAAGAAAAAGAAAATTTCAGCAATGAGCTGAAAAGTTGAAAACCTCTAATCTAAAACAATACAGCAAGCTGCTTGTTGCCACTTGACAGTGCTGTTGAAAAAACGTTGAAGCCTTTAAAAAACAAGCAAAAGTTAGTCAGGCCCGCAGACTGGAATCTCTTTCCTCATATTTTTCCATCATGAGATCAGAGGACAAATATTCTGTCTCCAATGCGAGAGAAGCAGCAAGCACATTTATTCGAACTTTGTTAAATGAATCATGTACGATTTTCAGTCAAAGAAAACCACATACATATGAAGAGGCTTTGACTAAAATATGGGTATAAAAGTTAGTGCCAAAGATATTTATCCCGAATGAAGTCTTATTCTTATATTATCGAGCTTTGTAAGCACATATTTATGAAATAAATTGGCCTTTCTTAATCAATTAGATACTTTAATGTATGAAAATGCATATTTTTTTAAAGGAAGAAGATAAGACTGTGAAAGAATTCATGAAGTCTGTGTCAGTTAAGAAAGATCACATTGACTTTATTCAACGCCATAATTTCTTGGAAGAATTATTGAAAATGTGTCTGGGCTAACCAGCGTTACTTTGACTGAAAGCAATCAAAAATTAGCTTAGAAGGGTCTAGGAAAGATGTTGAAAAAGCTGAACAACAGTATAACAACTTTCTTAAGAAGATTACGGTTGTTTCTCTTTGTCTTTGTCAAGAAATGATTAACATTTTGACAAAAAAGCAGGATTGAAATTTTTTGAAAGTTGTTTATCTCAAGAAAATATTATGGCCGTGCTTATGGTTCAATCTGAATCTATTGTAAAGGTGGTAATGAAGTTAGGAGATTATGACGCAGTTATAAAGTGTTTAGGAAATAACATTCTGAGGAAAGAGATATCATTGCCACTAGGCGACAAGCACATTTGGAATTCGAGATGGTTTGAAATACTCGAGGCAATCCAGTCGGAAGACATAATCGAATATCATAGAAATCATGGATCTATGAAAGAGAGCATCGTTCTTTATGGGCTGCACCTCTCGTTGAAAAATATAGCAATGACGTCAGAAGTTTCTTGATAGATTCAAGATGTCCTTTTGATGATAATACGAAAAAACATCACGTTTTATGAAAGAAAAACTAAAGAAAGAATTTGAGAATATTGAAGTTTCACTCAAAGATGAGCATGTTAAGATTGAAATCTATATAGGATTACTGAGATACACTGGGACAAAACAAGGAATTGATGAGGCAAACACTCGCGTGATGAAGTTGAAGAATGAAATAAAGACGAAAACAAAATCTTTATCTTCTGTCGGAGTCCTTGAGTTATTCGTTAACGAGCATGGTCTGAGAAACTTAAAAGGTATTGAAATTGAAACAAATGTCAAAATTGACATAACGGATAGCTACCAAGAAAATCAGGAGGATGGCAGTATTCCAAAAAATATTGTAGAACCTTATGATGAATGTAATTTCATGACAAAGGAATCTTAAAGGTTTCATGGAAATATGGTAACCTGGTCAATGAATGTGTGAGTTTGAAATTACGTATTCATCATACTTTACAACTTGACAAATGTTTCAGTTAAAATTTTATAAATGGCGACGTAGTTTGCCCGCTATTTTGGTGCTGTTATGTAAACATCGGGGGAGGTTGTACGAAGCCTGGATAGCGTTATCCATTGATAACAATTTTTTAAACTTTTATAAAACCTTTAAAAAGCAAAATATAAGATTTGAACTAGCAATCACTGAGAAAAAAAATATTGTTTCGAAGTTTACGAAATTTCTTTGTCGTAAGAAAATTATAAACACTTTTTTACAAGTTTGAAAATTTTTGCTATGAATAACGCTATCCAAGCTTCGTGCAACAGGCTCCAGATGATTAACATTATTTATTTCTTTATACATCTATTACATTTACAGTGATTGACCCAAGAAAATGTGCATAACGCGACAATTTGCAGGATGGCTGCACAACTGCTTACACTGAAACATTTACCCATTTTTTGACGTAAATAATGAAGTTTTTGAGAAAATGTATTGAAACTGCTTTTGTGGAAAGCACTATTTAGTAATTTTAAATTGTTTTTGCATAGAAATCGAGAAACCATCAAAATTTTGTGTAATAAACACTTTGCTAAAAATAAATAAGAGCAGATTCAAATTGAGTGAATCAGGGCGGATCAATGCTCAGTTAACAAGAAGAGTGAAAATTTTCCATCGGGGATGCATGTTCATCTTAGCTTAAGTCACAAAGTCTGTTGTGAATTCTTAGAAATGAGTGAACCTTGCGAAACGAAA
Organism: Xenia sp. Carnegie-2017; assembly: GCF_021976095.1. Classification (NCBI taxonomy): domain Eukaryota; kingdom Metazoa; phylum Cnidaria; class Anthozoa; order Malacalcyonacea; family Xeniidae; genus Xenia; species Xenia sp. Carnegie-2017. Next base: position 3,267,176 of record NW_025813469.1, on the reverse strand, counting down.
GTGTTACTACTTTTTTAAAAAGTTTTTATTTATTTATTGTTAATGAATGCGCGTTAAGTGATATATTTCAGTTTTAATGTTTCAATGAAATGTACATGGTATTAACTGAATTGCAAATGGTGGTAGCATAAAATATGTAATTGCTTTTGAAATGAGAGTTCTACCTTCTTTAGACTTACTTTGAAATTTTTTATCTCTAATACTCTGTATTAATTGTTTATAGCCACCACTTTAGAATTTTTCTGGAGGGTGCAATAAATATTTGGGGGGGAGTGTACACACACCCTGCACCCCCCAAAAAAATCCACCCCTGGTGTGAACTACAAAGATTAAAAACCATAAACCTTTGAATCAACTCTGAGACATTCTTTAAGACTATTGAATACTTTGCAACTTATGTCTATTGAATACTCTTCACAGGCTGATATTTTGGTCAACTCAGCTCTCCCAGATCTTGCAAACAGTGCTTGGAAGCATTAAGTAACGTTGCTGGATCTTCATATATCGCTGAGTGTCGTCAACATCTTGATGTTAACCAATGGAATATAGCTACGACAAAAGGGGAATCTCATGCATCTACGTCATTCATGCCGTTTGTTGTGATTGGACGACTGAAGGAAAGTCTATAGAAGTAAGGGTTGACCGTTAAATTATATTTATCCAAAGGTTATTTTTGATTATAATATTTCAACTATCGCGGATTTTCACAGAAAGATTTAAACTGTAAAAAAAGGTCACACCTATTGAAAATCAAAAATTTTAATTTTTGGTGAGAAAAAACTTCACATTGTTTTTATCTTTTCAGTTGTTACGTGGACTTTTACGGAAAATTCTTATCGAATGCAACCGTCTTGATGCTAAATCTGTAGCAATGCCGTTACTGGGAACTGGGAAACATAATTTTCCCAAAATTATTGTTTTACGTATAATGAAAGAAGAGTTCGAAAGATTTAGTTCTAGATTTCAACAAAGTTCCCTGAAACAAATCAAATTGGTGATATATGATCCGGTTGAGAGAAGACAAAGAACTTGACCGGTATGTTGAACTTAGATTTTAAAATTTATCAAAATATTCTGTTTCACAATGTAATCAATATTTTAGAGCAGTTATTTTTTTCAATATTTAGACGCTATTTCATCCAATGAAAACGGACGCTTTGTTCCTTTTCGTTTGGTTGTGGCGAAGAATCCATAACACTTCAGATTTTGGCCTTTCCGATGGAGAAATCTGTCTGCTTTACAAAAATTCACAAGTTTATCAATCAAAATATTATAACGAAGAAATTACGTAGTGAAAATCTTTACGATGTCATCCTAAAAACAAGCATGAAGTAGAAACAGATTGCAACTGATGCTCGCTTAAGAATGAAATGTGAGGATGAACAGACGATTTCAACAGGTTTGCACAGCAAAGTTAATCAAACAAGCATAAATCAAAGAGCTCATTAACGAGTTCACTGAAGAAGAGAAAGGACTCAACAACTGAAATACTTGTCAGAAAATGTTCAATGGAATTTCTATGATGTACATAATAATGTTATATTTCATAAAGAGTTGAGCAGTATACTCGAGATTGCTCACATGAATGGTGAACAAACTAAGAGTTTACAGAATCAGATGGACAAGTTTTCAATGTCGATTTTGCACAAATGGAAGCTATCAATAGAAGAACGGGTGAAAAGACATTGTTGAGGAAGATGATAGTGCGGGTTTGTATATAGTATATTATATTGTATTTTTTAAATGCTTTTTTACGATTTATGATGTTTTAATGCAGAATTTTAGAATTATGCGAACAGGTAAGAAAACTTTAACTCGATGTAGAGATTAATTGGGGGTGCATATTTATATATGCCTTTGTGCCATACTAATTCTTGAAAATGAATTGATTTTCAAAATAAATCAGTAGGGCACAACTAAATATATGTATATACACCCCTCCCCCCAATTAACGTTCTAGTTTCGCCTCCGATACAATGGCTAGTTTTTATTCCTCTATCCTTTCAGACGATTTTTTCAGACAGTATTAAGTGGTTTTTTTCATTAATAAGTAATTTTCAATGGCAGAAGAGGAATGGAGGAAAGGTGTTTTTATTGATAAATGAAAAACATGCATCTTATGTCTTCGAAGATTCATTTCAGCTTGGTTTTCTTTATAATAAGCTTCATATTATTATAAATATTTGGTCTAGATGTTTCACTTCCATCAAATTGGTCACCGCCACGTACACCAAATCAAGTTGTTAGTCTGGCCAGAGTAATACAATCCTCTCCTGAATACATGGAGATAAAAAATTATTTCATAGCACATGGAGGAAGAGCTAATCAAATCGACATGATTGAAAGGATACAGAACCCCGGTCTTTATTGTCTGTACCAGTCCTTCAAGAAGAAGATGCATGGTGCTGTAAATGAAATGCGTCTTTTCACGGCACTAATCCAAACAATGTTCTACCAATATACAAATAACTTCAGCCGTAGCTTTGCTGGATTAAATGGGAGAGTTGAGATGGCTAGCAGTTTACAATGAATTTTTTCGAAGTTTCTGTGACGATAGATCCTTTTTATAATTGTTATATAGACATAAAAGTATTTTGGCATTTTTTGAGAAACGTTTTCAGTCTTTTTCTAAGTATATGCTACTAAGTTCAAACGATAATACGCTAGTAGATATTTATTCAGATTCTTTGGTTTCAACCACAATATGATTCCTACCTTACACATGGGTTCTAATTACAGGAGTATTGTATGGAAACGGAGTGTATTTTGCAAGAGATGCATCATATTCTCTCAGGTACTCTCTTGATCAGTGTTCTGGATCACGAGCAAAGATGTTCATCGCCAAAGTTCTTGGAAGTTACACATTAAAAAGGACTAAAGGCACCGCCATCGAGAAATGATCCAGTAATCCAGGTCTACTTTATGATTCTGTAGTGGATAATCAGGGAAACCCAACTATATTCGTCATTTTCCAAGATAACCAGTGCTATCCCGAGTATCTTATAACATTAAATAAACAATAGAGCAATTCAATGGTGTAGCTAGAGAGGGAAATGGCGGACGTGTTTCCTATTTATTCGTAATACTTTTTCACATTTATGAATAATGGGGGGGGAGGGAGTTTACAATGATTCCAATTTCAAAAAGCTTAAAAATAGTCATTGGGGTAGCCAGCTTGCAAAATTTGTCTGCCATATTAATATTTTTGTTTTTAATCAATAGAAAAACAATGGGTTTCTAAATAAATGAATAATATCTAATGTTCCTAAATTTACATAGCACGACCAAAACTTCCAGACTGGTTACGCTACTGTAAATATTTGCTAAATATTTCCCTTTGTTAAGCGAAATTATGAGATGAACATCTTGACTAATTTTTCACATCGACATAGAAAAGGCATTGCAGATAAGATTAAGTTGGATTCCATTGTTGGCATATTTAGATTAGCCAACTACGGCTTGTAAAAAATATTTTCCTCCTCAACTTAATTTGCCAACGTATAAACTGGAAAAATGTGAGAAGTGTTGATTTGGAGAACTCGTAAATGAGTAATTTTAAGAGGGAATGCCCAAACGTTTCGTAAACCTGTGACGCCCTTGAACAATCTCAAAAGCATTTAACATTAAATTACAAAGTGAAGCACAGTTTATACTTATTTACCATTGATCAATTGTACTCTGCACTTCATATCCTGGGCTACTTGGTCATTATGTATGTTTTACTGTAATTTTCAGCACGTTTATAATTATAAGCACAAAACTGTTGTGAATTTTCTTTATTATAGTTCTTGTTTTGATGGCATGTCGTAGAGATAGCTAGCTGTGCAAGACTTTTCTCTTGAACTTTTCCCATGAAGTCAACTATATTCATTTGATAGATAATGACTATTATTCTTTGATGCTTAAAATTCGCATTCTTTCTGTCTTAAATCTAAATGTAATGTAAGAAACTAAATCACCAACTTTGACAAAAAATGTAAATTTTATAATATGAACGGACTATGCTCACGTGTTCTTACAATCAATAAAACCACAGATGCTACACTCTCTCTCCTCTGTTAAAATCAACGTCAAATGGTCAACAAATACCTAATTGGTAGTGTTCGGTGTGGAAAATTTTTGTTGTGGTATGTCCAATGTCCCAAATATGTAATACTAGCTGCAGGATCCATTTGAGAACAACCTTTACTTGAAAGTGTTTTCTGTGACATTGCACGGTCGTATTCGAGCAATAATCGATAATGAATTGATATTTTTGGACAAAAACAAAAACAATGTGTTTATTTGACAATCAATTCAGTTTGCAAGCATCAAATTATTGATTCAATTGACAAATACAACTCATAGCAAATTTGTATAGGACAAAAATCAGAATCAAATCTTATGATAGGATAAGAAACAGAGTATACTTTGCAAGAGATGCATCGTATGCTCTAGCTACTCTCTTCGTCTGTGTTCTAGATCACAAACAAAATGTACATCGCCAAAGTTCTTGTAGAATGTACACATTGGGTCATAGGGACTAAAGGAACCACCAACGAGAAATGATCCCAACAATCCAGGTATCCTTTATGATTCTGTGGTAGATAATCAAAACGATCCCACCATTCGTCATTTTCCAAGATAACTATTGCTATCTGAGTATCTTATAACATTAAATAAACAACATAGCAATTCAGGGGAGGTAGCCAGGGGGGAATGAGAGGGTGTGTCTTCCATTTATTCATAACACCATTTTTTGCATTTTCTAACTTCGAAATACGTAGTTGCAGAGTATTTTTCCATATAGTAAATTGAAATTCTAATTTAGAACTATTGGGTTAATGCCCTTTACTTAAAACAGTTCTTTTAAGAACTATCAACTTATTATATTTACTTTTACCATTCACAATGGTATTTGCTATATTTAGAACTATTACAAATATTTATGTGTACGATCTTAGCCAAGTCTCAAACAATATTGACGAGGCATTACACATACAACAAATGGGAAAATGAATTGGTTTTATAACTAGTGACGTCGCCTCTGATAAACGTTTTCTAAACAGTTTGTTATTTCTTGCGTCAGTGAACTTGTCTCAAAACTGCAGCTTGGAGGAAGGGATGATTTCATTTGATTGCAGAAAATTTCAGTTCACTATTGAGCTGAATATAAGTTCTGTAAGAGTACCACAATTTTCCTTATCTCAAGCAAGAAGATTACTCTGTCAATTTGGCAGTTCATTTATGAGATATGTACATGAAAGTTAAAGATATCTGTAGAGATAGGAGTATTTAAAATTAAAGCTCTTTTAGGTTCTGGTTTGAGTTTTTTATGTAGAGCAAGCCTTGAGTTTCCAAAGAGATAGAAGATAGCGAGTCTAGGATGCAAAACAAGAATGATTGTATTTTTTATATTGTGATGAAGTGTGAAGGTGCCCAAAATGTGAGTTTTTGTGTAAGTATTACTCAAAAGAATGGAATGCGAAGAAGTTTATAAGTATCTAATATAAACGAGTTAATTCCTGATATAGTTCGCAAGAATGCAAAGCTCATTCTGATTTAACCACAAAATTCAATGCCTGATGCACTGGTCTAGATCCAATGCATGTTAAAAGAATATATTTCATTTTGCAAACTGGCTTAATGAAATGAACCATTTTTGAACCATTAGTAGATGCAGGGTAGGTAAGAAAACATTGCTGTAAATATATTTCCAATTCAAAACTCCCTACAGTACATCCTATTGTAATATTTTAGTCTAAATGTTCTTTTTAAAACTACTTATAAATTGTGTATTGATGTACGATAAGTCGCTTGTAATGTTTTGACTTCCTTTAGATTCATCCTCCGCTTTAAGAATCAAATATAAAATGTATCCCTCTAGATATTTATTACAAGGATATTTACCTTGTGAAAAGTTCGAAATATCTAAGAATTGTCATCCAACTTAATATGGTCAGGAGCATGTTCAAATTATCTCAAGTAAACTTTAACCAGAGGCTGTGCATTCTTCGACGACATAAAGGTATTTTTACGCTTTTATTGGTTCACGTCGTATAAAACATTATTTGAAAGAAGATACATTTATCGACGTAAATTAAATGAATTGCTGATTACCATATCACGTTTGAAGCACAACAAAATTGTTGGAATAAAGAAAAGTTAAACTACCAAACAATTTTGAAATCGAGGCAGATGAATGTTCTTTGTCCAGCAGTTGATGAATGTAATAGCTAAGTAATAATATTAAAGATTCTAATTACATTATTTCCGAGTTTTAAACAAAGACTGTTTTATTTGAGTATTCTCAGTAAATTGATAGAAACTATATTTAAATGTCAAGGTGTCTTAATTGTTATAGTAATAATGATGTCTTGAGTTTCACTTTTGACAACTTAAATTCTGCACAATTGTCAAACTTTTTTAATTGTTTTTGTCTCGTTTTTTTAACAGCGTAATCACACGTTGGAAAGAATGGTCAACAGCTGTGAAGTAGCTGTATCAGTATACAAAAGAACACGGAATATGACATCAAATTCTCTGTTTCACTTTCTTTTATTTTTACAAAATTGCATTGTTGTTGGCATGAATATTAATTGAACTGAAGAAAGGTCTTTAGATTATTGAAACATCATTTTCTTAAAACCATGACAAAGTGAAAGGGTTTGACGAGAAAGTGGATTTGAAGTGAAAGTTCATTTAAGTTCAAAGTTCATTACGGAAATTTACAATTCATCCAGGTTAGTTAAACTGTGTATTATTTTTGTCATGTTATCAAATCGAGTTTAAAAAATCCAGCCTGCTGTCTGAAAATACCAAAACATATTACAAAATCTTATCACCATTTAATGGTCTGATGCGTCTATGACAAATCTTTCACTTTCCAGCGATTTATATTCTTCTTTCAATTATGTAGTTGTTTTAAATGTAGACCTTTTTCCAATAACTTAAAATGTTTATAAGAAGATATCTCTAATGTCGCGTGGCACCTGAAAAGCTAAGTCTATCAAACGTTTGATTTTAAGTTTCACTTTGTTGAATTCCCTCCGGCTTTGTTGTCATACATAACCTTTCGTTGTTTAAAAGGCAATCGATGAACGTCAATAAAAATTTAATTACGTTTTATTCCGTTAAAAGTGAATGCAAGTTTTTCTAAACGGCCTACTGAGTTCAAAAATATGGAACTTTCATTAGAAAACGATTATTCGATACTTCATTTGTTACTTCCACTTTAGGATTTTTACGTCAATCATCATCATCATCATATCTTTTTCTCGCCAGGGCGATCCAAACTCGGAAGTTGGAAGTGTTGGTGCGTGTTGTGGCAATCAGTCGAAATGAGGGACGGCACGTGAAGCCTACACTTGTCCCCGTTACATCAATGATATATATATATAACTGTAAATTTTATATATTTCAAGTTCAAAACTGAAATTTTCCTGGTGGAGTACATCGTTTCCAATCACGCATTTCATCCCACTGATTAAGATCAATTCTCAGCTCAGATGGAAAGGAGAAAAAAGGGGTGTGCTATATTTTAATTGATTGTCAATTTATGCGGGCATGGCCACCACACTGAATGAAGGAAGTAGCATCTGTCATTATTAAACGACCATTTGAGATTTAAGTTCAATTGTGTTCGTTTACAAAACTCCATTTAAACCAACTTAATGGAACTGAGAAATTTCAACAAAATAGTTATGAGGACAACATGTGTTTTTCCAATACTTTTCCAGACAATCTTCCTTCAGAAATGAATGTTAACAACATATATCATATAGCTTCTATTTTAATCTTCATCAATGAATGTGTTCATTTAACTGCATGTATTTGCATAGAAACAAAACAAAAAATTCACTTAATTTTCCTAAGGCATGTTGAATTTGAGTATTATATATGACTTTGATCAACGTTGGGGACTTTTTCGAAGTTCATCAGTTGGTAATTTGACCCGTTAAAAATGATAAGTGTTACCACGACAAAACATCAAATTCCCATCTCTCTCTTCCGTATCGAATAGATGATGGCATGAATGCAAAAAAAAGTTAACCGAGATCCCATTACAAATATTCTTTGAGGTTATTTTGCCTTTTTCACTGCTTTATCTTTGAAAAAATACGTACATTTAATTACAATAAGCGATGGAGGGCAACATCTAATGAATCGATCGATTTGAATGACTAGGAGCACTTATGCTTTGCTCTTTATTTGTTGCCAACAGATCTTTTTACTCGTCTTCCATCACGAAGAAAAAGACCAATGTGCAGCCTCCAGTGCAAGCAGTGAGCTCTTTAAGTACCGACGATAGTGGCAGGACTCCCTGAAGAAAATCCACGTAAAGTTAGAATGCAAGCAGTAAGTTTTCATTCAGTAGTAAACATTTATTTCATGGAAATAAGCTCTGTGATGATTGCAGTAAACATATTTCCTTTATTTTATTTAAACGACTTCATGTTCCTCACATTTTATTTAACGAGTACGTTTTTCCACAATTCATCAAAACGTTTTTGAAAACAGCCTTCCGTTTCTGAGTTCAATGATTGACATTAGCCTGTTCTCAAATGTTTTGCAGACGCACACTCAGTAAATATTATCGTACGAATACCGTGCAGAAATTGAGAATAAGGATCTCAGTATTGCACTTCACTCAGTGACTTATAATCAGGAAAAACTTAAAACTCGTTGCCCTCAGCAAAAAAGTTTTCTTAAGCTTAGACGACAGGTAGTTAAATTTGCAAAGACTCGAATTTTCTCTCCAGTATTTTTCATCACAAAATTAGAAAACGACTTTGCCCTCTCAGTGCAGAGAGAGCAAGCAGCGAGCTCCGTTTGAATAGTGATGAGAATGTTAGGACTTTTTTCAGGAACAATACACGTAAAGTAAGTATGCAAGCAATACGTTTTAGCTTTAACAGTAAACATTCATTTCATCTTTCCAAGAAAAGCTTGACGATTGCCAATGAGCATATTTACTTTTATTTAAATAACCTAATGCTTCTTATGCTTTGTTCGATGAATTTTTTATTCTATTTATCAAAACTTTCTGAGCCATCACTCTCTGAGTCTTCCTTTACATCATTTTCCTGTTTTACATTTTATGCAAACTATGTAGTTATATGCATGCATTTTCTTGCAAAAATACAAATAATTTTAGTATAAGATCTCAATGTTTCTTATTTTTACTTCACAATGTGTAACGTCGTGAATATTGCAGTGCTTTTGTGGATAGTGTTTATAGCAGGACGAAAAGTATTGGCTGCTGACAAGTCGAAATTTTGTTTAAAGTTGAGGTATCTCTCACTTCTTTTAGGTTAGAAATTTCCATATATTTCGAGTTCATAACTGACATTTTCTTGGTAGAGAACATCGTCCAATGACGAAAATCATTCCACTGATCAGCATCAATTTTCAGCTCAGATGGAATAAGAGGAAAATTGGGTGCGTTATATTTCAATCAGTTATCAACTTATGCATGCATGGCTTCCATTTTTACAAGCTTTACTGAATCTGTATTACTATTATTAGTGGACCATTTAAAATTTAGTTTCAATGATCTTCGTGTTCAAAACCCATTTCAAAGCTTTTATTGAATCGCACGTTTCTGTTCTGACTGTCGACGTTTCTGTTTTTATTCCTTCATCAATGAATGGGCTTATTTAACTGTATTTGTATGCAAGCAAATCAAAAAATGTCACCAATAGTTCATAAGGCATGTCGAATTTGGACTATTATATATGACTTTGTTCGACGTCTGTGACTTCTCTACAAAATCCATCACCGGGTCATCTGAACCGTTAAAATGATTAGAATTACCAGGACAAGAAATCAAATTCCCATCGCCTTTCCCCATAGGAAATAGATAATGGCATGAACACGTTAAAAAAATGTTTCCATTTCTCCACCAAGATTCCTCGTAACGTTTAGCGAAGATCCCATTACAAACATTCTTTGAGGCTATTTTACCCTGCCTAGTAAGTTCAGCTTTTGTTGTCGAAACGTCAGTCACAACGACAAAACAGTCTTCTCATTCATACCAATCTGACGATCTACATTTATAAACATGTAACGATATTCCTGGTTCAAACCATTTCATCTTAAAGTGGGGCCACATTATCGTCGAAATGTAATCGAATTCCTGTGACGAGTCACTCGTCAACGAGAAAATATGACGATATGGGCTGAATCTGTCGTTGCTGAGCATGCACACCGAAATCAATAACGAGTGACGAGTAATCTGTTGCATATATACCTGATTGACAAAAAATTATACATGACTAATCGTTTGCTTTTACTGTGCTGTGGCAAAATGGCGGATTGGCAAGAAACATTAATTGAGCTGAAGGAGAGAGGCGATGTTTGTGGGAAAAATTTATCCTGACTATAAAGACACGGAATATATAAAGAAAAATAATTGGAAGGGATGTTGCTCGAGAAATGAAAGTTGCAACCAATATTGATCATTCAGGTAAAGTTTTAAATATTTTGTTATGATTGAATGTTATATGCAGTGCGGTGTTTGAAATTAAATGAAGATATGATCTTCGCACTTTGCTGGGCAATTTAAGCAATTGTCTCATGAACCTGAAAATTTCAGGTGACTTAACGGGATTCGAATGATTAATAGAATCATGTTTGTTTAGTTTTCCATCTTTTTAAAAGATGAAGATGTGAAGAAAAAGTGGGCTAACCTTCGTGATACGTTTCACCAGCAAAGACGGTCATATGAGGCAAAGCTTGCAAGTGGTGCTCCAGCAGTAGAGGAGCCAGTGTGGAAATGGTGGAAGTGTTTCCAATGGTTACATGATGTCACAAAACAAAATACGTAAGTCAGATACATATTCTCTTTTGCCTTCCATAATTTCTTTCGTCGCCATAAAATATTTATTTATCTCACGAGTAAATTTGCGTTCTCAGGAGCAGTTCATTTTCCAATTTACCTGAAATTGAGTCTCGAGTTTCATCACCATGCAGCCATGCAAGTGATCAAACAAGTTCACCATATATTGCTGAAACGGATGATATGGAGGACCAGGAAGAAACATCCAGTGTCTCTGCTTGTAATTCCACCTGTAATTCCACCTTCACACCAAAGAGATCAAGCAAAAGAAAACGCAGTAATGTTGAGAGAGAAAATGCATTGCTGCTTAAAGAGTTGGCATCTGTTAACTCTGAACTTTATAGCATGTCACAGATGGAGCCTAATGATGACTTACACTATTTTGCCATGTCAATAGCTGGTAAAATGCGGAAAATGAGCGAATATCAACAAGCTGTGGCACGAAAAGAAATTGAAAATATTTTATTTCAAATTCAATTTGCACCTTCACAAACACACGGTCCCAATTTTACCTATAGCCAACCCCCAACTGTTACTAATACTACTGATCAGACTATCCAGTCTGTTGCACCAGATGATGCACTTACTGACATCAACCTAGGTTAATTATTTAAAAAAAAATTTGGTATCTGTAGTTTTTCTTTTTTGATATCTTATGTCATCATTAAGCACACAACTATTTTAATGTTTTACTAACAGTTTATTTTCCTATTATTATACTTATCGTATATCTTTACAACATATATAAAGTTATTTCTGCTTCAAAAACAAATGACCATATGTATTAAAACAAAATCCTACAAAAGATAATATCCACTATCGACGATTTATATGCTTCCACTGCCATTCCACAGAACCTTCAGAACTTATAAAATATGTGCAAAGTTTTTCTCTAATTTGACTGGCTTGTTGAGTAGCACTGCGACTGTTGTAGCCAGTGGTAGAGGTTTGATTAGGTGCATTTGTCCTCCAGAAACCCTCTGTTATGTTGCCAGCTTCATTAACAGAATCTAAAAACCCTGGAGGAGTATAGTTGAGATCATTCTTAACACGCAGGAAGTTGTGTAGAACACAGATGGCTTTAACTAATGAAATAGCTTTTGATGGTTCTGCAATGATGGGTTTGAATAATATTCTCCATCTGTGAGACATGATACCTACAAGGAAACAAACATGTGTCATTCATAATAAGTTTAATATTACATAAAACAATTCACAAAATGATTAAAACTTACCAAATGCATTCTCTACCACTCTCCTAGCACGTGACAAACGATAATTAAATATTCGGCGTGAATCATTGTCCAGTGACCGGCCAGGAAAAGGACGCATCATGTATGGGCGCAATGGGAATGCCTCATCTCCTACAAACATGTAGGGCAATGCTTCACCTGATTCAATTCTTGACAAAGGTGCTGGAAATGGTAGGTTTACACGTCCTGTGACAAGTAAAAAGTTATATAATAAAAAGCAAAATTGCTCTAAGTAGACAAACCAAGTACTAACCGTTCTCCAAAGCTCTTCCAAAACCTGATGACTCCCAAATGCCACCATCACTGTTGCTACCAGATTTTCCAACATCGATGGTAATAAATTTATATGATGCATCAACTACAGCCATAAGTACAATGGACTCCCGCTGTTTGTAGTTGAAATACTCTGATCCACCATGCTTAGGCTTCTGGATCAAAATGTGCTTTCCATCGATGCTTCCAAGACAATGGGGGAAATTCTATTTTTCAAATCTGATAAACATTGCATAAATGAAATATACAGCTGTTATTGACTAGCAAATAGTTCTATAATATTAATGTTCTATTGCACAATTGCAATCAATATGTACTCAGCTATCTAAATTAGAAACTGACCCATCAGATATCTTTTTCCATGCTTCTGGATCACATGGCATGGTCATATATTCAGGCTGCATTTTTTTCCAAAGAGCATCACACGTGCTGTAAATAATCTCTGATACTGTTGAACGACCCAGTCGATAGTGCGCAGCTATGCCGTTATGAGACGCTCCTTCAGCCAAATGGTGCAATGTGATGGCAAGCTTTAGTCCTGGTTTAATTGCTGCTCGCAAATGTGTGTCCTTTTTTGTCAAAAGTGGTGCAATTGAACGTAATATTTCGTCAAAATGTTCAACTGTCATTCGTAAATACTTGCAATGTCTTTCATTATCTTGACGAAGCTCTTGCAACAACGTGTCATACAAGCCCTTCTCTTCTCGCCTTCTATTTATGGGATGTACCCAGAACCTTCTTTTGTATGTACGTCGTTTTGCAGAAATTAGAAGCAGTAGAATTTTTCTCTTCAATAATAGAAGTTTCTTTTTGCGCTGATAATCGTCCATGCTTGTACGGAAAATCGTTACAATGTGGCACATGTACTCGTCACGACGAATCGTTGACGAGCGACTCGTCACGAAATTCGTTGCATTTCGACGATAGTGTGGCCCGCGCTTAATTGTGTTATTGATGTACGATGAGTCGCTTGAAATGTTTTTTGACCTACCCTATAGATTCGTTCTCCGCCTTCAAGAATCAAATATAAAATGGGATATTTATTACAAGAATATTTACCTTGTGAAAACTTCGAAATATCTAAGAATTGTTATCCAGCTTAATGTGGTCGGAGCATGTTAAACTTATCTGAAGTAAATTTAACCAGAGGCTGCGTATTCTTCGACGATACAAAGGTATTTTTACGCTTCAATTGGTTCACTTTGTATAAAACATTATTTGAAAGAAGATACATTTATCGGCGTAAATTAAATGAATGCTGATCACCATATAACGTTTGAAGCACAACAAATTGTTGGAATAAAGACAAGTTAAACTACCAAAAAATTTTGAAATTGAGGCAAATGAATGCTTCTTTGTCAAGCAGTTGATGAATGTATTAGGTAAGTAATAATATTAAAGATTCTACTTATATTATTTCCGAGTTTTAAACAAAGACTTTTTTATTTGAGTATTCTCAGTAAATTGATAGCAACTATATTTAAATGTCAAGGTGTCTTAGTTGTTATAGTAATAATGATGTCTTGAGTTTCACTTTTGACAACTTAAATTGGGCACAATTGTCAAACTTTTTTAATTGTTTTTGTCTCGTTTTTATAACAGCGTAATCACACGTTGGAAAGAATGGTCAACAGCTGTGAAGTAGCTGTATCAGTATACAAAGAGAACACGGAATATGACGTCGAACTTCTCTGTTTCACTTTTCTTTTCAATTTTAAAAAACAACATTGTTGTTGGCATGAATATTAATTGAACTGGATAAAGGTCTTTTAGATGATTGAAACATCATTTTCTAAAAACCATGACAAAGTGAAAGTGGGTTTCACGAGAAAGTGGATTTGAAGCGAAAGTTCATTTTAAGTTCAAAGTTCATTACGGAAATTTTCAATTCATCCAGGTTAGTTAAACTGTATATTATTTTTGTCATATTATCAAATCGAGTTTGAAAATCTAGCCTGCTGTCTGAAAATACCAAAACACAAAACAAAATTTTATCATCGTTTAACGGTCTGATGCGTCTATGACAAATCTTACACTTTATATCATTTTGGATTCTTCTTTCGTTTCTGCAGTTGTAGTAAATGTGGGCCTTTTGTCAATAACTTAATATGTTTATAAGAAGATATCTCTAATATCAAGTGGGACACCTGGAAAAGCTAAGCCCTCCGGTTTTGTTGTCATACAGAACCTTTCGTTATTTAAAAGGCAGTCGATGAACTACAATTAAAATTTCATTATTTCATTAAAACTGAATGCAAGTTTGCCAAAAACGGGCACGCTACGGTGTTAAGTTTGTTGTGAAAATATGGAACTTTCATTAGAAAACGATTATTCGATACTTTCTTTGGTTACTTCTACTTTAGGATTTTTTACGTCAATGATATACAACAAAATAGTTAACTGTAGATTTTTCAATATATTTTCAGTTCTGACATTTTCCTGGTGGAGAACATCATCCAATCAATCAATTCCTCCTATCGATTAACATCAAATCTCGGCTCAGGTGGTAATGAGGAAAAACAGGTGTGCTATATTTTAATTGGTTGTCAACTTATACATGCACGGCCTCCATTTTTTAAAGCTATTGCTGAACCAGTGAAGTAACATCTGTATTATTATCATTATTCGGCGACCATTTAGGATTTACTTTCAAAGAAAATCTTTGTCAAAACTTTTCCAGATAATCATTCTTCATTAATGAATGTTTACAACATATAACATATACTGTTTTAACCTCTATCATTGAATGTGTTCATTTAACTGTATTTGCATGCAAACAAAACAAAAAAATTATTTAATGTTCTTAAGGCATGTCGAATTTGTGTATTATATATGACTTTGATCAACATGAGAGACTTTCTCGAGTTTATCAGTTGGTAATCTTACACGTTAAAAATTATAAGAGTTACCAAGACAAAACATCAAATTCTTATCGCTCTCTTCCATATCAAATGAATAAAGGCACGAATGCTAAAAAATTGTTTCCATTTTTCCTTCAAGATTCCTCATAACTTATAATTAAGATCCCATTACAAATATTGTCTGAGGTTATTTTGCCTTTTTCCTTGATTCATCTTTTGAAAAAATAAGTACATTTAATTACAATAAAAGAGGGAGGGAAAAATCTTTATTAAAGAAAGAGCTTCTGTCACTCACAAATTTAAGAAATGAATCGGCCCATTTAAATGACAATGAGCATTAATGCTTTTCTCTTTGTTTGTTGCCAACATATCTTTTTTACTTCGTCTTCTATCACGAAGAATAAAGACCAAAGTGCAGCCTCCAGTGCAAAAGGCAAGCAGTGAGCTCTGTTTAAGTACCGATGATAATGTCAGGACTTTCTTGAAGAAAACTCCGCGTAAAGTAAGAATGCAAGTAGTAAGTTTTTCTTTCAGCAGTAAACATTTATTTCATGGAAATAAGCTCTGTGATGATTACTAGTAAACATATTTCCCTTATTTTATTTAAACAACTTCATGCTTCTCACATTTTGTTTAACGAATACGTTTTCCCCCAATTTATCAAAACGTTTTTGAAAGCTGCCTTCTGTATCTGAGTCCAGTGTTTTGACATTAACCTGTTTTTAAATGTATTGCAGACGCATACGGCGTACCCAAGTAAATATTTTCGTATAAATACCGTGCAGAGAATGAGAGTGACGATCTCACTACTGCACTTTACCCTCAGTAACTCATATATCAGGAAAAAACTTACAAAATTGTTGCTCCAAGTTAAATTAAGATTCGTATAGTTTAGACAAGAGGTAGCTAGTTAAATTTGTAAAGGTTTGAATTTCTTCTTCTTCTAATTTTTCATGACCAAAATTAGAAAACGACTTTGCCATCTTCAGGGCAGAGAGCAAGCAGCGATGAAACATACATTTCATCTCTCCCGGAATAAGCTTTCTGACAATTGCTGATAAACGTATTTACCTTATTTTACAAAAAAATTTATGCTTCTTATGCTCTGTTTGACGACTTTATTATTCTATTTATCAAAACTTTTTGGGAAGCTGCCATCACTCTCTGAGTCTCCCTTTACATTATTTACCCGTTTCACATTTTATGCAAACTATGTAAGTTGATATGCATGCATTTTCTTGTGAAAACACAAATTATTTTAGTGTAAGTTCTCAATGTTGTTTATTTCACAATGTGTAACGTCGTGAATATTGCAGTGCTTTTGGGGATAGTGTTTATAGCAGGATGAAAAGCATTGGTTGCTGACAAGTCGAAACTTTTTTAAAATGAGATATCATTTGACTTCTTCTAGATTTGCACATCTGATGACATTCCAACGTTTCCTCAAACTCCTCCATCTCCTCCACCTCATTCTGCAAGTAAAAGAACAAAAAAGTTCCTAAAACTTTTTACAAGAAAAACACAACAGTTATATACTCGAAAGCCAGTTTAGCAAAATGAAGCACATACACAACTTCACTGTTTTACAGATTTTTGTTCACCTATTCCACCACCTCGGAATCAGTCTCTCCGAAAGAAGATCAATCCTTTAAATAATGGTCATGATCTAATTGATAGTGGTAAAAGAAGTCCTCTGTTGAGCAATGTAAGTGATGTGAAACATATAGTGCGTGTTAATGTCTACGTTTCAATTTAAAGAAAAAGAAAATTTCAGCAATGAGCTGAAAAGTTAAAAACCTCCAAATTTAAAACAATTGAACAAGCTGCTTGCCGCCAATTGACAGTACTGTTGAACTTAACTCAAGAAAGAATTATCAAATTATTGTGTCTTGTTTTCTTAAGTAAAATGAAGAGAAAAAGTAAGTTTAGTCAAGTGTAGACAATTCATAACCAACGGTTTGAAATTTTCTTTCACGTGTTTTCATGATTGATTTGCAATTTTCCTTGATATATTTAATTGATGAAGCTGAGATCAGTTTGCACAGACTTATGCAAACTCAGCTATCGACCAATCAGCACACGCGTTTTATTGTTGTAATTTTATAAATGATAAAGGTGTCGAAATTTTTTTAAGGAACAATTCACGTCAAAAAGAATACAAACAGTAAATTTTATCTTCAGCAGTAAAAATTTTTCACTGGAATAAGTTTTCTGACTATTGCTAAAAAATATATTTGCTCTATTTTGTATAAAGAACTTCTTGCTTTTCATGTTCTTTTTAACGAGTTATTTTCTGTTCATCAAAACTTTTCTTGAAAGATGCATCACTCTCTGACTCTTTCCCAACAATATTTACTCAAGTGTATGAAATTTTTGTAATTTGATTTATTCAAAGCTGCTTTTCCAGAAAAAAACACGCATAATCTCAATGTAAGATATCGATTTTGTCTGTTACTGCTTCACAATGCATGCCCTTGTGAATATTATTGATGGCAGAATAAAAAGTGTTGGCAACTCACAAGTCGAAACTTATTTAAATTGAGGTATCATTTGACTTCTTCTAGATTAGCACATCTGATGACATTCCAACGTTTTCTCAAACTCCTCCATCTCCTCCACCTCATTCTGCAGGTAAAAGAACAAAAATTCCTCAAACTTGTGACAAGAAAAACACAACATTTATACACTAGAAAGACAGTTTAGCAAAATGAAGCACATACACAACTTCAGTGTTTTACAGATTTTTGTTCACCTATTCCACCACCTCGGAATCAATCTCTCCGAAAGAAGATCAATCCTTTAAATAATGGTAATGATCTAATTGATAGTGGTAAAAGAATTCATCTGCTGAGCAATGTAAGTGAAGTGAAACATATAGTGCGTGCTAATGTATACGTTTCAATTTAAAGGAAAAAAAATTTCAGCAATGCGCTGAAAAGTTGAAAACCTCCAAATCTAAAACAATGGAACAAGCTGCTTGTTGCCACTTGACAGTACTGTTGAAAAAACGTTGAAGCGTTTAAAAAACAAACAAAAGTTAGTCAGGCCCGCAGACTGGAATCTCTTTCCTCATATATCTCCATCATGAGATCAGAGGACAAATATTCTGTCTCCAATGCGAGAGAAGCAGCAAGCACATTTATTCAAACTTAGTAAAATGAATCATGTACGATTTTCAGTCAAAGTAAACCACATACATATGAAGAGGCTTTGACTAAAATATGGGTATAAAAGTTATTGCCAAAGATATTTATCCCGAATGAAGTCTCATTCTTATATTATCGAGCTTTGTAAGCACATATTTATGAAAAAAATTGGCCTTTCTTAATCAATTAGATACTTTAATGTATGAAAATGCATATTTTTTTAAAGGAAGAAGATAAGACTGTGAAAGAATTCATGAAGTCTGTGTCAGTTAAGAAAGATCACATTGACTTTATTCAACGCCATAATTTCTTGGAAGAATTATTGAAAATGTGTCCTGGGCTAACCAGCATTACTTTGACTGAAAGCAATCAAAAAATTAGCTTCGAAGGGTCTAGGAAAGATGTTGTAAAAGCTGAACAACAGTATAACAACTTTCTTAAGAAGATTACGGTTGTTTCTCTTTGTCTTTGTCAAGAAATGATTACATTTTTGACGAAAAAAGCAGGATTGAAATTTTTTGAAAGTTGTTTATCTCAAGAAAATATTGAGGCCGTGCTATTTGTGGAGTCTGAATCTATTGTAAAGGTGGTAATGCAATCAGGAGATTTTGACGCAGTGATAAATTGTTTAGGAAATAACATTCTAAAGAAAGAGATATCATTGCCACTAGACGACAAGCACATTTGGAATTCGAGATGGTTTGAAATACTCGAGGCAATCAAATCGGAAGACACAATCGATTATTATACAAATCCTGGCTCTGTAAAGGTTGCATCGTTCTTTATGGCGCTGCACCTCTTGTTGAAAAATATAGCAATGACATTAGAAGTTTTCTTGAAAGATTCCAAGTTATAGTTAACTCCGTTGATGTTGATAGCGAGATAGCTCGTTTTATGAAAGAAAAACTAAAGAAAGAATTTGAGAATATTGAAGTTTCACTCAAAGATGAGCATGTTAAGATTGAAATCTATATAGGATTACTGAGATACACTGGGACAAAACAAGGAATTGATGAGGCAAACACTCGCGTGATGAAGTTGAAGAATGAAATAAAGACGAAAACAAAATCTTTATCTTCTGTCGGAGTCCTTGAGTTATTCGTTAACGAGCATGGTCTGAGAAACTTAAAAGGTATTGAAATTGAAACAAATGTCAAAATTGACATAACGGATAGCTACCAAGAAAATCAGGAGGTTGGCAGTATTCCAAAAAATATTGTAGAACCTTATGATGAATGTAATTTCATGACAAAGGAATCTTTAAAGGTTTCATGGAAATATGGTAACCTGGTCAATGAATGTGTGAGTTTGAAATTACGTATTCATCATACTTTACAACTTGACAAATGTTTCAGTTAAAATTTTTATAAATGGCGACGTAGTCTGCCCGCTATTTTGGTCCTGTTATGCAAACATCGGGAGGAGGTTGTACGAAGCCTGGATAGCGTTATCCATTGGATAACAATTTTTTAAACTTTGTAAAACCTTTTAAAAGCAAAAGATATAAGATTTGAACTAAGCAATCACTGAAAAAAAATATTGTTTCGAAGTTTACGAAATTTCTTTGTCGTAAGAAAATTATAAACACTTTTTTACAAGTTTGAAAATTTTTGCTATGAATAACGCTATCCAAGCTTCGTGCAACAGGCTCCAGATGATTAACATTATTTATTTCTTTATACATCTATTATGTTTACAGTGATTGAACCCAGGAAATGTGCATAACGCGACAAAATTTGCAGGATGGCTGCACAACTGCTTGCCACAATGAAACCTTTACCCAGTTTTTTTGAAGTAAATAATGAAGTTTTTTGAGAAAATGTATTGAAACTGCTTTTGTGGAAAGCACTATTTAGTAATTTTAAATTGTTTTTGCATAGAAATCGAGAAATTCCATCGTAAAATTTTGTGTAATAAACACTTTATTAGTCTTTTCTAAAATAAATAAGAGCACATTCAAAATGAGTGTGAATCAGGGGCGGATCAATGCTCAGTTGACAAGAAGAGTGCAAATTTTCCATCGGGGATGCATGTTCATCTTAGCTTAAGTCACAAAGTCTATTGTTAATTTTAGAAATGAGTGAACCTTGCGAAACGAAAGTGTTACTACATTTTAAAAGTTTTTAGTTATTTTTGTTAATGAATGCGCGTTAAGAGATATATTTCAATTTGAATGTTTCAATGAAAAGGCACATGGTAGTAACTCAATTGCAAATGGTGGTAGCATAAAATACAATAGCCTTTGAAATGAGAGTTCTACCTTTACTTATGTTATATTAATATTTTACACTGCGCAAGACCACTTGAAACGTTTTTTTGGCAGGCTGCTAATAAATATTTTGGGGGAGTGTACACACAACCTGCATCCCGTAAAAAATCCACCCCCGGTGTGAACTACAAAGATTAAAACTATAAACCTTTTGTCATCTCTGAGACATTCTTTAAGACTATTGAATACTTTCCTCACAGGCTGATATTTTGGTCAACTCAGCTCTCTCAGATCTGAGTCAGCAAACAGTGCTTGGAGAAGCATTAAGTAACGTTGCTGGATCTTCATATATCGCTGAGTGTCGTCAACGTCCTCATGTTAACCAATGGAATATAGCTACGACAAAAGGGGGAAATCTACCATGTATCTACGTCATTCATGCCGTTTGTTGTGATTGGACGACTGAAGGAAAGTCTATAGAAGTAAGGGTGGACCGTTAAATTGAATTTATCCAATCGTTATTTTTGATTATAATATTTCAACTATCGTGGATTTTCACAGAAAGATTTAAAACTGTCAAAATGACTCACACCTATTGAAAATCAAAAATTTTAATTTTTGGTGAGAAAAACTTCACATTGTTTTATCTTTTCAGTTGTTACGTGGACTTTTACGGAAAATTCTTATCGAATGCAACCGTCTTGATGCTAAATCTGTAGCAATGCCGTTATTGGGAACTGGAAACATAATTTTCCCAAAATTATTGTTTTACGTATAATGAAAGAAGAGTTCAAAGATTTAGTTCTAGATTTCAACAAAGTTCACTGAAACAAATCAAATTGGTGATATATGATCCGGTTGAGAGACAAAGGAACTTGACCGGTATGTTGAACTTAGATTTTAAAATTTATCAAAATATTCTCTTTCACAATGTAATCAATATTTTTAGAGCAGTTATAATTTTTCAATATTTAGACGCTATTTCATCCAATGAAACCGGACGCTTTGTTCCTTTTCGTTTGGCTGTGGCGAAGAATCCATAACACTTCAGATTTTGGCCTTTCCGATGGAGAAATCTCGTCTGCTTTACAAAAAATTCACAAGTTTATCAATCAAAATATTATAACGAAGAAATTACGTAGTGAAAATCTTTACGATGTCATCCTAAAAAACAAGCATGAAGTAAAACAGATTGCAACTGATGCTCGCTTAAGAATGAAATGTGAGGATGAACAGACGATTTCTTTAACAGGTTTGCACAGCAAAGTTAATCAAACAAGCATAATTCTCAAAGAGCTCATTAACGAGTTTACTGAAGAAGAGAAAAGACTTCAACAACTGAAATACTTGTCAGAAAATGTTCAATGGAATTTCTATGATGTACATAATAATGTTATTATTTACAATAAAGAGTTGAGCAGTATACTTGAAATTGCTCACATGAATGGTGAACAAACTACAGAGTTTACAGAATCAGATGGACAAGTTTTCAATGTCGATTTTGCACAAATGGAAGCTATCAATAGAAGAACGGGTGAAAAAAAGACATTGTTGAGGAAGATGATCGCGGGTTTGTATACCTTACTTGTATTAAAATTCGAGTCGTACTCATTTTCGCTCAGCTTTAAATTCGCGCGATTTAATTTCGCGCACTTTGTTGACAATTATTCGCGCAGCTTTAAATTCGCGCAAGTAGTTTTATGTGCTCGTTCTTTTTGGTTTGTTCAAAAGAACTATTAATAATTATATCATTTATATTGAGCTTTCTTTATTAAGAAATACCTCAATATTCATCAAAAAAGCGATTGGGTGGCCTCAAAAATGGCTTCAAAATAAAGCGTGAGTTCGCTATCCCAACAAGAACTAAAAAATGTAATAAATGATATTGCCTAACAATATACTTTATAAGTCAAGCAAAAGTTTAGCTACAGTTCAAATGGATCATCTTTTCGTTGTGGCTCCTCCAATGCGGCGCTCACACCTGATTGTTGCCAACCTTTGACGACAATGTCCTTGTTCGATTGCATGTAATCATAGAACTGCACTATCCATTTTGCGTGAAGTGGTTTGAGCACGCTAATTCTCAAATCAACAGAAACTTTATCAGGTTGAATACCTTTCTCTATTTGGGCTTGGACTTGCTCTGAGTACCATGTTTGCGCCTGGTTTCGAAGGAAAGCTTTGCAAGAGCGATTGACCGTTAAATCTAAGGGCTGCAGGTATGATGTCATATTATTGGGAACAGGTATCATCTTCCCATTATTGTCGGAAATGATCTTCTTTACGGCATCCGTCCAATGTGCTTTAAAAACATCGGCGATCAAAACCCATCGTTTTGTTGCGCGAAAACCAAGCTCTTCTCTAATTTGCTTAACATAGGGGATAAGAATGCGATTGACTAATTCAATTGCTTTCGTTTCATTTGACCAATGATTTTCCGTGTGGGTAACGTGGAATTCTTTTGGAAATCTGAATTTAGGTCGACACCGGTCTGTTTTCCCCTGGTAGATTAGTTGAATTGGCAGAAACTTTCCCGACGCGGTGACTGAGAATGTTCCAGTAATTTGGCGATAATCGGCGCTATCACTGATCGGCACAAACTTCTCGTTAGTTTTGTCCATTGTATACTTGCTGATGAGGACAAACGGGAGAGGGGTCTGGTCAATGTTTATAATGAGATCGTCGGGAACGTCATAAGCGGTAACCACTTCCTTAATAGAGCGATGAAACGTGAAGCGAATTTCTCTTAAGAAGCCAGGTGATACGGGTTGTTTTGCAGTTGTTGCTCTACGTTTACTGAAACCCAATCTTTTGAAAATTGACTGGCACCATGTATAGTGGAATTCTGGGTTCCTCCGTTTTCTTTCAACAAAGACCGATCATCAGCCAGTACTATCCCCTTCGCTATGGGAATAGCAATGTTGTAATTGACAACACAACCGGCCGTTCTCATGCTCTTGATCATGGCGATAACTTTCTCATCGATGTTCTCGGGTAACAAAGTTTTTGCTCCACGATGTTTTCTTGGCAATTGTTCGAGTTCAGTGCCCTCTTTTTGCTCCTTATTGTACGATTTGACAAGTTCACGAACAGTTGACTCTGGTACGGAATACTTTCTTGCCGCCGGTCTTATTCCATGCACAATTCCCCATTTTGCAATTTCTGCTCGTTGAAAAGCATCATATGCTCCATATTTGCCCTCCTTTCTTTGGTTCTGGAGCGTCAAGAAATAATTGCTGTTTTACTGCATTTTCTTCGGCAGCATTTAATTTGCTGTCAGACGACGCGACCGAAATATCGTCTTGGGAAACCTTTTTGAAATATTTTAACAGAGCCATGTGCGTTGATTTCCCGCACAATGTTTTCTGTTGGCAATACTTGAACGGTAGAATATGTTTCGGAAACGTTTGACGTCGGCAATTAGTTAATGACAGTAAAATAATAATAGAACATCATATCTAACACCTAAAGAAACGTGACTCATCATTGACTATTGTGTTGGAGAAATGGAAAGCATTTGCATCGTGTGCAATGATTTGACAAAATACACTTGTCTAAAATGCAAATCATTTGTTTGTAACCGAGGAATCAAGTGTTCAATCCCTGCAATCTGAAAACTATCCTGGATGGAAAAGTGGTTCGAGTGTTGCTTTATGTGAAGCGTGCGACGCGAAAGAAAATCACGCATCTGATTGCTTGCTTCAGGAAACCCACGATTCAGGAACGGATGATTCTAA
The DNA here is from genome assembly GCF_021976095.1 of Xenia sp. Carnegie-2017. NCBI lineage: Eukaryota > Metazoa > Cnidaria > Anthozoa > Malacalcyonacea > Xeniidae > Xenia > Xenia sp. Carnegie-2017. The sequence continues at coordinate 3,242,878 of NW_025813469.1, read as the reverse complement.
TTCAGTGAAACTGAGCCCCGAGGGGACATCGTTTTCTGGCTTGCGCATCACGAGGTTTTCATGAATACAGAAAAATCTGGGCTCCAAGAATCAACCAGCAGTTAATAATAAAACCAGAATCAGGAAACCTATTCGACCCATATGCTATTGGTCTGTTTACCAAAATCAGAAGCAAGATTGAACCATTGTCACTGGTCGGACATTTGCCTCGAGAGATTTCCCGATTTTGCAAGTTCTTTTGAATATGGGGCAATATAGAAGCATGTGTGTGTGACATCAATTTCGTCGATCCCCATTACCACAAGGAGGCTTGGAGATTCCTATTACCCTAACAGTCATGCAGAACAATGCAAGTTTTAGGATATACAGCAAAATGCAGGCATTCGTGACGGAATACTACGTAGAACCTGAGAATATCCCGACTGAAATTGTACAGGATGAAAATGAAGACATTTTTGATTTTTAATGTTACCAGGACAACTAAAAACATATGTCAATATGTATATGTGTTAATAAAACAACTGATTTGCATAACCAACAATGAATGTCTCATATTACACTACAAAGCTTTTCGCGCGATTATATTTCGCGCAGTACTAAAATTGCGCACTCAGCGCTGCGCGAATTCTAGTACTGCGCGAATTTTAATACAAGTAAGGTAGTATATTATATTGTATTTTTAAATGTTTTTTTTACGATTTATGATGTTTTAATGCAGAATTTTAGAATTATGGGAACAGGTAAGAAAACTTTAACTCGATGCAGAGCATTAATTGAGGGTGCATATTCATGTCTTAGTTATATACTGATTCTCTTGAAAATGAATTGATTTCTTTTCAAAAGAAATCAGTAGGGCACAACTGAATATATGTATATACACCCCCAATTAACGTTCTAGTTACGCCTCTGATACAATGGCTAGTTTTATTCTTGTTTC
>NW_025813469.1:3204580-3241441 GCF_021976095.1 Xenia sp. Carnegie-2017 | reverse complement strand
GATTATGGAATAAGTCACAGTCATCAACATTAATGAAATATGTGGCAACAGGCATAAAAAAGCAAACCATTCGTAAATGTAATAACGACCTTGAGGATCTACAATACATTTTTGAATTTTTATTCCAACAGTTGTGACAAAACCAATGATGTACACTAAGCCACAAGCGAGTTTTATATTTCTTCGACTGAAGGAAAGTTTTAATGGATAAACTATCGCATGAAAACGTAGGACTGAAATTATCAACATCATAGATACTCCACTTATTTGAAGCAAATTATCTATGGAAGCTATATATGAGCAACTGGAAAAAAATGAGGCACTTTTGAACTGAATGAAAAATATACTTAGAAGAGCAAATACTTCACAAGTCGCAAGATGCAAGACAAGAAAGTAGTAGGTTTTCTTTAACAAAATCTTTTGTTTCAATATTGAAGCGATCACAAGAGTATTTCCAACAATACCTAATACACATATTGCGAGAATGGAAATTATACGAGGCTCCATAAAGATATTGCTGATATGTCTGACTTACTAAGTGCCTTATTTTCCTATATTTCACTTTGCATATGCCTTAAGAAAACATACTTAAAGAATGATGCTTATTTTACATATTGTGATATTTGAAATTAGCATCAGTTATATGTTTTGGGTATGAAATACAGCTACTGGTCTTTTCCTTACAACAAATTGGCAGTTATAGTAATGAAAATTGAAGAACTGTAGCATTTAAGATGACAATATTATGACAAATTTGTGTTTTATAGTTAATCCAAATAGGCTTGACGAACAAAAAGCTGCTCCTGAGACTTAACTATATTGATGAAAATTTTGTTTTAATGTCTAAACTATGTGTCGGTGAATTAAGATGTGACTAAACATCTCCTTTGTTAATGAAGGGGGGTGGGGTAGGGTAGTATTTATGGACACCGAAAAAACACTTATTGTTTAGATAAAATTTATGTTTCGCTATTGTGTTTGACAGCTTAGATATTAAATTTTCTTGTTTCGCGTAACAATCAATCATAAAAGAGTTCATGAAAATCGAAGTCATCAAACCAACGACAATTGTTCACGTTATGTTTATTGCAGTTTGATAATTACTAACGAGACATCTTCTACAGACCAACATCTCGCTTTCTACCAATGTAAAAGTGAATTTTTTCAGCAAATTTATCCAATAAGCCAATCCTTTAGATGCCTTAATATCGTCTTTTCTCTCTTTACAAGAGAATAAAAAGACGTCCTTACAGCGTGAGGACGTCTCTAACGCAAAAACAGCCAACATTTTTTAGAATACTTAAATATAGTCACGAATAAATGACCAAAATTTGCGTCAAGTAAGAAAAATGCAAAATTCATATCCCATAGAAGTGAAAAGGGCTACCGAAGTCTAAAGCTATAAAAAAATGGTTTTTCCCAGCAGTCTATAGAGCATCTGAATATTCGTATTTTCTTCTGAAGTGATATCCCCACCTCAAAATATTGAAAAGGTTCTTCCATGCCTGATGGCTTAAGCCTTATGGCGTATCTTTGGTATCTCATATTTACTCTTTTTAGCCATCTTGTAATCACACATCTTCTTTGGCAATCTTTTAATTTCCACAGTATATTATTCATCTACAAAGTCTCCTTATCTACTTTTCTTCCAAACAACTCACTAAGTACCTTTCTACCTGTCTCTTTCCTCATATTTGCTTCATGTAACACATTATGGAATTTCCTTTCAAAATTTTTTCCCAATACTTTATTTTCACCATGCAGCAATATTTTTTTTTCAAACAATATGCATTTCATAATTTTATTCGCAGATAAACCAAACATTAGAACTGCATTTGAGCAACTAAAATGTGAACTAATTAGGAATGAATACATTTGTTAAGAAAAAAGATAGCATTGTAGCTGGCTAACGCAGTGAACTAAAAACAACTATCAGCTAATTTGAGTTGTTTGTAATTTTTACATGAACTAGTCAAAGTCACAAATAAAGACAATCCAAATACATTTCTATTTTTTTTGTCTATAGTTCTCTTATGTTATTTCAAAACAACACTCTACTTAATTGTCAAATATTCCACGTGAATGACAGGTTGAAATACAATATAGCTAAAGACAATATTCATTATCTTGGAAAAATTGTCTTATTCGGGATCTATGTAATGATTACTTGAGAACTGTAATGTGCAGCTAACTTTGACTTTATTCTAGTTAGTTTTAGGTTTTAACATGTATCATACGAAGAAAATATTTTTTCAGTAAGCGCGTAAGAGGTCTTCTTGGTTCTGATACTGAACTCAATAAAGGCCTTGTTTTTGAAACATTCATTAAACGTAAATAGTTTAAACATTAAAACAGGAAACATGTAAGCAATTGTCAAACGTCCTGTTATCTGAATTAGCTAATAATTATCTTCTTGTGCACCACTTCCAAAAGTACAAAACATTTCTGTCAAATATTCCATAGATTAATGGATTGACAGCGTGTGATCCCAAAATTCTTACACAATAAGCAACTGAGTAGTTTACTGTGTTAGTTTCAGCAGAATAAAACAAATGCAATCCATTAGCTGTCATAAAATAAATATGACCAACGGAAAAACAGAGAACCGTTATTGCACAAACGAAAAACATTTTTAAATCCCGAGTGTATCTTTGAGAACTTGAGTTGGAGGAGCATTGAAAATGAGACGGTGTTGCATTCGAGAATGCTCTTAGGGCTTTTCTTTGTTTCATCAATGCTCGAGCGATTATGGAGTAAGTTCCAGTCATGAATATTATTGGGAAAATGTAGAAACAGGAAAAATAAGGCAGCCATCCGTAAAGGAAATAACGACGTCGAGGAAATTTAATGCACTCTAGATTAGTAAGTAAAACGGCTGTAACCAAACCAATGATGTACGCTAAACCACAAATGATTTTTATCTTTCGTCGACTGAAGGAAGGTTTCAATGGATGAACTATTGCATGAAAACGTAGAACTGAAATGATCAACATCATAGTAACTCCGCTTGTTTGAAAAATTAAACTACATATGCCCAAAATATTTATACAGTTTGACAAAAATGTGATGCTTTGGGCTGCACAAAGAGGATAGATAGCAGCGGGAATACGTCACATATCGCAAGATGCAAGACAAGAAAGTAAAAATTTTTCTTTAGCAGAATCTTCTGTTTTATTATTGAAGCGATCACAAGGGTATTTCTAACAATACCAAATACACATATTGCCACAACGAAAACCACAAAACCTTTCATTCTCAATGATTTTTCTTGCCAACTTGCAGTACCCTCTTTTTATCAATTTCCCTGTTATAATGTGATGATAAACGGTGTTTTCAGAGTTTTTAGAGTAAATATTCAACACCGCATCGCATCATGCACAGCTGTGTTTAATGAGGGCACGTTCTTAAAACGATACGAATCCAAAACTAATCAAGTTTGCGTTGTTTTGTTGTTTGTGAAATCATAATTTGGTCTCTTAGACAAACTTTATTGGACTAAATTGTTCGACCATGTCAAGATATCATGAATTGCCGTTTTATTATTGAAGCGATCACAAGGGTATTTCCAACAATACCAAATACACATATTGCCACAACGAAAACCACAAAAACTTTCATTCTCAATGATTTTTCTGGCGAACTTGGAGTGCCCTCTTTTTATCAATTTCCCTGTTATAATGTGATGATGAACGGTGTTTTCAGTGTTTTCAGAGTAAATATTCAACACCGCATCGCATCATGCACAGATGTGTTTAGTGAGGCAGACTACTCCTCGGGTGTCAACGTCTGCTAAATGAATTTCTAAAACCAACCGATATTTATAATGTCAAGAAAGAGTGTACGTCATCTTCAAAGGAGAGAAATGCCGTTTATTCTTTCAGTTACACGTTATGCAGGCTGTTTTAATAGTTAACTAATCCCGTCCTCTGCCGACAAAAGAATTATATTTTCAATTTATCCCTGTTTTGAGGATTGAAAATAAGACGGTTTTGCATTGAGAGTCTTATGCCCGTTTCAAACGTCGCATTTTACATGCGCCGAATGCATTAAAGACAAAAGAAATTGAGATGAACTTCCGCCTTATCTTTTGTTTTAATTGCATTCGGCTCATGTAAAGTTTGACGTTTGAAACGGGCCTAAGGGTTTTTCTTTGTTTGATTATTGCTCGAGTGATTAAGGAGTAAGTTACAGTCACAGTATAGAGACAAACAGTAGTCTTACTCCATTGTGCAACTTGGTGCTGTATATTTAATTAGATTACTGACTGCGGCTAACCATCTTAGTGCTCCTAGTGGTCTAAAAAAGCAATTGACTAGATGGCTTAGGCTTCTTTCTAACGTTGTATTTTACATGAGCCGAATACAATTAAAACAAAAGATAATGAGGAATTTTGTCTCATTTTCTTTTGTCTTTAATGCTTTCGGCGCATGTAAAATGCGACGTTTGAAATGGGCCTTACTTTAAATTAAGTTATTATTACAGTAAATAAAAGCTGTTTGGAACCGCATGCGAAGCATGTATCAACGTGCAAATCACAAAAGGGGGTCATATGAAATTCCCTCGTAAAACCCATGTTGTTTCTATTTTTTTTTTTGATAACAAAATGTTTGTGGAAGAATTTGATGAAAGAGTGTTGTTCATATATAGCACGTCTGAAACCACAAAATAAACATGATTCAATAAAAAACAGAAAATGTGCCAATACAAACAAAAAGTATTCTTCATGCCTCATATCTTGGAATCATGTGTCAATTATTTAGCCCTGTATTTGTATTCTTACAACATGCAATTATTTGTTTTAAACGATTTCACAATGTTATTTGCGTGCAGATACGTCAAACGTTGCAACTCAACTGTAAAATGTGAAATATAAATTCATGCATGCATTTGTCATGAAAAGATGGCATTGTTACTTTGTCATTAAAAATTATAATTAGCTCACTATCGCTATAGGTAATTTCTAAATGAAAAGTCTCAGTTTTCAAAATTGAATATAAAGAAAATACAACATTTTCCTTTCAATATTTCTCTCTTGATAGTTCAAGAGAACACTAGTTGATTGTCGAATATTCCACGTGGATGTAAAGTTGAAATATAATCTATAGACAATTCTCATTATTTTTTGGAAACATTGTGTTATTCAAGATCTAGTGTGCAAGTAGATTACTTGAAAATTTGTATTTCGTGACTCATCATATTTTAATCAGTTTCAGTTTCAACTTGCATCATTCGAAGCAGATATTTTTTAAGTGTCTTTTTTGGCTCTGTAATTAAATTCATAAAAGGATATTTGTTTAAAGGCATTAAAGGTACGTTGTTTCAACATCTAAACTACTAGAAAAATGAAAATGTGAGTGATTGAATATCAAACGTCTGTCATCTGAATTAGCTTAAATTTCTATTTTTGTTCAACACTCAAAAGTGCAGGACTTGTCTATCAAATATTCCACATATTAATATACTGATTCCGGGCGACCACAGAATTCTAACACAATAAGTGATGGATTTACCGTGCTAGTTTCTGAAAAGTAAAACCAATGCAACCAAGCTATAGTATAGAGAACATACAGTAGGGCCACTCTATTGAATATTTTCGTGCCACGCATATCTTATTACGCACGTGATTACACTATTTCCAGCGAGTAAATTGCATTGTGTGACGAATAGGATTGACGTTTCCTTTGCTATTCATTCAAAAAATGTTCTTACTACAACGATATTTGTTTTTCCTGTCTTCCTGATCATATTTGCTATATTTATCCATTTATCTGAGAGTTTATTTTGATCACCTAGAGCCTTTCTCAAATCTTTCCTTAGAACCAGACCACCTTTCTCATATTAAAATGTTTTAAAATTCAATTTTTGCTTTTGAAAAACTAGCGTGCACAAATCATATCAAATAAAATTAAAAAAAATTCTCATTCTTAAACCGAAAAGTAAACATTTTAATACATAAGATATTTACAGCGTTCTAAAATAAAAGATATGCTACATGATTCATCCAAACAGTAGCTGACAAAACTATTTAACGGTTACGCCCGGTTACAAAGATTTTTCAAAGTACCCAAAAACTGAAGTACATTTTGGAAAGAGAATTTCGTATCTAATACTGAGAATATACAGACGTTATAATTTGTATGTTTTCTCCGTTATTGCACTGCCTATATTTTGCACTTAAATAATTTGTTGACAGAAAGAACTCTGCAAAATTAATTTTGAGATCATGATGTGGAACACATTTATTTGTTTTATTTGTAAAGTAAATAAAGAGATGGAAAACATGCCGACCTGATTTACAATACTATTATGAAATTATGTATTGTTGGAAATGAACAAAAATGCATCTCTTAGAATCATATAAATGCTCACAAAGCAATTCAGAACTAAATTATATTCTAGCTAATTTATAATGTGCGAAATACATGAAAGAGCCCCTATATTAAAAATCTCTACTTTTTGATGATGAAAACAACTTAGGTTGGTCGTATTTTTGGGCAGCATTTCCAAAAAAACAACATTTTTGTATCCAATATTCCATAGATTAAAGGATTTAACGCGTGTGAGCCAAAAAGACGGAGAACATAAACAACTTAAAGATTAGTGGATGAATTTGATGGAACAGTGTTGTTTATATAGAGCACATCTACAACCAAAAAAACAAGCGTGACCCAATGTGAAGCAGAGAACCGTGCTGACACAAACAATAAATGTCTTACTATGCCGAGTATATCTTTGAAGTCTTGAGCTGGTAAAGGATTGTGGATGAGAATGTGTCGGATTGGAGAGTGTTCGTGTTCTTTTCTTTGTTTAATCAATGCTTGAGCGATTATGGAGTAAGCCACAGTCATGAAGATTATTGGGAAAATGTAGAAACATGAATAAAACGCAAACAATTCATTAATAAAATAACGAGCCTGAGGATCCGCAATGCACTCTTGAAATGTCATTCCAACTGTCGTAATCAAACCAATGATGTACGCTAAACCACAAACGATTTTTATCTTTTGTCGACTGAAGGAAGGTTTTAATGGATGAACTATCGCACGATAACGTAGAACTGAAATGATCAACATCATAGATACTCCACTTATTTGAAAAAAAGTATCTATGCCACTTATATATGAGCAGCTTAACAAATTGGATTGCTTTTCAAATGGTGTTCAAAGATCTCAAAGAGAAATATACTCAATAGTACAAATGCGTCACATATTGCAAGATAAAAGACAAGAAAGTAGTAGTTCTTCTTTAACAGAATCTTTTGTTTTAAAATTGAAGCGATCACGAGAGTATTTCCAGCAATGCCAAGAGCACATATTGCCACAACGAACACTACAATATCTTTCATTATTAATGATTTGTCTGGCCAACTTTGGAGTGCCCTACTTTCTTCTTCTTCCCTGTTCAAACGTGATGATAAACTGTGTTTTCCGTAAATATTGAATGCTGCACCTCATCATTCACAGCTGTGTTTAATGAGGGCGTTCTTAAAACGAAACGAGACCGAAACTAATCAAGTTTGCGTTGTTTTATTGGATGTGTAATATGATCTCTTAAAAAAACTTTATTGGAATAAATTGGTTGACCATGTCAAGATATAATGAATTGCCGATAACATATTGATCTCATTTTTTGCGAAGTCAAACGATTGTTGAAGTCATCATGCCAGCTGTTGACAGACTGAGATATAACTTTTTGCAGGAACTGAAGTTCAAATATTTTAGAATAATAAAGTCTATTTGGAGTCCGTTGTACGACATGCATACATGGACACTATTGAGATATTTATGCATGTACAACTTAGAAAATGATTATTGAACATAAATTTTAATAAATAAAATAACAAGTGCAATTGAACACAGTGGTGTTAATAATAATTTCAAGCGTTTGTGGAGAACGATATTACATCAAAGTTGAAAATATTTTTAAATGGCATTGTAACGATATGATTTTATAGAAATTTAATCAGTTATATGGCCAGCTATTTTCTAAAAGAACATGTTTTTAATTTGTCAAAGTAAATTATAAAGGCTGTATAAGTTCGTAACACAGAATTTGTTCATATTTTTGCCTCTTTGAATCTCCAAAAGAATATCAGTTGTTTGTTGGGTATCACACGATTATATTTTATCCTTGTACACCATGATTATAAATTAAAACATCTTACATTAGATGCCTGTAGCAATGACTACCATAACAACGTTTTTTTTATATAAAAAATATTTACACAGATCTCGGCTTGCATGTGTTTATCTCTGAGTGTTAATGGTTTTCAACCTTTTCCTGCTTAACTTTGTTCGACAATTGTAATACAGTTTTAGCTATTTAAATGCATAAAAATTTCGGGCAAAAAACTCGAAAACAAAGTGGAATGATAGTTACTTGAATTTTGTCAAATTTTGAGCAGCTATTTCAGTACTAATACCGTGTGGTATTTTTCAATCCAACATTTTATGGATCAGAGGATTCAACAAATGTGACCTAAAAACACGGACAGCAAATGCAGTGCACATATTTGTAGAGGCATTCAATAGACGAAAAATATATGACTGAATCATTAGAGAAAGAGCATTATCTCAATTTTTAGCGCATCTTTACAGCAAAATAATAAATATGACCCGTTTTTAAGTAGAGAACTGCGTTTACGCAGATGAAAAATGTCTTACTATTTTGAGTATGTGTGATGGAGGACTTAAGATGAAGTTATGTTGGATTGCAGAATGTTTTCAGTGCTTTTCTTTGTTTGATCAATGCTCGGGCCATTATGGAGTAAGTCTCAATCGTGAATATTATTGAGAATATGTAAGAGCAGGTATGAAAAATGATCTACAAAGTAACTACTCTTTAACTGTCATTCAACTGTCATTACCAACCATTGAAATACATAATCCAATAGTATTCCCTTCGAATCAACGCTGTTAATGTAGATAATTCAAAGAAGTCTGACAAATCGTATTATTGAGCCAGCTCTACTTTTAGCATAATGCAAATAACAATTTATATCGAGGTTAGTCGCCCGTTTTTGCCAGCAATGCGTATTGCGTAGCTACTGAAGTCACGGAAGTGTCATTTCACTAACTTGGAATCAATTTGTTTCTGTTCTGGAAATAACATGCTTTAATTGCTAAAGTGATATTGTAAAGAATAAGAGAAGCTAATTGAAATTTTCATTCTAAACGGCATTTAAAAGATCCTATGGCATTCAACTTGATTTCTTCTATTTTTTTTATTTATTTATTTTTTATTATCTATTTTGTTTATTTCTTTTGATTCTATGTACCGTGGTCAAAGAATAGGAGCAACTAATTGAAATTTTCATTCTAAATGGCATTTAAATGATCCTGTTGCATTCAACTTGATTTCTTCTTTTCTTTTATTTATTTATTTTTTATTATCTATTTTGATTATTTCTTTTGATTGTATGTCCCGTGGTCAAAACTATAACACACTTTGTAAAAAACAAATATAAACATTTAAAGAAAGGTGACCTATTGTTTATTGCTCATTAAAATCTTATTTAGTCATTACTAATTGACTAATTTTCAACACGATGATTATGACGAAATTGCATATTGGTTACAACCATTAAAAATGTTTGTTTGAACCATCTTTATTTGTCATTTCGAAGTTTTGCATATGGTTGTATTGACCATCGTAATTGGCAATTTCTAAATGACCAATTTTTCATATGATTGTTATGACCAAATTGCAATAGTTGCAACCATTAAAAATAGTCGTTCAACTATTTAGTTGTCACTTTGTGGTCACCAAACCGTATCTTAACACTGTTTAGAGCGTTTGAACAGAACACTCAGCAATGTCGATATAAGTATGTGCTCTTTACAGCGTATATTGTAGTAATTTACCTGGTCACTGAACCGTATATGTAGGTGTATATATATATATATACATGCAGTTGCTAGGCTTCAACATTGTATCCCATGATCCTACGTGTTATCATTTAAGGATGAGCATGCTTTCAGCGATTGCGCGTATCATTTAAACATCATTCAACAAACGCAAAACAATGTTGAGCGCATTTTGAGTGTACGTGTTGGGAGCGTTTGTATGCAGCGTAACGACGTATTCTAAACTACATCCAACAGACATTATCTTCAACCAAAGGAAGGTTTGAAGCCAATCACAGGATACAAACGATCACTGTTTTAAAATATGAATTATTATTTGACTTACCATCACGAGCCTTAAAATCATACGTCTACATCGCCAAAAATTCTTAGCGGTTAAAGTTAACAATTTGACCAACAGTTATTCTTTATGCCATTTCCTCTTCTTTGAGATCAACTTTGCGGGGACGAAATGTAAAGTAAGAAGTTCGAAACGGTATTCTTGTCTCCTCTCATACAACGAATTAAAATGGTACTGTCTTCTTAGTTTGTTTCATTTTACAAAGTGTTTCAGCATCCACTATAACTCGCTCAATAATGTTGTATCTGGTTTGGCAGCCATTCTGCAAGCAAGGAAGTCAATCATAAGTTATAGCCACACTTTAGAACAGTTGGTTTGTACGTAGAGGCTGTCGCAAAAAACTGCTTGTATTTGAAATTATTCGACAATTAGAATTTCCTCGATTCAGGAATAGTTAATCCCCAAAGAGCAACAACATTGAAAGAAAAACGTGTTTTGCATTTAACATGAGGGGAGGCAGTAAGCGTATTTTAGCAAAAAGAGAAGATGAAAAAGGTTTGCAAACGTTGATTTATACTTCGTCGTCTACAACAAAATTTTAACAAAATTGATCAACCATTGCTTGTTTATTCTGAGAGCCAATCACATTTTGCACTTGACTAAAGCTAGCCAATAGCATTTCTTTAGTCCTATAGATCATGTACGCGTGATATTTGCAAACCTTGACTTCATCAATTTTGAATTTTCCAAATAACTGTGCTGGAAAAGAAAAGCATCTGGTTTGCCAGTCAAATTTTGGGAATTGTTTCAGTGTCAAATATGATGTTTATAAAAAAGCTCAATTGCTTTACAAACTGCTGTTGTATGATAAAAAAATATTTTTTTTAGGCAATTAGCTACTTGATGCTGTTGAAAATGATAATCTATGAGTGACAATGCTACAAAACAATTCAAAGCTAAAATATATTCTAGCGAGCCTGTTTTGCAACAGTAAAACAAGCTTGAATCATGAATGTTTGTTCTTTTTTGTTCGTGAGGTTTACAAAGTTTATTAGACAAAGAAGTGGGATTTTTCTATTCAACATTCTTTTCTTCGTTTTTTTTCTTCTTTTTTTTTTCATAAAACGGAAATTTTTATGTTGTGCAATAACATTTTTATTAAAACTTCGTTCTCCCTCTGGCAAATCTATAGTTTAATTATTTCCCAACAATTGTCAAACACGCAGAATATTTCTCACGTTTGTTTATTAAAATCTCATTGGCTTGGCCATGCATTATTAACAGAGTATGCGCATGCATGGCGATGATCAAACGGTAAAACAATTTAATGAAATACCTTCATACCAATGGGTTGAATTCGTGTTTTAGAACATTTATTTTACGAACTTGACTTTCAATCTCCGCCTTCTATCTGGTTTACTTTATAATTGAGAAGTCCAGGGCAGGCCAGATATATTAGCCAGCTCTCTCGCGGTGTCTTTTGAAAGCTGTTTCTGTAAAAACAACAATAAAATTGTCCTAAGATAAAACTGAAATTACTATCTCGCTCAATTTGAATTAACATAATGCCCTTTTTAAGGATTTTGTTCTATTCTATCCCAGTTCATAAAAGATGCTTGATGAATATACACCCCATGGCCAAGTATGAAGAATTGGTGAAAGTTTTGCAAAACAAGTGAGGCTTATGAGACTAAAATAACTTGATTGATGGTCAGCCAAGTTTGCATATAGTATTGCATAGCATCTTTAAAATCAGCACAAGGTAAATTCAACAATAAATTCTCATGTTACAACTAGCTAATTTACGAAGTAATTACCTCAGAGGCAAAATAACCATTTGGGGCAACACACCCAAAATCGCCAATAAAATTTATTTCAAAATAGAGCACACCCCTTCGCACAAAGCCATTCTACATAATCATCATACATCCATTGCTGTTTCAGTGCATACTTCTTCATGCATTAAAGAAATAGAAGCTTACCTACACATCATGTTGGTCTATGGGCAAACAATGCTTTCCGTTTATGGTAAATATTTTTTAAGTTCTTGAAAACTACAAATTACACAAAACGAAAAATGATTCAATTGAGGTTTTTTGAGAGTAATCATGAATATAAACAATTTGGGAAGGGGTCAATATTAACATATACGTAATTATTTTATGCTTTATCCCATGTCGACTGTATTCATAGGTATTACATGAATACATTAGCAGTTATACAAAAGCAATGAAAATTAAATTTGTCACAAACCTGTAAGATAAGATGAAGCTTAGTTGTCCTTCTTTAAGCAATTTTGTCATGCTAGCCATTCATGTCCATTGCAGGCAATACTTGTTCTACATGAGTCAGAAATTATCAAAAACACATATACATAAATTTTCTTTAAGTGAGCACACAAGCATGAAATAAATATTGCATAGACTTAAAAAAATTACTTATTTGAACTAACATCTTGTGGTGAGATTTAAAGCAGTGGTTTAAAGGAGTGTGCATTTCGCCTGGTTTTATTGGGTGAAGGAGAGGAACCAAGTAGTTGCACTGCATAATATTTATACATTACCTATGACAAACAATGTTCAAAGCAAAAGCAAGTGATTTTTCATATTCAGTAGATTTCCAAATGCATCAGTCAATCATGGAATATAAGTAAAAGAATTTATTAAAACAAGGTGCAATAACACTGCAAAAATCACCATCAAAATTTACTTTAAAGAACAGAGCACACCTCTGTCAACATAGTCCCTCTACACGCACTACCTTACATTCATTGGTGTTTTAACACATACTATTTCTTGCATCAAAGGAAGACAACCTTACCCACATACCATGGAATTTATCCATATATATATTTCCGCAATTCCTGACTATTCTTGGAGTTGGAGGTATAAAGGTATTGACAGACACTGTAAAGAAAACAAATTAATTTTCTTTATATTATTTGGCTGCTTTGAATAAGCTATTTCAAGATTTTAAAAGTGAACCTTTTAGCCTTGATAATTGAACTATAAGAGGCACTAGTGAATGTCAGTGATACTGTATTACTTTCATACTCAAACAATATAATAAAACAGAAGTCTGCGTTAAAGTATAATGGTTTATCAGCACATATATATGTGAGTAAACTCTTAAATAGCCTATAAATTAATTAAATATAACGGTGATAACGTGAATATGTTAGGAAAACACTTGACCATCATAATGTCGATATTGAGTTGTTGACTCAAATTAATAGGTATCACTAATCACACTAACAATTTATGCTCTACGTAATTAAAACAAAGATGCCATAGTCTTTACAAACCTTTTTGAGAATCCGCAGTAAATCCAAAAGATCAGGAGATTGAAAACATCAACAAACATCAGGGTTGGCCATTCTTCTTTAATTAAATCTTCTTTAATCTTCTTTAAATAATTAAAGAAGATTTCAAATTTGTCTCAAAATCTTTATTGTTCATTAATGAATATATCAACCTTGTTGATAACACAAGGTTGATATTTTCAATATGAACATAATAGCCCAACAAAATACTTTTAAAAAAGCCATTACAATAATAAAATAGAGAAGGATTTATTAATTACGTTTCGTCTTTAACTTAAGACATCTTCAGATTAATGATTTAATATATATACACGAGGTTTTAAATACGAGCATATAATATGGGGTGTTAAATTACATGTGAGAGGAGTAGGAAATTTAGATGACGGAATTAAGTGAGAATGGCGGTATATTAAAGAAGGTGAAGGGGGATTGAGTTGCCTTGGGTGTTAAGAGAGGGTTTAAGTTTGGATATAAGAAGGTTTTCATGAATCATAAGGTCATATTTGTCGGAGGAGGAAGAGAGAATTGAGAAATCATTAAAATCGGCAGGGTGAGATGTATTTCTTATATGAGAAAGAACTGCAGATGGTGGTGGACATAAGGAAGGCTTCCTGTTAAGGAGAGATTCCCAAGTGTTCTGATATTCTGGTGTGTAAATGACGCGTGGTTTGACCCACATACGATGCAGAGCAGCATCGACACTTGAATGAGTATACAACACCAGATCTCAGGAGCTTGGGAACCCTATCCTTAAAAGGAAAGAAAGAGGAGAGACGCCTGGAAGAACGAAAGACAAAGCGAACGTTGATATGAGGAAAGGCAGCATTGCAGAGTCGAGTGATTTGAGTGCGAATCTGAAGACAGTGTAGGCCAGTGAAAGGGAGACAGAAGTACATGATTTTCTTAGGGGCAGTGTGAATAAGATCTTTGGGTTCAAATGTATTGTTGAGGAAGCGGTGAACATGATTGTCAAATATGTATGAAGGGAAGTTGTTTAAGGTGAACAATTTTCTAACGACTTCTAGTTCGGTATGAAAGTGTTCATAGCTGGAGCAGAGGTTGAAAATTTCTTTGAAGTAAAGAGGAGATCAAAGAGCGTTTGTATTGAATGGGAATGAAACTATGGAAATTGGTGAAGAGACCAGTGAAAGTGGGTTTACGATACACGGAGGTGGAAAACTTGCCGTTTGAGCGAGTTATTTTTACGTCAAGAAAGGGGAGCGTGTTGTCTTTTTCCAGTTCAGATGAACACTTTCATACCGAACTAGAAGTCGTTAGAAAATTGTTCACCTTAAACAACTTCCCTTCATACATATTTGACAATCATGTTCACCGCTTCCTCAACAATACATTTGAACCCAAAGATCTTATTCACACTGCCCCTAAGAAAATCATGTACTTCTGTCTCCCTTTCACTGGCCTACACTGTCTTCAGATTCGCACTCAAATCACTCGACTCTGCAATGCTGCCTTTCCTCATATCAACGTTCGCTTTGTCTTTCGTTCTTCCAGGCGTCTCTCCTCTTTCTTTCCTTTTAAGGATAGGGTTCCCAAGCTCCTGAGATCTGGTGTTGTATACTCATTCAAGTGTCGATGCTGCTCTGCATCGTATGTGGGTCAAACCACGCGTCATTTACACACCAGAATATCAGAACACTTGGGAATCTCTCCCTTAACAGGGAAGCCTTCCTTATGTCCACCACCATCTGCAGTTCTTTCTCATATAAGAAATACATCTCACCCTGCCGATTTTAATGATTTCTCAATTCTCTCTTCCTCCTCCGACAAATATGACCTTATGATTCATGAAAACCTTCTTATATCCAAACTTAAACCCTCTCTTAACACCCAAGGCAACTCAATCCCCCTTCACCTTCTTTAATATACCGCCATTCTCACTTAATTCCGTCATCTAAATTTCCTACTCCTCTCACATGTAATTTAACACCCCATATTATATGCTCGTATTTAAAACCTCGTGTATATATATTAACTCATTAATCTGAAGATGTCTTAAGTCTTAAGACGAAACGTAATTAATAAATCCTTCTCTATTTTATTATTGTAATGGCTTTTTTAAAAGTATTTTGTTGGGCTATTATGTTCATATTGAAAATTCGCTTTCCGCCTGGCAAATCTCTGGCCACGATTTTGAACAAGGTTGATATATTCATTCATTAATTAATTGCACTTCATGTTGTGCGACCATTGTGGCTTGAGTAATCATTCAAGTGGTCAAGTTTATATGTAAAGGTAATTTTACTTAATTATGCTGTTTTATTTATACCTTTAAAAATAAAATATAGATGAAATGTGAAAAAATCAAAAAAGGTTATGGAAAGTTTGGAATGTAGTTCACTGTCATTGGATTCACTAGACTATTGTCAGCTACACGCGCATATATCATAATCTATTGCTAGATCAACGATTCGTACTAAATGATTCGTCGAATAAATGAAGAAATATAGAAAGCTTGTGGCTACATCATCAGTCATAGTTTATCTGAGAGAACATCTATGTCTTCCATGATTGAGTTGCTGAACACCAATTGATTATAAAGCCTTATTATATGAAACCAAAGGTGAAGTTATTTGTAATACTTTTATATTCTCTTTTATTCCACTTGAAATCGTGACTGAGATATTTAGTCGTGCTATTTTGAAAAAGACATAGGACTTGCGTATTGTAGGAATCCATGGTCTTACGCGTGTTGTGAAGAATAGAACTAGTTCTTTAGAGTTAAAATTCACTTTCGGTTTGCGCCGAGAAATTAAGCAGGCTTCTGCGTCTACGATATAAATTGACCAATGTGACTATTCCCTTTCAAGTTGCTTGAATCACTTAGATTTGGTCAGGGATTTTAGCAACCTTGACCAATTCAAAGTTTTCTTAATTTGAAATAAAAATATTTCAATTACATGAAGTTAAAGCTGATCTGTATGAAAGATCAATGATCAAAGGTCTGATGGTTTCCGTTTCGACTTTTGGTTGCTTGTTCAGACGATCCGATAATTTTTTTGATATTTATATTCGTTTAAATATTTAAAGTCGTGTGAGCAGGCATTTTCGCCGTCCAGTACATTTATCGATATATTTTTCGTATTTTTGCTCTTGTTTCCAAGTCTTTTTCAAATTTATGTAATTTGACTAGTCGGCCTCCTTTGATCATGTCGGGTAAAAATTGAGCAAGTTCTATTTCCATCCGATTTTTTAGTTTGACGGATTAATTTCTCTCAGTACATTTTACGAATGCCTGTCCGACAAACATATCGGTTGTGTATTAAATATGCATGATTATGGTTGAGGTAATTCAATCACAATTGTCACAGCGCAAAATACATGTTGTCAACGTCGGTGCCAAAGACCTTTCCTTTTTTGGATATAGAAGCAACTGGGAATTAAACAGAGTGGAATAGCATAAGGCGCAGTCACCATGGAAAATTTTTGTTATTTTTTACAAACACAATATTGAACAACAAACATGGCATTAGAATATCGTTTTCCGTTGCACATTCTAATATACTGTAAATGAGCCGTCTTTCACAACAAAAATTGCTTGTTCAGCGTTTTTATCTTACCCCTACGTTGGCATATCAAAATAACAATTAATTAAAAAAAAATTTTAGCAAAAACGTTGGTATTAGGGAGGAGCAATAGTAGTGCTGGCAATCTTATCTAGAGTATGATTTTTTTCTTCCTCATTTTTTAACTAGTTCAAAACAGTATCAAGTGGCTACCTGTCCTATAACACGAGGCAATTTCCAGCAGGATATTACACCACGTGACCAAGAGCGTGATCAATAGTAGTGTATAGAAAGGTGAAAGTAAGGATAAGTTCTGACTCGTATGATATTTTGGTTTTTGGCGGTGAAAAATTTCTATATCTTAGAAACAGCGTTATCTAAACGGCAAACCCATAAAGATTTCTCTCGGTAACAAAATCCTTATGTTGTGCAGCCGAAAGGAGTAAAGTAATCCCCCTCTCCGTGAAAAGAAACATTGACAGTGCCATAAAGTGCGACAGACCCTGTTTTCCTTTCAGTGCAATACAGTGCGAGAAATCCTCCACCTTGAAAAAATATTGAGAAGAGCGATAAAGATGGAAGACTCTCTCTCCCTACCCCCCACATTATCATTGATATATCCAATCTATATGAAAAGATTGCCTGACAAGTTTGATGCTATTGACCTAGCTTATGCAATTTGTATTCATAAATCATATACAGTACTGGTTTTTAATGGATTTAATCACACTTGGAATATCTGTATATTGTTTTGTGTGGCTCATAATTGCACATGAACAGCGAAACTGCAAATGCTTTCGCATGTTCACCTAATATACGAAATTTAACAATATCCTCGAGCACTTAAACCCCCGCTGACTCAGCAGTCTTTTGTTGCCCTTGAGAGTTAATGAGGTTCTATAAAATTAATGTTAAGTGCATGAGCTTTATAATTGCACATACATTTCCTATGATCTAAGTAGATGCTTTTGTACTGCCTTATGCACCAATATATTGTACGTCCTAACAACGTAACCAAACATCAACAAAACTTATTCTATTTCCATAAGTTTAATCACAAAGTAAATTTTACAACGAATAAAAGTTAATGCTGGCTTATAGCTTCGGCCAGTGAACAGAATATTTAGAATATAGCTGGCTGGAACGAAAACTGAAGACAATTACACGGTCATTGGGGCTGACGAACGATGAAATGAAGTTGATTAAGTGCAGTTTTAGTACAAATAGGCGGGCCATAACTGTACTTACCTACAAATGCTTCAATTTAAACAAGTGCAAACTGTTTTCGCCTATATTGGTATTCGTCAAAACCGCTTAAAGCGTCCAGGAGACACTTTGGAAGTAAATTTTTTTATTATTCTAAAAGAACTCAAATGTACATGAAAGTCAATTTGAAAAAATTAATCTTGAAAATATGTGTTATTGTCAAGCCATACGAACGAGCAGTTTACACACATTGTCGGGCTTGATTTTGATATTTGACAGGCAAGCAGTCACAAGGGTCCAATGCAGGGGGATCGTTTCCCATGGCTCAACTGCTGCTATCTTTGCAACCACTAGAACCTACTACATATGTTGCTACGCGACTTCCATGAGTCAAAAATCAAGCCGGAAAATTATTGTCGTCGTCAATCAAACGTAATCTCACGTCATGGCTTACGCCCGTCAGGCTCACACTCAAAGAGTGGGGCTTCAAAATCTCTTTATAAATATTAAAAGACAGATTTTCATTGCTTTGATTGCCTGATTTAAAATATTTTTGGCTCGGCCAACCATTGCCCAGATAGTTCTTGGTACAAGCTTTCCCATCCAGTAATTAGAAATGTCATGTCCCACTGACTGCAAAGTAAAAAACATTTTTCACACCGCAGATGAAAAAATGTTTTACTAATTTGGGTTTATGTTTGAGGACTTTCACTTGTGGAGGATTATAGATATGCATAATTTGACAGTTCGCTTAGCGCTTTTCCTCGTTTGACCAATGTTCGAAAGATTACGAAGTAGGTGACAGTCATGATTATTATAAGAAAAATGTAAACGCAGACATAAAAAGCAAACAATTCGTATAAGACATAACGACGTTGAGGATCTACAATTCACTCTTGAATAGTCATTCCAACTGTCGTAACCAAACCAATTATGTACGCTGAACCACAAATGTTTTTTATCTTTCGTTGACTCAATTAAAGTTTCAACAGTTGAACTATCGCACGATAACGTAGGACTGAAATGAATAGCATCAAAGAAACTCCACTTACTTTAAATACAGTATGTATGCCAGCTATATATGAGCAGTTTAAATAAATTGGGTTGCTTTTCATTTGAATGAAAAATATACTTAGCAGTGCCAGTGCGTCACATATTGTGAGATGCAAGACAAGAATGTAGTAGTTCTTCTTTATAAACAGAATCTTTCGTTTTAATATCAAAGCGATCACAAGAGTATTTCCAACAATGCCAAATACACATATAAAAATACGCAAAAATACAAAAGCAGGCATAACGATTAAATTGATGTATTCTTATCAGTCTATGTTTCAATTAAAAAACTGTTTTTTCAGTTAATAGGTCAAGTTGCAATGTTTGACTAAAGTACGGTCTCGTTGTTCTTTTTGTCGCTATGAGCTATGCTTGTATGCTGTATATATATTTGTATTGTCTTTCTGCGGGTAGTGTGCATTTAAATGTACCAATCAGCAACCACGAAAACTGATATTTCATAATGATACCCATTAAAGTGCTAATATTACGAATTTTAGCCCCCCTTTTTTATGATTTTAATTGAAAGACCTTGTTTCAGTGATTTTAAATCTGCAATTATAGTTAAAATTGGATTGGTGAAAGTGATTTTACGGACGTTCAAAGTCATGATTTTCAGCATTTTTTTTGCGAACTTTTTGATCGGTATGCTAATGACTTGTGACGTAAAAAGTTGAACACATATATCAACATGGCGTATTCTACTAGTAATCTTAATAATAAACGCGGAGGAAAACGCTGTGCTGCTGGCGGACCTAATCAAATTAGTTGCGCCAATGATTCAAAAACCGAAGGAATGTCGATGCACCTGTTTCCTAAAAAGAAACAGAGCCGCAAAGACATAGTAAATGCGTAAACATAGGGACCTTGTCTGTGTTCTGCGCAAAGATTCATGTTCTGTGTTTGAGCGTGCAATTCAAGCTCAAAAAGAAGGTTGAAGAAAGATGCTATCCCAACCATTGACGTGGCTGGGATTCCTGAACCATTACAGGACGAAATAACTGATCGAAAGCGAAGACAAGTAAGTTTACGCTTGTTTATGTTAATTTTTCATTGTCATATGTAAATTCGATATAAGTTTTGTAGATTATTCGACATACTCTCCATAAGCCATCGCTGAAGGAAACATGTTCTATCGATGAGGAAGTCTCATCTACTAGTGATGGAGCTGAGCATGTTGAAGTATGCACTGAGGAAGCAAACAATTCGCCATTTGAAAAAAACTACATGCATTTGGTGAAGATATTTGTGAATCCCAGTCTCCATGTAAATCGTGCCATCGTCTTAAGAAAAAACTTACATCTTTACAAAAGACTTTAAGCTGGTATAAAAAGACAAAAGCATCTTTGAAGAAAAAGGCCCAGAAGTTGCAAAATGAATATCGAAGCGAAATCAGTGAAAATCGTAATACATCCGTGGTGACTAGCATTAATTTAGACGATGGAATGCAGGGGAGTGCTGAAGAGCTTTTCGAAGGAGAATCATACATGGAATACTCCTCTTTTGAAGAGTCTAGTCAGAGTGAAGATTTAGATGAAGATACCACAAGTAATACAGTCAGGTATTTTATCTTATAAAGAATTAGATCTCTGTTGTATTTCATAATAATGAAGTTTCTTAATCGTGTTACAGAATTGATGGAGGAGCAAGCTCGCATGAACAACCTATGTTCATGGTATTTTACATCTCATTGGTTGAGTTATTTGAAAAATTTTGCTTTAACTGCAAGGCTGAAAATCCAAAAGTACACATTAAAACATTGGTTCGATGGCCATTGTAGAGCAAAATTGTGGTAAATGTGTTGAAAAGAACTTTATGTGGTAAACACAAGTAGGTAAAGGCCGAGTATTCTCCCATCCCATAGACCCACAAAACCATCGCATCAACCATCTTTCTGCCACATCTCTCAAGTAACTGAAGTAAATAAAAAGGTTGGAGTAATTATTGATGACGAAACAATGTTGATGATAGCATTGTTTCTCAAAAATTTACAATCTTACATATTTAATGATTGTGATGCTTGGCGGCGATAAGCCGTCCATTCCTATCTCTCAATAGTGGCCCGACGTTTTCAAGGACAGCCTCATGAACTAAAGGCCCAAAATTGGCATGCTGTGTTATGCATGATATTTTCTTAATGCTGCCATCGAGTGCCATTTTCTGCAAAGCTGGTCCTATTTCCTTACAGCATCTGTACTCTAATGTGCCTTCTAACAAATCGGTATGACAGCATTGACAATTACACCTGAAACGTGGGAGCATTGTGGTTTATAAAGTAACTTTA
The DNA here is from genome assembly GCF_021976095.1 of Xenia sp. Carnegie-2017. Taxonomy (NCBI): domain Eukaryota; kingdom Metazoa; phylum Cnidaria; class Anthozoa; order Malacalcyonacea; family Xeniidae; genus Xenia; species Xenia sp. Carnegie-2017. The sequence continues at coordinate 3,219,906 of NW_025813469.1, read as the reverse complement.
TGTATATTACAAACAGGAGAAAACAACAACTTACCATTCAATGAGTGGAATTACGCCATCACTTCGTTGTTCTAATGTCGCAAGGAGAATTCCATCGGGATCATCTGTAGTATGCACTTTATCACCATCTCCTGCGAGCGCTTCATTGTCATATGCGAAGTCGTTTAAATGCTCGACATAACCCACGGATTCCGAGCTCGAACCAGATACACATTCAGACATCGAATTCCAATTATCTGAGCACTGATTTGAGGCCATTCTTTCCGGAAAACTTGTTTTTTAATATTTTATTGAAAATACTGTCATTATTTGTTTTTAAGACAAGAAAAACGACAAAAAATCACCTCCTATAATATAATATTACATTGACGGAAACAGACGTTTTCAACTATCTACGTCACAAGTATCAATATGGCGTCGTAAAAAATTCGCAAATAATACCCGAATTTGGAGGCAAACTTAAGGAACTTATAGTTATCTGTTTAAGTCCAGCGACATGCCATATTTCTTCAAATAATCCAAATTTTCAATTAAGCTCATAAAAAAGTGGGGCTAAAATTCGTAATATAAGCACTTTAAATTCATTCAGTCGGTGTCTTTAGTATTTTAATTATTTTCACTGCTAAAAGTAGTGAAAATAATTAAAATACTAAAGACACCGACTGAATGAATTTTTTTAAGAATTGAACTGCACAATACATGTATTTCATGCAATATATATATGTAAATTCTTCATCACCTACCATCCACAACTATCATCATTAAACAAACGTAACGAACTTATCTCCTCTTGCCGCCATAGACACAAGGCACTTTTATGTAATTTGTAATCGTACACTCAATATATTATGTAATTCTATCTCAATTTTTACCCTAACTTCCTCTTGTATATATAATCTAGCACATGCTTTGTATTCATTTAATATTATCCCCTGAAGAGTGAGAAATCACGAAACAGGCTTGTCGGGATGAAATTGTAGTTTTTGTGTATTTTCTTCTTCTCATCAATATATATATATATATATATAGGAAGTTTATAATTTATGATTTTCCGTATAAAACAGTGCTCGATGCCCGAGAGCAGAGCGTAAATATTGATAAGAAGAAGAAAATACACAAAAACTACAATTTCATCCCGACAAGCCTGTTTCGTGATTGCTCACTCTTCAGGGGATTTAAATCGTAGTTTTTGTGTATTTTCTTCTTCTTATCATATATATATATATATATATATATATATATATATATATATATATATAAATAAAAGATAAAAGTTTCTCCGGATTTAAAGTGAGTTTTATTGAGCTTTCGACTCGTTGCTTCAAGCCTTCATCAGGATGAAAAATATTTATTTGCACGTGCTTTTAGCTTGGAGACGTCATATCACCATAGTAAAATGGTGACTCCTGCACTTGGGACACAGGACGTACGGCTTATATATATATATATATAAGTTTGAAAATTTGTAATCCAGGCATTTAATAAATAAAAGATAAAAGTTTCTCCGGATTTAAAGTGAGTTTTATTGAGCTTTCGACTCGTTGCTTCGAGCCTTCATCAGAATGAAAAATATTTATTTACACGTGCTTTTAGCTTCGAGACGTTTAGAGCGTCTAATTGGAGGAGTGGGTGGATTAATGTGATTGGATGGGGTGAAATGCGTTGCCATGGGTTTTGGTGTATTGTGATTATGATTGGTGTTAATAATATTTGAGTCTAGTGTTTTAGTTTTGGTGTTGTTTGTAGTTTTTATGTCCTTTTCCTTTAGTTGTGAGTATCAGGGTTGTTAGTTGGCCTTTGGAGGCCAAATAACTTGATTTTGGCCTTTTTTTTCTTTCTTTAGCCTCGAAATTTTTTTTTTGCTATTTGGCTACTTTTTGGCCTCTTTTTACTCCAACAATTTTTTTAAAATTTTTATTGAGCTTTATTTGTAAAATCTCTTAAATGTACAAAATGCGATGGAAATACAACTAAAATGATCATAAGGATCAAATTGAGCATTGAATTGTTTTCATCCAATCACAGCTAAGAATAATTCAGCCAATTGTCATGCAATTTAACCAGCTAATCACAGCAAGCACACAGCTTTGTCTTCGTAGACGTCCGACATCTAGCTGTAAATAGCACGTTCGACCACTACTAATACTAGTTAAGACTGATAAAAACGTTATTTGTTGCAATATTATGGCATCAAAATGGAAAGGAGCGTATGATAGCGGAAGAAAATATAACAAGTCTTGGGAAAGTATATTTAGCTGGCTCACAAAAGCTTCAGACGGAAGTGAAGATGCTTTTTGTAAATTGTGCCGTGCCACAATCAGACCCAAACAAGCAAACTTAACCGAACACGAAAAAACTGATAAACACATCAAACACATTAAAGTATCCACTACTACAAGGCCCATCCAAGTCGTACGTGTCCCAAAGTTGCAGAAGAAGTAAAGGTAGCCGAGATCGAGCTAGTTGTTACAATGGCTTGCCATTCGGCAATCTTGACCATGGATCATCTCGAGGGATAATAGCCCGAAATGCTCATGGAAGCAAACTTGAGAACATTAAAATGCATAGAAACAAATGCTCAAAACTATTGACCAAAGTTATAAGTCCAGCGTTGAAGGAACAACTGATTGCTGATGTCCAGGGTAAGAAGCGTTAATTGTGGATGAATCTACTGATATTTCCACATCGAAGCAGGTCTGCATTATCGTAAGGTATTTCAGCGAAGTTGAAAATAAGATCGTTACAGCGTTTGTTGACCTGGTTCCTGTTGTCCATACTTCAGCAGATGATCTTTTTAATGCAATCAAAGATTGCCTTGCCACAATTAAACTTGTGTTAGTGAATTGTGTTGGCTATGCTAGTGACGGTGCTTCAGTGATGGTTGGGGAACACAATTCGCTGTGGACAAGAATAGCTGCTGTCGCTCATTGCATCAAGATGACGTATTTGCCATTCGTTGTCCCTTTGTGTTCAGCATGCATTTGAGAAACTTCCGTCGTGGTGGATCTCTTCTGGCAGAAATTCCAAAATGGTTTTCAAAGAGCGCTATTAGAAGAGAAGCATGTCGCTCTACGAAGTGATGAATCCAGATGATGTGCAAGATGCACCGTTTGAGAAGTACTCAACTACGAGGTGGCTTGTGAGAGGAAAAGTTATATTTCGCATTCTCACAAATTGGTTTGAGCCAAGCTTACTTCCGAACAGCACAACCAGAGACGACGCAGCAGCAAGATTCAAGGCTCGTATTCTTCTGGACATGCTCAATGATCCAGTCCTATATCTTTATTTCCATTTCGTTTCTCCTCTGGTCACAGAATTCGACAGGGTGAATGCCTTCTTCCAGGCAACTGATGGTGATCCAGAAGAAATGTTCACGGAACTAAATGTACACCATAAAAGTTTATATGGTAGAGTTTTCGACCACCAAGGAAAATATCTAGCCATTTATGAAGTTGACTTTGTGGAAAGTTCTTGTCAGAAGCAAAGAAATACATTTCTTCCCAACAAGACAAACGACGTGCTGAAGCTGAAGTTTCTGAAGTGAAAAATAGGTGTCTAGAATTTCTTGTGGAAGCTGTAAATCAAGTAGAGAAACATTTACCAGCCGTCCGGAATATCTTTAAAGGTTTAAGCGCCCTGCATCCAAGCAAAGTTCTTGATGTAACAACGAGAGCCGATTTTGAGAAACTGCCGCTTCCTAATCTACGAAAGGATCAAGATTATGCAATTGAGGAGCAGTACAGGAAGATCGTCCACCGAAATTGGAAAGAGGAACAAATTTTTAACGGCATCATACCTGATACAGCAGTTGCATTTTGGTCAAAGATAGTTCAGTTCCAAACTCTCTTGGGGTGAAACCATTCAGGAATTGGCAACTTACGCCTTAAGCTGCCTGACAAATCCTGTAAGCAATGCAGTGGTTGAAAGAACCTTTCCTTGGTGACATCAGTGAAGACCAAACAACGCAATAGGATGAGCTTAGAACTGCTAAATGCCATTATTCGTATTCGTTCCAGCCTACACTTTGCCGGGAACTGCTGCATTAACTTTAAGGTAACTAAGCGAATGCTTGAGCTGTTTGCCACTAAACACATGTATGAATGTGAGTAGAATAAACATTATAAGAACTATGCATAAATATTTATATAAATCTGTATATATGGAGAGCAGTAAAAATGACAACTATGCACGTCGAGATCTTATAGAAAGACAGATAAAATAGTTTATTCACTTTGTATTTTTGACATGGCCTTTTTAAGCTTGTAATGCTTATCAAGAAATTTTTGGACGTGTAGTTCATTTTTTCTCTTCATTTCGTCAACAAGCACCTTATATTTTTGCAACAGCGAATAAATTTTCAGTCTTACGTTCTGTATTCACCTCTTCCCATATGTCCTTTGATGTGAACATTAGGCGTTGGCATCGCTAGATTTGCAATGTATGGTATATATTTATGATAAATCCATATAGACTATAAGAAGCAATTAGAAAAACTTATTAAAACCGCATGCCATAAACAGTGCGGGCTCAGAAAACAAGTTTGGCCTCTTTTGTTGCCATTTGGCCACTTTCAAACCATATTTGGCTACAAACGAACGCTGGAGCCTAACAACCCTGTTTTGACTCTGAAGATGACTACCGCAGGGTTGTCCAAACGTCGTCAACAACAAGTCCTTCTCAGGACTTTATTAACCTGGACGATCATCATTTACAAACATATAATAATTTCGATGTAAGAAACCAATTTTCATTTTTTCTTTACTATGTGCATCCTTGTGGATATTGCTGTTCCCTCGTGGCTATTACCACTGTGCTACATTAGGGCAACAACGAAAAACAACTGCTTCTGAACAGCTGCACAATAATTTTTTTGTTGAGGTTATCATTTAACTCGTCCTAGACTAACGAACTTAATAACGCTGATAATGATGTTAAGCGGATGATCCTTTACCTCCTTCATCTCATTCAGCAGGTAACTATAAGCCAGCAAAAGCGTGAGATACTATATAATATCATATTAGTAAAAATACCCGAAGGACGTATCTGGTCTACATTTTTCCATCTTTTACAGATATTTCTTCCCAAATTCCACTATCACGAGCTCAATGTCTTGAGAAGAAGAACGATACTCCAGGTGATCACAATGACCTACGTGATACAAACGACAGAACTCACTCACATAGCAATGTAAGTGTATGGAAAAGCGAGCAGTTCAAGTTTTTGTAAAAAATGAAAATTACGGCAATAAGCAGCAAAACCATAAAATTTGTAGCCTAAATAAACGAAATAAACCCTTTCCAAAACTGATATTAATGCCGAAGCTGTAAGCTGAGTTTGATATAATCATATCATGTAAAAACTGAGCTCAAGCTCGTAACACAACTTACAAACTCTTAGTGTTTTTTTACAATCTTCTGAGGACGTTAATTGATGTTATAGTTTTCATGTTGTTCAAGTTGATGAACGTGATGTAGCTAGACTTTTCGTTATTATGATGTAGTTACATAGATGAAAAACATCGTTTCCCAAATTGATTACGTCACTCAATAAATATGATGATTTCACTTATTAGCCACATAGAAACACTGACTTTTGTAAACTAAATAATCGAGCTTATTGTTTGCACACTCAAGGTAAAGTCTCTTCGTTGACGTGGATCTTGAGATCACACAATTTATAGAAGAAAAACTAACGAAAGAATTTCAGGCAATTGAAATTAAACTTAAAGACGAGCAAGTGAAAATTTCAATAAATCCAGAATTATTGAAATATTCTGGTACAAAGAAAGGAATTGAAAAGGCAATGAAACGCACAAAGAAGTTAAAAAATGAAATAAGAGTGAAAGTGAGATCATACTCTTCCCCTGGAATTCTCAAATTATTTTTCAATGAGGATGGTCAAAGAAACTTCAAATCAATCGAAGTCCAAACGAACGTCATCCTGAGGGTGACAGATAGCAATAGAGAAATTATTCCAAAATTCGATATTGAGAGCATTCTGTTCTGAGCGAATCCAATTTGGAAAAGATTTTGCAGTCCCGCAAAACCTTCTGACCAATATGATGTATGCAATTTTAATACAAAGGAAGGTCTAACGGTTTGGAAATATGGTGATCTCGCCAAAGAAAAAGCGACTATTATTCTTATATGTGTAATGTGTTAGTTAACATGCTCTCGTCGGAAAATCATAAGATAGGGGAAAGAGAGAGTTTGGATTAAGATAAGACTTATTCCCTTTATGATTTTGTAAATGATTTGCAAAAAGAATGTGTTCGTAATGTTACAAACGTCCTGACTAATAATAAAATGGCCGCTTTTGGTTCAATTGCTCGTAAACAAAAGGAGTAAAACCTTGTGGAGAAGTTGATGTCAATTTAAATATTTATCTAATATACTAATATTTTGATATAATCGTTATACTATAAATGGGTATATATTCAAACTTATCTAAGACAACTGCTTTCAGTGACTCTTTCATTGATGGATTGGATATATATCTGGATTCTTCGGTTATCTTCATAAATAGTTCGTTTTCTTTTACATGAGGCTTTCTTCTGATGTGGACTCTACTAAGCACCAACATAACTACAGCTTTCGATTCTCGGCTTATATGTGATTGCACCATGACGTACGATTAACTGTGGTCAGTTGATTAACCATGTCCTGTACGTTGTCTGTGGTCAATTGGGTGACCACGTCCTATACGTAAGCTTTTCCTGTTATTTTGGTTAACATACACATGCATGTATGAGAAAAGCATTTTACAAAGAGCAGTAACTAGTTAACTAATAATATATTTAAGTATAAGAATAATAACTATAATTTACATGATTATGGATTATCATGTAACAGTAAAAATTTGAAACATTTTTGTGTTTTCAATTTCATTCCAAGGTTGATGTTTTGGTCAACTCAGCGCATTCATATCTATTTTATGCAACAATTGTTGGAAAAACACTGAATGCAATTGCTGGAGATTCTTATGTCACAGAATGTAATAACCAGCCTTACATTTCCACTGGAGATATAGCAACAACGAATGCAGGAAATCTTTCATGTAAATTTGTCATTCATGCTGTTTGTTGTGATTGGAAACCTGGAGGTGATGCTAAAGAAGTAAGGATTTCATTATATAAGAAATATTTATTCATTTTAGTTAAAAAGCCTAGTCTTGTTCAATTCCTTTAACTTTAATATTTCTGTTATAAAACAAGGTGTTCCGAAAACTACTATTAAAAATTCTTGAGGAATGCACGCGATTTTCCGTCAAATCCTTGGCCCTCCCAATGATAGGAACCGATCAACACAATTTTCCCCATGATCTTGTCTTGCTTATGATGAGAGAGGAATTCATACGATTTAGTTCCATGTCTCCACAAAGTTCACTGAAGGAAATCAGGTTAATAAGATATGACCCATTAAGAACACAAAAAGGTACAGTGACCATAAAGGCAATTTTTTTCACGATAACTGATTAACATAGTAAGAAAATATAAACAAAAAAAGTATTCAACCGGGCCGTGACCAGAAAACTAAAGGATTGGGTGCACAGAGATGAGAATTTAATCTACACCAATGTTTCTTCATTGCCAGCCCGTACACATCCTTTCATCTTGTCCACGTAAATTATTTAACTCACAAACACAGTTAAAAAATTTAGCATGTTCTTATACGCTACATAATAGCCTGACTCAATACTTCTATTTTAAATTGGGTTGAATAAACATGATTTTTTTTCTGGCTCATTTACTTCCCTATTCAAGATATAGATGTACTTTCAGTAATTTGCATTGACTCAAACTTAGTACATGCACTATTGTCCAACAGCAACTAATGGCATTTAGCGAGAAGAAAAGTTTTAGTCTTTGCGAACTATCACCTTTTGCAACTTTCGAATTTGCACTTTGCTAAAACGCTAAATGTACCCATCCACCAAAATTCTTTACGATGTCTTGATTAAATCAAATTTCATGATCATGAGGATATCAGAAAGGTCAGTATCGCTAACGAACATAACTCCACCGCAAGCCAAGATGACTACATCTCTGCTTCAAAAGATCAATCCTAGTACTAGTCCCCTAAGTAAAACAAGCAGGTGACCACCGTCAGGAATCAATTATGTTTTTAACTTAAGACGATAATCATTTTCTTCTGCAAACTAATATTTTTAAAACTTTCTGTGCTATAAATCATCATTAGTCAGATCCTCTTTGAACTATATACATAATCAGCATTTGGAACCAATTTTTCCATTTAGATGACTCTCCCACTAATTTAAAGCAAAGCTTTGTTCCTCTTGTATTTGGTTGTGGCAAAGAATCCATTACACTTCATATTATTGGCCGTTCCGATGAAGAAATTTCGTCTGCTTTAGAAAAAGTAGAAAAGTTTATGAAAGACAATCTTATCTCATGGAAATTATATCTCAAAACGTCTATGATCTTATTCTACATCATTTGGTAGATAAATTGAAAAAATCCCATCAGATAGCTTGAGAATGGAGTGTGAGAATGACGACACGATTTCTTTAAATGGTTTACGCAATGAAGTTAGAATGACAAGTGATTTGCTTAAGAAATTCATTGGTCAGTTCACCACAGAGAAGTGGTCGGATGAAGTTTCATCAACTTTAGGTGAGAATTTTTATTATTTGATTTTGTTCACATAATTTCCAAAAAGAAAGAAGAAAATACACTAGAAATTCTCTATAGCAAAGAAAATCGTATCAATTTCTATGAGGTTAAGAACCTGCTACGAATCTAAAATGCGTAAACTTTAATTTTTCTCTTAAAATGCATCTATGTGAGTAACGCACTTTGTCACTCGGTTTAGATTACTCAGTTCCATCCATTTGGTCATCTCAACTTTCCAATGAAGTAGTAAAACCGGTCAAGTTAGCACAATCATCCTCTGAATACATCGAGATTAAAGATTATTTTGTGGCTCATAGAGGAAAATCTGATCAAATTCATGAGAATCATAGAATTCAGAACCCTCAGCTGTATTCTCGGTACCAGACCTTTAAAAGTTCCATGCGTGGTGATGTAAATGAAACGACTTTTCACGGCACTAGTCCAGAAAACGTACAAAAAGATGCATCGTATGCTCTCTTTACGTTCAAGTCCTTCGTCTTCTGAGTTCTGGATCGCAACCAAAGATGTACATCGCTAAAGTTTTTGTTGGAACGTACACATTGGGTAAGAAAGGACTAAAGGCACCACCTTCAAGAAATGATCCTAGCAATCCAGCTCTACTCTATGATTCTGTTGTGGATGACGTAAACAATCCAACAATTTTGTCATTTTCCAAGATAACCAGTACTATCCTGAGTATCTCATACATTAAATAATCAATGAAACAGACCTTCGTGCATTTAAATATATACAAACTCAATCAGTCCTGCACAGCTTCTACGTCTTTATTAATTACTGTTGATCAACTATACTATATGAACTGCAATTATTCATGAATGTTTATTTTTTGACTGTTATATACTATAGCTTACATATTTATTAACATTGTATGAGTTTTTTAGTGTAATTTACTCTGCACGTTTCATTATAGCCACAGAAACTATAAAGGTGCGTTCGCTTCATTATATTTCACTTTCTGGCAGATGACTATCTCTCCATTTTCTGTATAAATTGGCATATAGCTTAACTTGGTTGATAGATTAGTGGTACGTATCACTTGTCAATGAGTATCAATATTCAATAGACATAAAATTTTATCAACAACAAATGATAATAGTACAGCTCAGCTTAGTAATATTTTATTATAAAATATTCATTCAAAACTACTAACAAACCAAACCAACTGTTTTGTTGTATATAACCATTTTGAATTCACAATCAGTCGCCTATAATACTTTTGACCTAAACTAGATTATTACTGCCTTCACTGCGTTCAGACTATCAGTATCACTGTCTATGCAGGAGTAGAATTGTTATTTCATCTAACTTTAACTTTACGAGGTCTGAGCTTGTGGAGCTTATTATAAGTAAACTTAACCAGAGATTTTAGATTTTCAACAGTTTGAAATTATTTCTTCTTACACTTTCATCAATTTACGTAGAATAAAAACAAAAATGATTGGAAAGAAGATTCATCAGTGTAAATGAAATGAATTTTTGATCACAATGTGATATTAGAAGCACAGTAACATTGTTGGAATAAACACAAGTCGAAACTAACAAAATTCAGGAAACTGAGGCAGATGAATGCTTCTTTGTCAAGCAGTTGATGAATGTATTAGGTAAGTAATGATATTAAAGATTTTAATGACATGAATTCAGGCTTTTAAACAAGGACTTTTTATTTGAATAGCCTGTGTAAATTGATAACAATTGTATTTAAATGTCAAGGTATATGACATAGTAATAAATGATTATCGTGCGTTTCATTTTTTCACAACTATCAAACTTTTTTGATCGTTTTTGTCTCGTTTTTTTTACAGAGTAATCACACGTTGGAAACAATGGTCATTAGCCGTGAAGTATTTCAGTAGGTTTCACTTTTCTTTTGATTTTTAAAAAACAACATTGTTGTTGGCATGAATATTAATCGAGCTTGTGAAAAGTCTTTTAGATTATTTAAACATCGTTCTCTTAAAAGCATGACTAAGTGAAAGTGGGTTTAAGGAGAAAGTGGGTTTGAAGCAAAGTTCATTTCAAGTTCAAAGTTCATTACGGAAGTTTTCAATTCATCCAAGTAAGTTAAACTGTGTTATATATTTTTCGTTTTATCAAATTGAGTTTAAAAACCCAGCCTGTTGTCACGAAGTACTAAAACATATTACAAAATTTTATCAATATTTAACGGTCTGTTGCGTCTTTAACAAATCTTTCACTTTCCATCATTTTATATACTTCTTTCATTTATGTAGTTGTTGTAAATGTAGACCTTTTGTCAATAGCTTAAAGTGAATATAAGAAGATATTTCTAATGTAAAGCGGGGCAGCTGGAAAAAGCTAACTCTATTAGTCAAACATTTGATTTTAAAGTTCAATTTGCTGAACTCCTTTCGGCTTTGTTGTCATACAAAACCTTACGTACGTTATTTAATTAATACGACCATTAAAATTTGATTGTGTTTTATTTCGATGTAACTTTGCCCAAAACGAGGTTACTACGATATTAGGTTTATTGGGAAAAATAGGAAGTTTCATAAGAAAACGATTATTCGATACTTTATTTGGTTACTTTTAAGGTTATTTACATAATGATACGCAAACATAGTTAACTTCCAATTTTTCCATATATTTCGAATTCATAACTGACATTTTCTTTGTAGAGAACATCGTCCAATCACGCAAATCATTCCACTGATCAACATCAATTTTCAGCTCAGATGGAAAAGAGGAAAAATGGGTGCGTTATATTTCAATCAATTATCAACTTATGCATGCATGGCTTTCATTTTAAAAGCTATTACTGATCTGTTTTATTATTATTAGTCGACCATTTAAGATTTAGTTTCAATGACCTTCGTGTTCAAAAATCCATTTTAACCAGCTTTTATTGAATATCTCATTAATATACTCAATCCACATTGATATGCTGACACCCTCTCTCACGAGACTGCTGTATTGAAGCCCAGCAGTTATTAATTTCAAGTCTTGACTCTTTCGATCTGGAAAGTCCTCAAATTTCTACCTACAAGTTGAAAGATATTTATGTGCACGATCTAAGCCGAGGTTCGACTGTATTGACGGACGAGGCATTACATATACACAATAAATGGGAGAATGGCATGTTTTATAACTAGTGACGTCACCTTTGTTGAAATATCTTCTAAACAGTGTGTTATTTCTTGCGTTAATGAACTCTTCCAAAACTGCAACTTATAAAAATTACTAAAAGGGAAGGAAATATAGAGGAAGGAATGATTTCAGTTTATTGTAGAAAATCTTAGTTTACATTGAATCAATATAACTTTTAGGGTACCACAATTTTTCTATGCCTTTAACAAGTGAAGATTTCTTTGTCAATCTTAAAGTAGTATAGTTATAAACATATAAATATTACATAGAAGTCAAAAATATTTAGAGAGATACGAGTGTTTTAAAATACAGTTCTTTAGTTGGATCTTGCGCTTGTTCTTTTTTTCATTTTAAGAGCAGTTCCTGCGATGAAAAGGAAGAAAATGTTCATTCCATATAACTGTTTACTTTACTGTTTTTAACTTGCAAATCTTTCGTTGTCATCACCATTTTTCTTATTCTACATGACATGTCCAAATCTTCAAATACTAGAAAACGAAGATTTTAAGTAGCTAACATAAAACGAGTTATTTTCTGATTTAGTTTGCAAGAATGCAAACCAAAATTATGATTTAACCACAAAACTTTACATTTGAACACGTGTTATATGTAAGCCTTCCAATCTAATCTCTTAGTGATTTCAAATGAGCCTTGCTTTACAAATCCATTTTGTGAGCGTTACGACACCCAACTATTGAACAGTTAAAGCGTTGGCATTTTAAGCAAAATTCCAATAAGATATCGTGTTTGTTTTAGAAAATTTTAGAAAATATGAAAGCAGAAGTCTTTTTTCCTGTCTATTGGGCATTATGGCCAAAAAAATGTGTACAACGCGTCCTGATGTCGGCCATTATTCCAGTCAGATGATTAGGATTTCTCACTTGTTTCCAACCATTAAAATTACATGACTTAAATACTTAATAATGAATTCAAGTATATTTTGACTCAAGCAATGTCTTCGGATCATTTTAAAGGTTGGGAAAGAGTCAAAAACCCTAATCATCTGGCTTGAATAATGACGGCCACCATGCACGGCACGACATGCGCGAGGACAAAAACATCGAAGGCTTCGATACGAGTGACTCTTCTGCATATTCTTATTCTGTGACATTACTGTAAAACTACACCCAGTATTCGTGTATTCGTGTATACATATGAATCAAAATGGCGTCGATCAAAAGATCAAAAGACATAAAATGGTCAAAATATTGAACTGGTGAAATACTGTAAAGTGTTTTTGAGGATGGAAACAAGTGAATTTAGACTATTTATAATGTATCCTGATCACACTGTACTAATCATTCTGTCTGAGGAAGAATTTGAAATAAAGTCGAAAATTTACAGTTTACATCTCGTCTTGTTTTGATTCATACTTTGCAATCTCAAGATGTCTTGCTTCTTCGGAATTTGTTTTATATTATACTTCTTTAAATTGTCCGCTGGTCATGGTTTTGTACTAATCCTCAATCGTGTTAAAATACTGCCCGATGGGGGCAAGATACTGAACGTTAATCGGCGGTCGGCTACAGAATTTGGCCTAAAACAAAACTTGTCTCAATGTTTGAATCTGAGTTTAATATTCATCTCATATTCATATTCAATTTTATTCTAGATTTCAGATTATAATATTTACAGTAAATATCTGCAATTGCGTAAATGTCCGACGTTTCATAGCAATTTATGACCGCCATTTATGTCTTTATTAATGATGTCTTCTAAGAAACCGAAACATCGCGCAAATACTTCTAGGAATTATCTATAAATGAAATTCAATGTGAATAATCGAGAATAAAGGTCACTTGGAATTTCGGAGTGCTCTGTTTGAGAAGATTTGAAAATATTGTGAACGTACCAAAGATTTTGTGATGTCAAAGCAGGAACATATTTTAGAGATAGATCCATCTCACGAACTTCATTTTAAAGGTATATCGACCTTTTTGGTTGAAATTGATCTTCACATAATCAAATGTAAACCTGCACATTCATGTTTTGCGAGCCAATTCTCTATTTGGAGTTTCTTTGCAGTTAGTTTCACAAAATCTATTTTATATTCGACAAACGTTTTATTGTGACGAGTTGTCAAGCTTGTATGGCTGTTGAATGTCATAAGAATAGAAGACCATGATTGTTTTAATATGCTTTTGAACTACTTTAAGTACTTACATTTAGAAACACTCTATTATGCTTATAACAGATTTCATGGATTTCTCATTGTAAATTAATTTAACCTGAATTACAAGCAGTGTTATGAAGCATGTATTTATGAGCATCCTAATACTCTTCTCACATTCCAAATTGCTTGCAAATTATCTTTCTATCTAGTATTAAAAGCCATTTTAACTTTGCTACAATTTTACATGGGCACTCTAATGAAATTTGACCAAACAGATTGCAGAACAGCTCATATATTTGGAGTAAAATTCTGTAACTAGTATTGTATTGTGCAATGTATGAATAAGTTTTCCAAGCGTCAATCTAAATTGTCATAAAATTTGGAAGGAATATCAGTTTTATATTGATGTCAAATTTAAGTAATTCTTATTTAAAAGAAACAGAATTTGTATCTATTATGTATTTTATCATTTGTAACGGTAATTTGTGTGTTAAACAAAAAGAATGATAGCACAACGCTATAACCAACAACTACAAACAATAACGAACTTATCTAACAACATTTGAGAAATTAACCTTCCACTCCTCTTCCTTGTAAACGAGACAAGTCGACTCAAAAGCAGAGAGCCTTATACGCTACAACTCCCGGGCTTGTGACCGGTATAGCAGAGTTAAAAGGTGAAAGGTTTATCATAGAGTAATTTTCCTGCTCATTTTGTTTGAAGCATGTTGAACAGTTCATATGGACAAAGCTCGAATTCCATATCAAATATCAGTAACATAATCCGGTGTTAATGTTAGACAATACATCATTGCCCTTCAGGAAAGCATCCCGCTTTCCACTGGAAAGAATGAATCTAATATCGATGTTAAACATAGATTGTTACAAGCATCCCGCTTGACGATGTGTAGTATAATCACAAGGTTAAGTAGTTGGAATGTTATTGAACAAAGAATGATAACACAACTCTATTACTAACAACTACAAACAATAACGATTCTTATACACATCGGCAAGCGGAATAGCAATCTATGTTTAACATCGATATGAGATTCATTCTTTCAGTGAAAGCGGGATGCTTTCACTGAAGGGCAATGATGTATTGTCTAACATTAACTCCGGATTATGTTGCTGATATTTAATATGGAATTGAGATTTGTCCATATGAACTGTTCAACATGCTTCCAAACAAAATGAGCAGGAATATTCAGTTGATTAATCCATGATAAACCTTTCACCTTTTAACTCTGCTATACCTGTCACAAGCCCGTGACTTGTAGCGTATAAGGCTCTCTTTTTGAGTAGACCTGTCTCGTTTACAAGGAAGAGAGGGAAGGTTAATTTCTCAATGTTCTTTGATAAGGTCGTTGTTGTTTATAGTTGTTGGTTATAGCGTTGTGCTATCATTCTTTTTGTTTAATAACATTCCAACTACTTAACCTTGTAATTTGT
>NW_025813469.1:2909580-3199580 GCF_021976095.1 Xenia sp. Carnegie-2017 | reverse complement strand
TGTGTACGACCAAACTGTGGGATAGTTGAGCCACGTGGCAAGGTGTCTGTAACTGGTATGTTATAATTTATTTCTAAATATATATTGTTAATCATCACGAGGGATCAATAGATTTACTGGTACGATGTACAGAAGGTGGTGCTTCTCATAACCTTGAACAACAATATGCGAGAAAGGGTCAGATATCCCTACAAGACAATGTAACATGCAATTAAGATAAAGCAAGTAGAACTTGTGCCAAAGAAATTAATGATAATTTTTGCTAAAAGAATTACGCAATCATAATAAAAATACAGACTGGTTCAGTTGCTACTGTCTCAGACAAAAGTTATCACAATAAACTATTGATAACAGCCATTTTAAGCTGACAGGAGAAACCTGCTAAAATATTGTATATGTAAAAGTTATTACTATTGAAATGTAAAAATGAGAAGCAATTTGAAAGAGGTATCATTGAAGATATGTATACATTAAAAACAAAAGTATAAATAGAATTTTTCAAAAGCTGTGTGAAGCTTTAAATAGAGAATATATTCTGACGAATTTGATTTAATAATTGAAACATTGAGGTTTATTCTTGTGTAAATTAAGTATGCTGGTTGCATAAAAAAACTGAACAGTTTGCAAAACATATCTATGGAAAATAGTATATAGACAAGATTTTTCCAGTGACAGGCAGATCGTTTTTGTTTAAACTATTTAACTCATTGCAGTGACACTTGAACCTTGATTGAAAAAATGTACTTCTTGCTTCTTAGTTTAGTAGTAAGAGTATATATACTTCTTCCACCCAAGCAAAAGTAGTAGGTGTTACAGCCTTTTTTCTAATCTTATATACATTCCTCATCTTTTGCTTTTCTATCAATCGTGGTAAACTAACATAGGGTAACTTTTCGTTTTCATATTCATGAAATAAACTGAACAAAGGCTAGACATGTCAATTCCTTAGAAAATCCTTAATCTTCTCTTTGTTTATGAGCACGATGAAACACATTAGTCGAAGAAACTTTTCTGTACAACCTTTGAATTCTCGTGATTGTCATTGCTTCAAAGCCATAACTGATTCAGGCACTTAGCTAAACAAAAGCAACTCAAACATAACTCTATTGCGATATTTACGTAGCCAGTTATTTTCTATTGTATTTCCCGTCTTCTTTCTAAAACGCTGATGTTATTTTTAAGATCGTATGCTTTTCTATTTGGGGTGTTTACTGTTAAAAATGATAGAAGTAACCTTTGGGGTTATTACACATGGCATTCTATATCTGTCATCTCTTTTTTCTTGTGAATGATGGTGAGATTTTATTTTCTAGTAATGCTACAGCCTTTTGACTTCGATGTAAAAGAGAACTACAAACACAAATTCATGGTACAATCAATAATTGTCCTCGAAACAACGACAATGTGGATAATATCGTAAGTGTCTGTTTACATATGTTGTTTCTTTTTTACTGTTAAATAATTGTTCAAATTCCCAGCTTTAGTACTGTTTTTGATTGTGAATGTAGATTGTATTTATAGATGTAACGATACTCCCGGTTCAAACCATTCACTTTGCCACTGTCTTACGTCTTATTTTGGTTTAATTTTATCAATATTTCAACACAAGAATATTTTATGTTCATCATGTGTATTTAGCCATGGCAAATAAAAAACTGCGTTTATTTAACGTGTCGGCAATGCTGTAGTGAGACTTTCAACATCTCCAACCAGTTTTTCTAAACTAGCTTGTAAAATTTTAGTGGAGAGAAGCTACTCCTGATCAAATAATGGACTCGAAACTGAGTTGTATTTTTGATCCTGCAGATGATATTGGTATGGAAGACGAAGAGTTTAATGTTGAACTTCATCCAGGATACTGCAAATTCCTCAAATCTTATTTCAAGGGAAAAAAACACTAGTTTTAAGTACATTTTCCCTTAAAACAAGAAATATTCTCTTGTTCCTTCTATAAGAAAATTATCATACTAACTTTCTTAAGACAAGAAAATGTTTTAAGCAAGAAAACTTATTTTAAGTAAATTTTTCCTTAAAACAAGAAATATTTTCTTTTTCCTTCTATATAAAATTATCTTACTAAATTTTATAAAACAAGAAAATGTTCTATGGAAGAAAATTTATCTTAAGTAAATTTTTCCTTAAAACAAGAATTATTATCTTGTTCCTTCCATAAGAAAATTATCTTAGTAACTTTCTCAAAACAAGAAAATTTTCTAAGCAAGAAAATGTATCTTAAGTAAATTTTTCTTAAAATAACAAATATTATCTTGTCCTTTCCATAGGAAAATTATCTTATTAGATTTCTTAAAACAATGTACTGAGCAAGAAAATTAATCATAAGAGAAATAAAATACTTTCAAGAAATTGATCTTGAAATTGGATTAAATGCAGAAGAAAATCTTTGTAGCTACGACAAGATTTTTTTCTAAGCTAGAAAAATCAGCTGAAAGAAAAATAATCTTTAAGCAAGATACTGTTTTATTTATCATATAACCGATTGATGATTTTTCACAGGGAGAAATGTTTTTCAAAACAAATTTTACATATGCTAATAGCTTGTTCAAGTAGAATTTTAGCCCCCAACATATTTAGGTCTTTAATACCTGTTTAAAAATAAAAGGTTACGAAGAACAGGGAGGGTTTTATACAATGAATACCAATATTTAAAAAAATATAAATACATTGTATAACAGTAAAAATAAATATATACACAAATACAGGTAAGGGCATGCAAAATAAGCCATACAGTTTGAAGAAAAAAATAATACTAACAAAAATTGGTACTAAAGTCTATATTTTGATCTTTTACTTCCAGTATATTGCATTCATTATTGCATCTTTCTCAGTTCCAGGTAACAGGAGGCTCATATACTCTAATAATAAAATTCATGTTATTAAATACGCACAAGATTGAATAACAGTAGGTGTAAACATTGAGTAATGAAAACGAAGGACAACATAATTACTCAATGTTTTGAACACATATCTAAAATAATTTTATGATGTTGATTGTTGAATCCACCTAGCTACTAGGCACATCATTTGCAAATGCATGGACGTAAGTATTCTAGATCCATGACGTTTTAACAGGTCATATGTGTTGAAATCAAACACATATGACCTGATTTCTATTGAAAAGTGGACAAGAATGAGAAACATAGTTTATACATAATAATTATAGTACTTACTCCACATTTTTCTTAATATCATCAGGTTAGTCTGGCATTCGGCACCTTCCCCCATAACATCTGTCGTTGTGTTAAGTTTATCAAATGATGTTCATGTCAGACCTTGAAGTTATACCTGGGTTTTTTGAGGCTGTTGTGTTTGGTACGGAGGTAAGGTTTACCAAAGTCAATGTTTTTAGGGAAACATTTTGAAGGACAAAAAACTGGTAAAAAAGAGCAGGACATGTGTTGTGCTTTGTGAATTTAAAGCTACAGTGTGTTAAAGTAAATAAAAATAACCCAATAAGGACAACTATTTACTTAAAAGAGCCTACAATATCAATACAAGTATCAAAACTCAAGGGAGATATTACTAATGTAATTCTTTTACAGCCACTTTGACCAGAATTGTCAGCACCTAAGCATTTTTCTATCTTCAGTTAGTTCATAAAATTGACTATTCTTATCATGAGAAAGAAAGTCACTCTCACACGCTTACTAATGCACTTTGGTGGCTTATCTTACGATATTTATCTGAAATATTTATCTTATGAATTTGCAGCATAAACGTACTTATAAACACAAGCATCTACGTGTCCTACCTTCAATAAACACTAGCATGTAAACAATGAATAAAGACTTTTATGATAATCTTGTATTTATCATTTATGTCATGAGTGAGGACGAGGTTTTAAGTTCATAAATGATATCAATTATGTCTGACATCTGATGAAAGACAAATTCCTTACAATTAACTGACATGAATTTATAACGCGATTGAAGGTACACATAACACAACATCGTACCTTTAACAGAAGCAACTGCAATTCCGAAATTGGCTTTTCAACGGCCTTTCGTTGCTTTCTTTGTATGTTGCTGTGAAATGTATCATCCCTTTCTCCTTGCAATTTGTCAGGATGCTGCTATCTTGATAAAAATTTCTTACAAAGCACTCTTTTACTGCTTTTGCAAGCACAAATGCGTATTTCACACTTTTCTTTGTAAAACCAGAATCACAGTAGAACCGACTTGCCCTCGAGGCTTCGACAACATTGAAATTTGAAATTTAATAATTTAAAAATAGGTACGCGGAGCATACATGTGGGTAGCCTGAATGAGAATAATGCAATTAAAAACATGGCTATTAAGCGTCATGAAATATCGAATACGGTCTAAATAAGATTATGCATACTATATTTCGTTTGGAAGATAGCAAACTTTAACAAGTACGGAAAATACAAGTTTTATGAACAATCCAGGTCTCCTTTATGATTCTGTAGTACATAATCAAAACGATCCCACCTTATTCGTCATCTTCCAAGATAACCAGTGTTATCCCGAGTATCTTATAACATTAAATAAACAACATTGCAATTCAAGTGGTAGCCAGGGGGGAATGAGAGGGTGTGTCTTCCCATTTATTCATAACACCATTTTTTTGCATTTTCTAACTTCAAAATACGTAGTTGCCGAGTATTTTTCCATATAGTAAATTGAAATTCTAATTTAGAACTATTGGGTTGGTGCTCTTTACTTAAAACAGTTCTTTTAAGAAATATCAACTTATTATATTACTTTTACCATTCACTATGGTATTTGCTATCTTTAGAACTATTAAAAATATTTATGTGCACGATCTTAGCCGATCTTCACCTTTATTGACGAGGCAATGCATGTACACAACAAATAGGAAAATGACCTGGCTTATAACTAGTGACGTCGCCTTAGATGAAACCTTTTCTAAACAGTTTGTTATTTCTTGCGTCAGTGATCTTGTTCAAAACTGCAGCTTGGAGGAAGGGATGATTTCATTTGATTGCAGAAAATTTCAGTTCACTATTGAGCTCAATATAACTGTAAGAGTATCACAATTTTCCTTACTTTAAACAAGTGAAGATTACTCTGTCAATTTTAAGGCAGTTCATTTATGAAGATATGTAAATGAAAGTTAAAGATATCTAGAGAGATAGGAGTATTTAAAATTAAAGCTCTTTTAGGTTCGGTTTGATTTTTTTTATGTACAGCGCTTCCTTGAGTTTCAAAGAGATAGAAGAGTAAGCGGAGTCTAGGTTGCAAAAACAAGAATGATTGTATTTTTTATATTGTGGAAAGTGTGAAGGTGTTGGTAAATGTGTGAGTTTTTGTGTGAGTTTGTTTTAGCAAAATATAATACAAAATACAATTATTCTTGTATTCACGTCCTAGACACCGCTAACTCTTCTTTCTCCTTGAAACTCAAGAAAGCTCTCTACATAAAAAAAACTCAAACCAAACCTCAATAAACAAATACATCACATCAGCACGATATTTAACTTGTAAATAATTCCATCATCTAGTAATTCCATACACTTTCACTTAATATAAATAAAACTGTAAATAGATATCATAATCATTCCTTGTACTGAAGATGGCATAAGCATGCCAAAACATGTTTACTTTGAAAAAAAATTGTCGTTTACTTGAAATGCCTGATATATATATTGCGTTTAAGAAATTATGAAAAGCTCTTTTTGTTTGTTCTTTTTTTGTTTTAAAAACAGCTGTTGAGTTGAAAAAGAAGAAAAACGTTTATTCAATAGAACTTTTTAGCTGTATTATGTTTAACTTACAATTACCATACATTGACCTCACCATCTTTTTTCACGGTACTTGATGTGTCCATGCATGCACGTACATACTCAAAGAATGGGAAAGGCGAAGAAGTTTATAAATAGCTAATATAAAACGGGTTGTTTTCTGATTTAGTTTGCAAGAATGCAAAACCTCATTCTGATTTGACCACAAAATTCAATGCCTGATGGATTTGTCTAGATCCAATGCACATAAGTTAAAAGAAGATTTTTCATTTTGGCAACTGGATTGATGAAAATGAACTACTTTTGAACCATTATTAGATGCAGGGTAGGTAAGAATACACTGCTGTAAATATACTTCAAATTCAAAACTCTCCACAGTTCATCCTATTGGTAGAATTTTAGTTAATATTCTTTATAAACTACTTACTAATTGTGCTATTGATAGACGATGAGTCGCTTGTATTGTTTTTTGACCTACCCTTTAGATTCATCCTCCGCCTTCAAGAATTAAATATAAAATGTGATATTTATTACAAGAATATTTACCTTGTGAAAACTTCGAAATATCTAAGAATTGTTATCCAACTTAATATGGTCGGAGCATGTTCAACTTATCTAAAATAAATTTAACCAGAGGCTGCGTATTCTTCGACGATATAAAGGTATTTTTACGCTTTAACTGGTTCACATTGTATAAAACATTATTTGAAAGAAGATACATTTATCGACGTAAATTAAATGAATGCTGATCATGAATATCATAAATGAATATCACGTTTGAAGCACAACAAAATTGTTGGAATAAAGACAAGTTAAAAAACCAAAAAATTTTGAAATTGAGGCAGATGAATGCTTCTTTGTCAAGCAGTTGATGAATGTATTAGCTAAGTAATAATATTAAAGATTCTAATTACATTATTTCCGAGTTTTAAACAAAGATTTTCTTATTTGAGTATTCTCAGTAAATTGATAGCAACTATATTTAAATGTCAAGGTGTCTTAGTTGTTATAGTAATAATGATGTCTTGAGTTTCACTTTACTGGAAAATTAGCTAAGAGCCAGAAAAAACGAAAAAATGATAAGAACAATAACATCATTTACAACTTTGGAAACAAAAGCAAGTAATGCACTGTCCCAAACCAAAAATATAATGTTTGCCAATTTATTTCAATGTGCTCATAAACAATACTGCAAAAGATTAAGTTTTAAAAACGCAAGTTAAGCCATATTATAATATCAGTGGGAACAGCATGTATATATATATACATATAGATTGATCATTATGAACGAACATTAAATCCTCAATGCTTTTTTGTAAGTGATATATCATGATTATAATTTCATCGATGTGTTGGAGCTGTCTTTCATGAAAGTATAAAAATAAAGATTTAGACCACATCATATTTAGTAATGCCCTTCTGATTTCTTTTGAAAATGATTAGGCTTTGACAAAAGACTGCTCATGGTCTTCTCAATTCTGTATACCATGCTTTGAATAGCGAATACCGTACTTTGAATAGCAATGAAAAGAGTACCACATTCCAGTTGGCTTTTCTCATTTACATTCAAAGAAGTTTCACAAAATGCATATGTTGTTCTTGGTCAACTTTGTCGTCTTTATACTATAGTAAGGCAATAGCATTAATGATGTTTCACCTCTGCATAAAAAAGCCGAAACTACTTTCAGTTTATGTTTCCATCTACCAATCTCTTTTTATCTATAACCAAATTTATGACTTAAAATTGATGTCTTATAATGGCAAAAATGTGTGGCCACTACATAGAAAAATGGTAAAAGAGATTTAAATCATTTTGACAATGCTATTGGCTGATACAACCACTGATATTATCAGATCAGTGGATACAACATACAGGCGTGTATAGAATTTTACGTTTGTTGTGGGAAGGGTTTGAAATTTCAGATGCATGGTATCTCATTTGCAATTTACAGTTTCCTATTTCAATGGAATTAGGAGAGAAACTTCCTCCATCTGTTAATTGTAATTTAAGAATGGTTCAATAAGTCAACGGTAAGGATGAAAAATTTATATTTTATAACACAGTGTAAGTAAGTTTTAGAAGTAATGTGTAAGCAGCTTTGTGAAGTAGTATCATGCAATAAATTTCCATTTTACAGTGAATTGCGTACAAACGAATTCTAGGAAACTTTCGCCATTGTCTTACTGGTAATGGTTCATTCATTTTGTATTTGGAAATTGAGATGGGTCATGATTTATAATCCAAGCACAAAAGTCTGTAACTTACGAGCGGGAAGATTAAAATAATTATTACAGGGACGGCCCAACGAAATTGAGCCTGGGGGAGGGTCTTATATTTACTAAAGTTACTGGGTCTTACTTTGCCTCAAATTAAGCTAAAATAAATAAATGCTAACAACAGATCTTACAAGACTTTTTCATAATCGTTCCAAGATCTTACTATGATCCTACAAACTTCTTGCTAAGATCATGCATAAACTTCCATCATGCATGATCTTGCAAGACTTTGCGCATGTTATTGTTGTATGGCAAGAACTTTTGAAATGTCGTTCATGTCGTTTTTTGAAATGTGGTTCTTGTCGTTTCTATTAAATTTCAATATACTGGGGTTAAAGGGGAAATTATTGGTCATATATCTACCATCAACAGCCCACAAAACGGAAATTAACGAATTCAAACATAAAAGAAGACATAAAGTTTAACACAAAAGTATACATAAAGGTAGACAGAAAGGTAAACATAAAGGTTAATATAAAGGTAGCGGGAGAAAGTGGGGGTCTGCCCACCCCTCCTTAGGCGCCATGCCTGTATTGCTGTTATTACTGGCACAGTTGAATGTTGCTGCGTAGCTATTGGAGTTTACTTAGACCTTTAGAAAACAGCGAAGATGAAATATAATTTTTTATTATTTTCCTAAATACAAGCAATTCAAAAAGAATCAATATTGTTGTTACCTACATAATTTATTGTTTTGAATTTTGAAAAAGATTTTAAATCAATTTGAATTTTAAATTGCTCTCAATCGTTCGCTGGTAAAAACTCTATGCTCTCGCTTATTATAAAGTAACTGTGTATGTCAGTGAGTACCCACGTCAATTTTAGAATTACCAGTGATCTGAATCCGATGTCCTTTGTTAACACCGTTCAGGGAAACCCTTGTAACCTGATTGCTTGAATGTCCGTAGCTCTGCCCATCCTGAACCACTGACTGAGTTCATACAGTTACGCCACTATTCTGTGGTTACGCCGCTGGTAATGGTAATAGAGAGCTAATAAACTACGTTTCATCCGACAACGGCGTCGTGAGACATCGCGGAAGACTGGGACGAGCATGACATTCACACGTATATTTAAAAAAGTTAAGCAAAGTTCGTAATAGAAAGCGGTGGTAGAAAGTGAACTCGTTTAAAACCATGCGAAACTTTTGTCTTGTGCTTTTGAGGAAGGTTATATTACAGAATATGAATTGATCATATTGTACAAGGCATATAAATCAAGGAACCCAGAGCTTCCATTCAAAATTATGAGCCATTTTGTTTAGACAATCTAAGTGAGGATGAATGTAAAGTAGAATTCCGAGCCAACAAAAAGATTTGATTTTCCTCCAACAAAATCTTAGAATCCCTGAAATAGTCAAGTGTCCAAAGGGCAACATGTTCAGGACTGGAAGGGCTATGCATTCTTTAAATCGTCTTGCTTACCCTTGTCGATTTTCAGACATGATTGGCAGATTTGGGCGACCAGTTTCTGAGTTGTGTATGATTGCAAATACCATCATTGACTTTATTTATAATTATCATAAGCAAAAAATTACAGAATGGAACCATGATCTTTTAAGCCCAGAAAATATACAGGTTTATGCCAATGCCATCCATGAAAAAGGAGCACCTTATGAAAATTGCTTTGGCTTTATTCATGGAACGGTCAGACCAATTTCACGGCCAACAAAACATCAGCGAATTGTTTACAATGGCCATAAAAGAGTTCACTCTTTGAAGTTCCAGGGTGTGGCATTGCCAAATGGTTTGATTGCACATATTTTTGGTCCAGTTGGTATGCTCAGGGGCGTAACTAGACTTGAAGTAATGGGAGGGGGTGTGGAGAAAGTTTGCCCTGCAAAAGGGCGTCGCCCACAAAAACCCCTTAAATCATTATGGCTAGCAAATTATAAGCATTTCTATTATTGCATACGTTGTTTATTAGTAAACATTATCGAAGATTAGGTTTCTGACACATACATTATTACAAAACCTGTTTTTGAAATACAAACCTTAACCGTTTCGGACATAACAGTAAAACAATGTATATTTGTTCTCATATCAAGAGTCTTAAGTGAGAATCATCTCAACGTAGTCTTGAGATGTTGCTTTTTACTTGAATTTTAATCTGAGTTTACGGTTTTTTCTGGCTGCCCAAGATTTTAGTACTACATCCAGATGAATTGTATCTGTTAAATCCTTCTCGGTTGAGAGGACAATGAGTTCTTCCAGCCTTTCACCTTTCATTTTTGAGCGCAAATAGTTCTTGACAATTTTCATTTTGCTGAATGATCTTTCAATATCAGCCACACTTACTGGAGCAGTAAACAGAAGTTTGTAACATTTATAAACGTTTGGGAAAATTTCTTTATTTTTGAAAGCAGTGTTTCCGGCGTCGTGGACTGTCTTACATTCTTTCTCTGTCTCATTTACAAAGTTAACAAAAATCTCAAGTTCTGCATACAGTGACATACAATCTACGCTAATTGATGGAGGAAAAAGTTCGGTGACCTTTTCAACTTGTTCAAAATTTGGTTTAGTCAGTCGAGGCTGAAGGATAACAGCTAAGGGTTTTATTTTTGCAAACAACTTTTATGTTATCTCTATATTCTCTGATGAGGGAATCGAGGACCTCAATCATGCACTTTCGATAGTTAGTTTTTAGTGACATAATTGCCAAAGTCTCATGGTTGTCATCCAACTGTCTACTTGATCTTTTATTACTCTTTCTAGCAAACTCTTCCTAGGGATTAGAGCTTAGAGTCTTCGCAAACTCAACACTCGCATCTATTTGGTCATTCAATTCCGATTCATTGTGCCGTATTCTTTCCAGTGATCTAACAGTTTCATCAATCAGTTGAAGACCATCAAGGATATTGAGCTCTGGCTTCTGCATCTGTACTGTCAGGATCTTGGTCTTTCTCATGATAAACCTCATAAACATAACTGCAAAAACAAACTCAAATTTGACCATTTTCTTACAGAGCGAGGTTGCTTTGGTTCTGGTTAATGAGTTGTTGTCAATTTTTGCTATTTCCGCTAAGGCATTTCGTATGGCTTCAAAAGATCTCCATACCGCTTCAATTGATTCACTTCTATACACCCATCTCGTCTTTGAGAGATTGCGCAATTTAAGAGCATTTTCAATTTTTTCCATATGTTCTTGCAACATAGAATCTCGTTTACAACTTCTGCTGAAAAAAACATACAGCTCTTCGAGCAAGCTATACATCTCAACAAATGTAGAGGCGTTTGAGCAATGCTCATTGAAAGTGTTTCATCTAAAAACATATAATTGAAAATTTATTCAACGCAGAGACTAGTCTTAAAAATATTTAAAAAGATATAGTTAATGTCTAAGTAATTTATACGGCAATGTTTAATACTGTGCATTTGACACATACCTATGGCCTTGACATGGGATGTATGGAATGTTGCGTCCAACCATTTCCTGCAAATGTTGTTGAACTCCATTAAAAGTCCCAGACATTGAAGCTGTGTAGTCGTAAAACTGATACACTAACCCATCGTGACAAATAGGTAATCGTGATTTAAGGGAATCAAGAATCTCTTTTGCTTGGCCTTCACCTGTTTTATTCCTTGTTTCTTTCATCTCCAGTATTCTCTCGTTGGGCACGTTGTTTTCGTCAACGTAGCGCACTGCCACTACGAGGCGGTCCGCATTTGAAGTGTCAGGAGACGTGTCGGCCATGACTGAGTATATTTCAGATGAAACGATATCTTTACGATGCGATTCCTTACGTCTTCAGTCAAAGGCTAATAAACTCATTTTGTGAAATAGGTGATAGGTATTTTACTGAATAAGGTTTCATGTTCTTCTCTGACAGCCATGACTGAAGTCTAGGGTTATGCCTGGCAACAAGATTTGATATTTGGATAAAGTTTCCCTCGTGCTTTTCATTAAGCCCTCTGAAAGCTAGCTGTTGTCGTGCCAATGTTCTTGCGATGTCTAAAAGGATCTTTATGGCTTCTTGGTTTCGCAAATTGTTTTCTTCTTCTTGTATTCTTACTTCTCTTAACTTCTTTTCCAACATTACATCTACGTTTTTCATATTGCATGCAAAGTGTGCCAAATCACTCAAAGCAATTTTGTGGGATTCGGAAGGGAAATGCTGTTGCATCTTTCCTTTTTTATCTTTACCGACGCTTCTCATATTATCCCATGATCGAATTATTTCCACTTAGTAATCAATTAGTTGTTTTCGATGGTATGTCAATTTTTCTACTTCCTGAACACTGCCCTGCCACTTGACGGCAATATGCCCTGCAAAAACACTGTTTTCAGCAATTGGGGGGGGTGTCACACCCCCCCACACCCCCCAACAGTTACGCCCCTGGCCGTATGCTTATATTATTTAAATGAAAATATTATTGTACACACTATATTGTACAAGCAAAAACAGTCTATAACTCAGGCAAATACTTTCTATATTACAGAAGGAAAAAACATGATGCTGGTATGTTGGCTGGCTCAAACTTCCTTCAAGACATGGAACAAAATGCTTTTTCTGTGGATGGGAGACCATTTTGCATATATGGGGATCACGCTTATCCACAGAGGATTCATCTACAATCTCCTTTTCAGCATGGGGTAATCACAGACAGAATGAAAGAATTCAACAAGCAAATGAGTTCAGTTAGAGTGTCTGTGGAATGGTTATTTGGAGATGTGATCAACTCATTCCGGTTCATGGACTTCAAAAAAAACCTCAAAATAGGTCTAAGTAGTGTTGGGAAAGCATATATTGTCTGTGCATTGTTAAGAAATTCACTCACTTGCATGTATGGAAATATAACATCCAAGTTTTTTCAGTTATATCCTCCAACCTTGGAGAATTACTTTATAACTAATTAATGAATGCCAAAATGACTTATTATTAAACACACAAACAATTAGCAAGTATGTATCATGTTATGTAAATACTGACAAATGTAAGTGAGAAAGTATTTATAGTTCAAATAACAAAACATTAAAAGTTCATAGTTACACAGATTGCTAAAACACAACAGTTAAGAATTCTTTCCTTGTAAGTGACAACACAATCTTACTTGGTTGTGAACCTCTGAATAATGTAAAGAAATGCTGTTGACAATTGCTGTTGTTGCTGAAGAAGTAAAGCTTGGCTCTCCATCATTTTTAGATTTTGTAGTTGCATCATATTTAAGACTTCTGTTTGCTGTTTAGCTGCTTGGGTACTCAATTGATTTTGTATTTCTTGCTCATTTCGCTTTACTTCTAGTTCTGCACGACGATTTCAATTTCCTTGCTTGATCTTTCTCTCAAATATTCGACTAATTCACAACTTCCGCGGCGTACTTTCTTAAGCTTAACATCTGAGTTTTGCCCATCTGATTTTCTCTTGCTTGTTTCGCCCATTCGTTCCAAGGCTGTCATCCTTATATCAATAGCATTTGCATTTTCCTTTTGCTTTTGAACTGATGCTACCTCAAGGAAGCTGTCCTCTTTGGCACAACTCTTCAATCAAACTTTCTTTCTCCAACAGTTCGTCAACATCAATGCCACTTGCCATTTCTTCCTCGCGCATCTTCTGCTTGAACTTAGCTTTTAAAAGACTCCAACCACTCTGTGGTTGTTTTTCCCAAATGGTATCGTCGCACCTTGCTGTAGCATTTAGAGATGGTCTTAATTAATGAGTAAATATGATTTTCGTGAACAGTAGTATCCAACATGTGTGCATCGAGATCCTTGAATGTGGTCCTCAAATCTATGCCATTTACTACAGACAAAGCAATAGCATCAGGAATTCCTTTCCCTTGCGGTAAATTTCCATCTGTAGCTGCCAACATTCTCTGAAAGCACCTCTCTGTTTCATTGCATATTACTATTACACTTGCTGTTGGCTTAAACAAATTACCCCTGTCTTTTAAAGTCAGGAAAGCAGACTCATTTTTGTAGTTTCTTGAACCGACTGCTTCATGACAAACTGGAAAGTTTATTTTCTTTTGCACCATCTGGGCAACATAGCCAGCCATGTACGATATTGCTGCCTTTTTAAATTCAGATACAGTGGAAAAGCTTGGTGCATCACTATAATCTTCATCCTCATCTCTGTTGTGATTTGTCCCTTGTAAATCATACTTTCGGATGAGAGCAGCATCATCAATTGTCGTACTTGATTCTTTGTTTGGCATTTTATAGGTGTCCCCAATTACTTCCAATATGTTAGTTTCATCTTGTCTGGTGCAGTTGCCATTGCAACCATGGATACTGCTTCTCATCAAAAGTCTCTTGTATGCAGCCGAAATTGTTCAGCTGTTGGGTTCAGCTGAGAAGCAGTATTCATGGCTGTTAAGGAATTAGCACAAGACAATGTGAAACTGATATACTGGATACAATTGGACACACTTATAATTATAAACCGTGGACACAGTCATATGTTGCTGTTGATAATTTAAATTAACTTAAGGGACAAACCAAAACCAAGATGATTATAAAGAGGGCCTGCAAATTCATACCTGGCTGGCTACATTACCTTGATGTTTCAAAAGCAGTATACTAAAGTGTCCTAATGTGTAGAACGCATTTGTTAGATTTTAATGTCAATGAAAATCATACTTTGAATAACTAAGCGCAAAGTGCGACTATACCATTTGGGAAAAACAACCACAGAAATGGAAACTAAAGATAAAGTGCGAAAGAAACTAAATAGACTTGTCTTGTTTAAGCATCAGAAGTACTTTGCTCATGAAAAATGAAGTTACAGCAAAATAAAATGTCAACAATCTCTCAACATAAAGAAAGAATGATAAAAAGTAACTCACCTCATTTCTAAAGAACTGAAACGTATACTAGATCATAACTGCCTCAGAAATTGGAAAGCTAGCAGTGAACTATCTTGCATTGGCAACGATGGGACAAAATACATTCTCGCATGTACAACCTTTAAATCACCACTAACGTCGATATTTTACAGCTATCGGAATCATTTTGATGTCAAATCGATTCGCATAACCGGTTTTATCCATGACTAATACATGAGGTAAGTAAGGAGTCGCGAAAGGTCTTAAATATTCGAAAATCCATGTTTGTAAACGTTATCCGCCATACATTTCTATAGTAATTTGTATCTCGCCGTAGTAACCGGAAGTGAATTTTGCATATATAATTAGGCTTCACTTTTGCTACCTGTAGAAGCTATATCCAGTCTTTTATCAGATCAGTGAGTAAAACGTAGTTGACAGGATACTGGAAACAACATATCAAATTTCCGGACGTGTTTTGCATTAGTTACTAGGCCTCAATCGGAATCAGCCCATCCCTTTTTCTCCTCATTATTATTGTGGATTGTGGCTTGGTTGATCGTGGGTTGTTAGATTGTACAAGTAAAATCGGGAAAACACAACAGTGTAGGTTACAAGAAATCATACTGTGTCAAAGACGTTCAATGAGAAACAAGTCCACATCATTGTGAGAAGCGATGGGCTCTCTTTGAAAGCAACAGATGAGGCAAATTCATCAAAATGTATCGAGCACATGGTAAGGCAAAGGCCAAAGCAGATATTACTTCGAAGGAATGTTAGAAAACGACAATGCTTGACGATAACTGCTTATAGATCCAAAGCTGTATTAATTTTTTAATCGTTATAAACAGAAAGAGACGAATGCGATTATGCGAGTATTATTCAAACAAAGTTTGAACGGCAATTATACAAGGTAACAATATTACCTAGACAAAGGATTTAATTAAGTGAACACTTTCTGAATAATCCACAAGAAAATGAAGAATAAATATTCGTTTAACTTATGCACACAATATTAAATTAGAAATTTCTTTTTTAATGATCCAATTCCTTCATAGCCCTCATTAACAATAATCAAGTGATATAGAAACAAGAACTTGTAAAATTTTATGTCAATTTGCTACATAGACTGATTTTCATAATTATTTTTATTGGGTTTGTATAAGTTGATGTGGGGTGAGTTGGTAGTGATGTGAGACAAAGTAGTTGTGGTTTAGATTTAGAAATGTCAGACCGTGTACTGAGGTATAACCGAGAGTTGAAAAGAAACTATCCCAGTACATTTCATGTAGACAAAAATTTCACCAACAAAGATTACACTCGCAACAATTGGCCATATTGCAACCACAAATGAATATATTTTAGTATTATCTTATTTAGTACTCATTACATTGCTGCATTATCATCCAAATATTTTCATGTTTGATTAACAGCTACAGCCATTGTGGATTTATTAGCAGTTATCTTTATTCAAGTTATTTCTTCATTGACTTTTCCAGGTTGAAAGAAAAATACATGAAAGCAAAAGAACCAGTAAAGCATAACAAACGTCTACTCTATAATGTGAACTTCAGTCGCCATTTTGACCATATCAACGACTAATTATTGATGATAATCACGATGCTATTTACTTAAAGTTTCAAGCCACTAAGTTCTTTCAAAACGAGGAAACAAGCAAACACGTTAATTATGAAGAGTCGCGAAGACAAAATAGAATAAATAATTGGTGAGTGGTTAGTAGAAATAATATATCTAGCTTTGTGTTTGAGGCATGATGATCATCTAATAAAGTTTGTATCTCCATTTGGTCTTTGTATGTAATAAATGTTTTGGTAATCATCAAGAATGTATTACATACGAAATCTTTTTTAATTGGTTTACCCAAGAAATTAATCTGTGATATGTGCCTATTGTTTTGCAGAAAAAATGGTTGATATCATGGTCAGAACGATAGCAGCTTTCCAAAATGAAATGGCAGATCTTTCCGGGGTTTCTTCAGATGTCATTATTTAGAGATGTTTGGTACCCCTGGCTATGTTATTAACCGTCGTTACGTGGAGTGGCATTTCCATGCTGCACAAGAATTTATCTATATCGTATTTTCCTAAAATTGTTTTTTTCTCAAGACCTATTTGATATTTGATGATGAATAATTGCATTTGTCTTCATGCATCATTCGACAAAACTGGTTGTATGCCATTGATGCGGGCGGAAGAAGTAAACACTGGAAAACAAGCAACTTAACTGGCGTTAAAAGATCTTTAGCATTTTGTATGAACGTGAGTTAATCCCCGTACATATTCATGCAAGGTATTACTGCAAATTTTAAATTTTCCAGTGGCTTTTTATTTTCTAATTGTATTATTCCTGTTTTGTATTTCATAGGATTAGTATCTGATCCTGCTCAATAGTCGATTCCATTAGCTACGTACGTCGAAGTTGCGCGGAACAACAAACATAGAAACAACTATTTACTGATGTTTTATCATACGATTTTCAGTTAATGGGAATAACACAAACCACTTTATTGTGGTAGGCTTATTTCTTTAAATGATGAATATGATAGAACGGCAAGTAATTTCAGTTGTGTGAAAAGCATAAAGAAAATAATGGACTGCATTTATTGAGTTCGATAGCTCAGTTGAAGAAGGTTTGTCAGATGCCCACAACATACATTTCTCTCTTCATTAATTTATTTAAACTACATCTATTTGAATTATGCATTTCAGAAACGTTTGTTGGGAAATAGAGGACTGAACACTTGTATTCATTTTGATTATCTACCTTCATCACCATTGACAGTTCTTGGTCTGCGTTTGAAGCCTAATTTAATATAAGATCACATACAACTGTTACGATGGTTCGTCACCAGTACTGTTGAAAAAAATATGAGCAACTGTCGTATTTAATGTGCAAGAAGTGAAAAAGTTGAGTAACCTGTGATGAATACAAGAAATCTTTCCGCCTATTCACAATGTTTTAGAAATTAGAAAAATTAGGAAGCGGGAGAAAAAACTAAGAAGGTAATGAGGCACTTTGTGGAATTTTAAAGTTTTCGTTGAGTTTTTAGTTCATGCTTGCTCAAGAGATATCCTACACATATATTGAGCTATGGTTGGGCAGTTGGTTCTTTTCTTTTGGTGCGATTATGAGCTTCCTATAATGTTGCATTAAATTTTGTAGAATGCAAAAGTGGAAATGGGGAATATTTCAAAACGTATCTTGGTCGTGCAGAACTTCTCGCTGGCTGGGGAAGGTAGGATTCGAAGTTAGATGCACCTGTTATATATTTTCCCTTTCTAAGGTTTTGACAAAGCGGGTCAATTTATTCTTTCGCCATTTGTTGTTATCGTCGTGTATTTAGTATTGTCGTAAATACACAACAAAGATTGCTGAAGGTAACGAGAATTAACTTTGCCGTTTTTCCGTTTTATGGGTGATTGTTCGTAGCTAAGTAGCTATAATTGTTAAAACATGGTTTGACCATGTTCTGATTTGAAATTTCGATGAAGTATTTGTATTTCAAATATTTCCAAGTTAGATTCTAAGAAACAATAGTTTGTTTTTTGTGTGCAATATTTATGCATGCTTATTAAATTAAAAATCACTCCAACAACGGTTGGTGATCGGCTCTTTTTTGAGTTTCAATCAAAAGTTCATCGTCAGAATCGTTCACTGCATAAGGGAATAGACTGAAATTGAATTTGACAAAAAAAAAAGTTTATAACCGTGGAGCTCTAACGTCGGTGTTTCATTTCACGATCCAAGCTGTAGATTTAAATAATATAACCAAAGTTTGCGGACCAACTGAAAGTGCTGAAGTGATAAGACTATTTTAATATGTCTCTCTTCTTTTAAACTGCTTATCTGTCAAATATGACGATGTGCGCTCCGATTAGCGAAACTCGTTCCTCGACACTTTAATTTGAGTTTTTGTTTCTTTATCTTCCCTTTGTATTGGTAAATGTTGGTATTTTTCTTAGAATTGCAATTAATATTTCAAACTTTACTTTTCAATCGTATACAAAGAAATCCAGCTTCTAGAGCTAAAACTTGTCATTTACATCAACAGTTATCAATTGTTTTTGATTAGACATATTAGAAAACCTTGACTCGTCATTAGCCATAAAACACTTTTGTCGTTTTTCCCGTCATATCTTAGGGTAAGCTGGAGCAAAGTGGGACACTTTTTCATTCATTACAATGTAGCCGCCCAACGAAAAACATTGTTAAGACAAAATTTGGCCGAAACAATTCTTGTCATCTGATAATTATTTGGGAGTAATTTTAAAAATAGAGTCCATCTTAAGGTAATGCTATATCATTCAGGTGTGCGATCCTTAGGTGTCTCACTTTGTTACAAACTGGAAATTAAACGAGACTTACTTTAAGTCGAAGTTTAATTATAATTCTATTAGTCATTAGCGAGGAGTGGAGGAACTGTAGGAGAGAGAGTACTGCGCATGAATTAACCAGTATTTAGACCACGAGTATTGGTACAATGGCTAGAGTGGAGGAGAGGGGATGGGAAAAAATATGGGTGGGCCTACACGTCGAAGCTTGTATGACAGCTCTAAAATTTACATGCACTAATAAGGTAACGGCATCAAAGAGCGTAGTCTTAATGGCGCAAAGTCCGGCAAGACTTCGTCTCTCAGCATTTTAATTGGTCATCGACAGTAACTGAGAGAGGACTTGCCACACCCACACTAGAATCTTGTAGAACTGCAGTGCGCAAATCTTGCTGACATGGAAATTTTAAGGCTTGACTATATTTTTCTGCGCTCTTCAAGCCCAATATTTGAAGAAAAATTTTCATTTGTAATCTAAGCGAATTTGGGATAAATCGCTGAGCCGTATGCATGGGAAGGTCTTAACTAACGTCAATTTCTTGCAAAAACTCGTCATTCTTTGAATCAATATTATTAAAATGATTTCCACCAAACAAACTAACAATATCGTCATAATTATGCTGCATATCAATGACGTCAGTGGCTGATTATCTAAAACGTCCTCTGAGTTTGGCGTACGTGTTTCCTCTGAAATTGGTGTGTGTGTGGCCTTCTTCTGAGGCTGGCATTTAGTCTTCTGACTCGACATAGAAACATTTTTCTTTTGCCGCAAAGGTTGTAAAGCACTAAGTAATTTATTGGTTTCTGCCATGGTATTTTGTATGGCAGAGAACATACTAAAGTGAGACACCTTAGTAACTGGCATCTTATGTTGAGAACGCACCGCAGTCAGTTGTATCAAAGAACAAGAAATTTATTAAAAATTCTGTATATCATCTTTACTAAATAAAACCTTTTCCTCATCGCTCATCGTACTCATAAAAACACCTAGGTAATTTGTGCTTAAAGGAGTAGTCAGACCTTAACACAATTTTCACTCATATGGAAGTGTATATTGTTCTTACCTCTCTCGCGAAATCCTAGGTTTTCAATTCAATTTAACTCGAGAAATAATGCTTAAATGTGTGTATTTTTGCCTCTTGTTCCATCGCCATTGTGTACATGCAAGCGAAGCCGCAGTCCAGCAGCGTTTTTTCGTCGTTACGTCACGATGATCGTTATAATCGTTATAATATAAATGTTTAAATGTTCAAACTTATCTAAGACAACTGCTTTTAGTGACTCTTTCGTTGATGGATTGGATATATATCTGGATTCTTTGGTTGTTTTCGTAAATAGTTCGTTTTCTTTTACATGAGGCTTTCTTCTGATGTGGACTTCTACTAAGCACCAACATAACTACAACTTTCGATTCTCGGCTTATATGTGATTGCACAATGACGTACGACTAACCGCTTTTGCGTAAGCTGTGGTCAGTTGATTACCCATGTCCTGTACGTTGTCTGTGGTCAGTAGGTTGACCTAAAAAGTAAACTACACTTGGATTACATAAGGATTACACTACATAAAAAGTAAACATGCCAGGTGTATGTCTAAGTCACTAAATAATTTAAGGAGTGATATATCTCACGCGAGTCGTTAAGGTTTTGTAAATATATATTTTTATTTATTCCTGTTCGATTCGTAAGGTCAAACCATTACACATTGTTCTAAAAGAAATATAAGAAACATGTATGAATTTACTGCTTACATGTTAGCACTTCTGTATACATATACGTAAGCGATGTAATATTACATAGAAAAAAAACATTTTACGACAACTACAAACGAATTAAAACTTACTCGATAAGGTCTTTTATTAGACGATCCGTCTCTGAATCCGTAATTCTATAAGAACAAAAAAAAAGTTAAATGACTTTAATTGTAATGAATTAATTTTACCTTGAAAAAAATCTTTATAGATGTACATACCCGCAAACGAGACATTCAAACTGAATGTCCGTCTTGTTGAACATATTTTCGATCACAGCGGCAAGGTGGCTTACATGCCCACACGAGGGCTTAACAATGTAATCTTCACAGTGATCACATTTTTCTAAAAAATAAAATCGACGTCTCTGTTGAAGTTAATACAAACACCCTAAGGAACAGAAAAAAGACAAACGGTACTTACTGAAGGTATAAAACGACGCTTGTGGTGATGCCATTCTGACTTTGCGATTTGTGTGTCTTGATTTTTTGCAGAGTTTTTATCGTCTTAGCACATACAAAACACTTAGTATTTCAAGTGGTTGAAGTACACAGTGCATGCGCTTGAGATGTGACCTTCGCTGCCATCTCGCAAGTGTAAATTAAAAATTACCATTGAATAGTATGACCTTGAATAATGAGGCGTGGGTAAGATTTGTGCAGTATCCTACTGAGGCGACCATTGAAATGAACAAGGCAATCGAAAAAGGCTACAAAATTTTGGAGGTGCATGAAATTTGGCATTTTGAAGAAACATCGGACAGTTTATTTAGTGAATATGTCAATTTCTTTTTGCGGTTGAAACAAGAAGCTTCGGGCTTTCTGGATTGGGTAAACTCAGACGCAGACCGGGTAAAATATATCGACGACTATCTAAAGCACGAGGGAATTCTATTGCGTAAGGAAAAAATTGTGAAAAATCCAGGGTTAAGATTGCTAGCAAAACTTTGTTTAAACTCGCTGTAGGGTAAATTTGCACAACGTAATGATATGTTAATTATGGAGTTTATTCCGATCCGCTTGTATTTTACAAACGACTAAATAGTGCAGACATTGAAATTCACGACATGCAATTGCTGAATGACGATTTAGTCGAAGTTGTATACAAGCGTGATTGGGAGTTTCAAAAAGAAAATAAAACAAATATTTTTATTGGTATTTTTACAACTGCATGGGCACGTTTGGAGCTCTACAGTTTGTTAGATTTACTAGGACATACAGCGCTAGTAAATGTCGTAGGCTTTTGTTTTCTCGACCTCACTCTCTGTGAAAGTTCCATTATTAAGAAAAGGTGGGATCTTGACACAGACACCATGTGGTACAACATCCTGGATAAGGAAACCCTTGTCTGCCAGAATCATATCTCCAGCTGTCAAGTGATTAAGGAGTCCAGACTGTTGAACAATGGCCTTGTCTGAAATAGAGCCTGGATATAGCCGACTGACATAAGTAATGACTCCATTGGGTGCAACACCAACTATTACCTTAAAGGAATTCATTCCTCTGTATGATGAATAGGTTGCATTTTACTGACTCATCAATCCCGGTGCAGCAACCTCAATATCTGTGCAGTCTATAACAATCCGACATGATTCAAATTGCCTGAAAGAGGAGGGTGCAGAGATCTTGTTTTTTTCCCGGGATAGAATCGACGTCATTAGGTCGTCAAACAAAATTTCATGCAAAACATGAGTGAATGTTATAACGATGTTAGAAATTGTGGCCACACTACAATGAAACAATTGGGCTAGGTGAAGCTGTGTGTAGTTCTGTCGAAGTTTCATTATAGTGATAAAAATTTGATCCTCAAAATTGATAGATTCTACCTTCCATCCAGCAAAATAGTTCACGCTATCTTTAAATCTAAGAGCATGCTTTTTAACAATATTAAAGACTTCTTTGGTTGGAAGACCTGTCTCCATTCGTATTACATCTTCCCCAAGCGCAGACACAGTGTACTTGTTCCTCTTATACTGGACAGTTTGGTTAAGTTCCTTTAGCTCCCTGTTGGCAAAGTCAAGCTCTGCTTCCAGGATCATCTCCTGTGTTGTTTGCAGGTTTTCTTCTGTGTCAGCTACTAATGGCTGTTCATTTTTTCGGGCAAATTCTATCATCTGTGAAAGAGACTCTACCTTTGATTCAGTCTTCTTTATTTTCTTTGGCGGTGGACCCCTTTGTTCAGTAAATAACTTATGCTTATTGCGTTCAAACACTTCAGGACCATTGGCTTTCTGGCCATTCCTAAAATGGCAGCTACATACTCTTGAGTACTTGCTGGGCTCTCGATCTTCTCTTCTGTTAATAAAAAACAACCGATTTAGTGATTCTGTTGTCAACAACATAGCGTTCCACAACCAGCGAAGGCAAAATCGCGAAGCGACGCGAAACATTTCGTGAATCGATCAAGCACGTTACATAGCAGATCTACATTGGTTTTAAATGTATCTAAAATCCAAAAACACGATGAAGCACTCAGATTTAAAGTTCTGGCTACGGAAAATACAAAGCGACCGTTAAAAAGACAACTAGCTGAAGCTTCTATAATTCAGTATTCGATGATTCTCCTCATGTCCTGATGTCAACTCTTCACCTGAATAGAGTCCGTAAATCTCACTTAAAATCACGTAATTCATCAAATTCTTACCGATTAAGGAATACTTTTTGAATATCAGTTCATACCTTATGAGTCGAATCCATCTCTTGTACTCTTCGTTCTGCTTTGTAGCGCTTGAAAAAGCGAAGAACTTGCAAGTGTTGCCCTCCGACGAATGGCGACATGTAGGAGCAAAACAGTAAACCATTTTGCCCGTTTGACCCGCGTCCTTTACACTTCTTAAACAAAAGTTGATCCCTTGGATGACCCTTTAACCATTCCTGTTTTTTTTATTGTCTTTTGTGGGATTACACAGGATAATTAAAGCTTTAGACATTCAAAACAAAAGAAGCGTGTCCAAAGCGCTCGCATAAGACATTTTGTTTAGAACTGCATTTTTTAGCTCCATGGTAACGTGACGTCACACTTAAGACTCTATTCTTAGACGGTGGTAACACGGAACTCTTCTTCACTAGAGCTTGACAAAGACGTGGAATGACGCCGAGGGTAGCTACTGTATTGTGGCATATCAACTTGCTCAACACGTGAAGGAGCATGAACGCTGTAACGACGACGACGACGCTGACAATTGCGGAAAAAGAGAAATAAAAAGATTATACAAGCGACGATTGAAGGTATGCTGGACAATAACAAAACACGAGTGTTAACATTTTTTCTTTGCTGGACGTGGAGTGATACATGAGCGTGGAAGATGACAACGATATCTGAGACAGTGATAACGATTCTGAAAATATTGATGACGGCGAGGGTCAAAGCTCAATTTGATATTGTCTTTTACTTCTTTGTCAAGAGTCTCATTAACTGATTTTTTCAGGTCGAAAGCTTTTTCATACAAGCCATAGTCGACAAATACTGTAATAGGTAAACCTGTTTTGTAAGTCAGATATATATGTGTATCCAAACTTTTTTTCAACGTGTACCATGTATGAGGATATGTAATTGAATACAATCCTACTTCCCAATTACCATTTAAATTCACAACGTGAGGTAATTTTACGCGATAACCCGAAATCTTATTCTCAGGAAATACAGAGAGAGATGCATTACTAGGTAATGTCAGATAGAAGTGTGTCCCGCTCATCTTTAAGGTATAATGTGAAATGAAAAAAATCATGAAAACGGTTACGTTTTATATATGTATTTCCGATGCAGGTACCCATGAATTAAATTTGTTAGGGTAACCTGACCACTTTACAAAATATTGTACATTGCCCACTCTACCACGTTTCTTAAGTATTTTTTCAATCTCATAAACATCGTCTTTCTTGATGACTTTTTGAAGTTCTTTTTCATAAAATGTTCCTTGAAGTTCGTCACCTTCATGATCTTTCAGTTTGTATACATGAGGATTGCGCGGTATTTTTTGACTTACAGTGAAAATTTCTTTTGAAAAATTCGGTAAATACCCCTTCTCAAACCTTTACTTATTCGTACTTGGTCATCTATATCAAACTTATATTTTACATGCGTAGGTTTTTTTAATTTGCTATCACCATATAAATTTTGCCGAATTCTATCTTCATTTTCACTTGTAACGTTGATCGGTTTTTCCTTAATGCTGCGATGCATGCTATAATTATAAGAATACAGTAGATCAGGAAGCATGTCAATGTATCTCATGGTTTTGTTTGCTGTGAAGTAGCGCCACATTTTAGTTTTCAGTGTACGTATCAAACGTTCAACGATGGATGCCTTCGTCTCGTTAAATGTATTAAACAAGGTAAAGTTTTCTTCTGCCAAAAGTTTCTTAAAGTCTCGATTAAAAAACTCCGAGCCTTGATCCGTTTGAATGTGTGTCGGTTTACGTCCTGATGACAAAATCTTTTTAAAAGCTTCTACCAACGACGATCCTGTTTTCTTTTTTAATGGAACCGCCCATGCATATTTGGAAAAAACATCGATACAGATAAGATAAGATAGCGATAACCATCATTATACTTTTACATTGAATTTGTAAAAATACATTCTATTTAATAATGTTTGTTCTTCGTCTGGAACATACTGAGCGGGATGATAGTTACTGCAACATATCACTGGAGTTCTTTCCATGAGAATACCACTTTTGCCTTTGCGATTGACAAGATGATCAGTTCCTTCATACACTTGTTTTACTGACTGCACTATGTCTGGAGTAATTTTAGTCTCTTCACTAAAAATAACATTCACTTCCAAACATTCCTGAAATGCGAATTCTCTGCTTGTGATTTGCTGTCCTATCATAGGAACCATATTCACTATACTTCTACTTATAGTGCTTTTGAATGTATTGCTTTTTCCGTACAGAAATAAACAATTTCGTTTTTGCTCTTGTTTTAAAACTATTTTAAATACATCTCTAACAAAATGCTTTGTACGAATTCCATTTTGCCTCAAAATTCTTTGTAAGCATTCAATTGACTCAATTACATCTTTTGTTGCACCTCTTTTAATCGCCGCATCAAACTGACTTTTCCTACTATTGAAACATTCCCACCAATCCCAACTTCTATACACTCTTTTAATTTCCTCATTTATTTGATTTTCAATCACCGCTCGCCTAGGATCATAAATGAAGCCATCAAACTTGTATTCTTGCATGAATCTAGCAGCATAACTTAAGAATTTGCTTACATCTCTAATTCCTAAACTAGTTATCAACCTTTGTAATTCACCTGCATTTTTGTGAGCTACACTAATCCACCAGTCATGTACTTTACAATCATCCAGCCACAATCGATGGAGGCGTATGTACAATGTGAAGGACGTTTAGTAGCAGCAGTATTTGGCGACAATCAAATCCTTGAGCGTCTGCATCATGCCAATAAACCTGAAGTAAAACAAATCATGCAGAACCGAATCAACGACCGTGACGATGATAGAAAAAGAAAGAGAAAGGACGAAAGATATGGTTTTATGGTGTTGTATCTCCACAAGCGCTTTCAATTTCGTAAGTGGTTGAGATGCACTGCACATGCGCCTGAGATGCGACACATCACTGTCATTTAGAAACTCCGCATTTGATTGTCGTTCGGAAAAGACTTCTTCATCTTTATCGGAGTCGGTTATCATTAAATCAATCGACTCGCTAATTTCTTCTCTGTCCATGCCATTTTCTTGCACAATTTGATGAATGGATGGAAACAAAATATCATCTGTCACCACATCGTGTATGGGAAAAGTCTGACGATGTGAACTTTAATGTCGGAAATCAATGATAGCCACAGGGAATGGTATCGGCACCTTCGTCTATTTTTATTTGTTATTCAGAGACAACTTGATATTTTTTCATTTGATTTCTATTTACAAGTTTGCGCGACCATTTTTCTCAGACTATTTTATATTCTTCTATTTCTACAGTTGATGGTTTTTCTACATAGTGTTACGAACGTCCCGACTAATAATAAAATGGACGCTTTTGGTTCAATTGCTCGTAACAAAAGGAGTAAAACCTTGTGGAGAAGTTGTTGTCAATTCTTAAAATATTTTATATACTAATAATTTTAATATAAACGTTATAATATAAATGTTAAATGTTCAAACTTATCTAAGACAACTGCTTTCAGACTTTCAGTGACTCTTTCGTTGATGGATTGGATATATATCTGGATTCTTTGGTTATCTTCGTAAATAGTTCGTTTTCTTTTACATGAGGCTTTCTTCTGATGTGGACTTCTACTAAGCACCAACATAACTACAGCTTTCGATTCTCGGCTTATATGTGATTGCACAATGACGTACGATTAACCGCTTGTGCGTAAACTGTGGTCAGTTGATTAACCATGTATCCTGTACGTTGTCTGTGGTCAGTAGGTTGACCACGTCTTATACGTAAGCTTTTCCTGTTATTGTGGTTAACATACACATGCATGTATGAGTAAGGCATTTTATAAAAATCACTAACTAGTTAACTAATAATATATTTAAGTATATAACAATAATAAGTATAATTTACAGGATTATGTATTATCATGTAACAATAGTTATAAATCATTTCTTTTAACGAATCAAAGTTTAAAAGCTCCTTTCCTCTTGTGGTCATTCAATTCAACCTTTCTTTTTTTCTTAATGATCTCGCTATTCGTAGTTACCCTCCGCCAATGGAAAAAGCTACATTTTTCTTCATCGGCGATGGATTGACATCGAAAATATGGCCTTTCAGGACTATTGCTCGATTGGGAGACCTTGAGACTGCCTGGATAACTGCATTCACACAAGGGGAACTTGTTAAGTTTGAATTCTTTGACGACTTTTGTTTCGTAGGCATCCATTATGATACGGTACCTTTCTTCGAGGCAGAACAATGTGCATCCTTCACCTCTACATTTAACATATGCACGATCGTCCTTCTTAGATAGGATTCTCTCGAGGCCTGCACCGCAGAAACATGGGTATTTCTCAATCGAAACCATGATGCTCAGATTATTTGCTCTCTTATCACAGATTTAACTCGTTTATGAAGCACTGTTAAAGCTAAAGTGCAACAAGAACATTTCCCCCCTTTTTTTAAAGTGTTGGCCTTCACATGAATAATCATTTACAAACGCATGAGTTTCTTTGAAGAAAAATAGGTCTCATTCATACTTCGAGTAAAGAATTAAATAGAATCACATTCAAATGTAAGACCCATGCTTGTTCAAATCAGTAACCCCTTTTCGGTACATTGTTTGATATCTTTCCAGAAGGAGCCCGTCATTCATTAACTGCATTGCTTCCCTCTGTATGATACTGCCTACACCATAGGATCTTATCTTCCCAACATGATTTTACTTTTTAATTTTTCTTCAATATTGAGTCATGATCAATATTGACTCACCGATACTTTATTCACATTGTCAGGCATCTTTCATGGGAATCATTTACTGCATCATGCCGGTCGGTAGGTCTTTGAAGGCTCTTTTCATTTCCCTTTAATATAGACTTATGTTCATCCCACTCCTTTATTAGCATTGTTAGATATCTTGCCAGAGCGTTCTTATCATTTACTGCATCATTTCCCTCACATCCGGCATTGAACTTTCATTTCACAGACACGTGGATCCAACAAATATAATGCCAATGCAGGTAAATTAAAGTTACATACATATATTGTGCACATTTTTAACAAAAAAATAAAAAATGATGAATGGTTAAACAGTTTTGAATCAATGACAAGCAAACTAACAAACAAATATACATATTTTTAGACTGATGTTTTTGACACATTTCTACACGGGACAAAACCAACAATGATTGAACACGATACGCAGTCATTTCTATGTGATCGGTATGTACAGATGGGAAACAGCGACAACAATTGTGAACTATGCAATACATCAACATTATAAAAACAAATATTAAAACTATCGTAGAATAAACTAACACATAAAAGTTGACAGTTTTTTCTTTCGCTCGTCAAACAAAATACATAAACGAATAAGACAATACCATTGATTCCTAACGATGATGGTGATAACTGTAAAGACCAAGAC
The DNA here is from genome assembly GCF_021976095.1 of Xenia sp. Carnegie-2017. Taxonomy (NCBI): domain Eukaryota; kingdom Metazoa; phylum Cnidaria; class Anthozoa; order Malacalcyonacea; family Xeniidae; genus Xenia; species Xenia sp. Carnegie-2017. The sequence goes on along the minus strand of NW_025813469.1, from coordinate 3,170,634 downwards.
GATAGCTGCGATTGTAACGGTTTTGATGCTGGTGATGAGGGTGGTGGTAATAATGGTGATAACGGCAACAGAGGTGATAACTTTGACGTTGAGAATGGTATCGCTGATTGTGGAGAAGTTGATGACGAAGTTGCGACAACAGCAAAGATGTAGACGATAATAACAGTGACTGTGATGGGATTGAAATGGAAGTTGACATGTTAAAAATCACCAAGGGATGGACGTAAAACTTTAAGGGGACGACGGAACGTGAGATGATTTACGTAGGGTGGACATAACCAACGACGATGGAAGAAGAGAAAAACTGACGGACGACTGGGGTAAACGATTTCTTGTGGCTGAAGAAAAGTGGTGTCACAGACGAAAATGAGTTCACAGGCATCAAATATAAATCTTTTTTTCTGGTTTGACACAGATCATATAGCACATTTAACAGGACATGCAGGGTTTTTGCGTAAATCAATGTACATAAGTCTGGTACGCACGAATAACATCGAGTTCATTAGCAGCTTTAATATTGTTTTGTCTGAACGACAAAATCCTTGTCCGCGTATCTTTTGCCGTTCTGACAGGAACATGTTTCAAGTTCATGTTAGAACAATCTAACAGATGGTACCTTTTCACATAACCACATTTTTGACCAAGGATTACACTTGGATTACACTACACTTTGATTACACTACACATGGATTACACTACATAAAAAGTAAACTACACTTGGATTACACAAGGATTACACTACATAAAAAGTAAACATGCCAGGTGTATGTCTAAGTCACTAAATAATTTAAGGAGTGATATATCTCCTTTATTGAATTTAAGCACAGCCAAGTAGCTTGAAAGTGCTACAGTTTCCTGTTCCACATATGTGGACTTTGGACATCTTTCCCATATTAACCCGTTCAGACACTCATTCACATTTTGCGTCAAACCATTCGCACAAATCATTCGAGGCGTTCACCGGAGAAAACATCACAAAATATAGGGCCTCCCATTTCTACAATTGCACTTCCCGCAGTAAACTTTCTTTGTGTTTTCAAGCCGTTGTTTGGACTGGCGTTTGTTGGGTCAGCAACTTCCATTTTTGAAGTCTCGGCCTTGTAAAACAGATAAAAATTTCCTTCTAAGAGGAAATAAGGATAAGGAGAAATTAGCATTTAAAGTTTTATAATGACCTTACTGAGACTAAAAGGCACCAGCTTCATAAGTTTTTCCTTCATTCTGTTCACAACTATCTACATAGTTCTTTCTCGTATGCCTAAGTGTTTTTCTTCTTTTTTTTTTACCTTGTCTGTGCTCTTCGAGGATAATTTGACTCGATTGGTATCACAATGCAATGCACCATTTGTAATAAACATGCCAGGTAGTATGTCTAAGTCACTTTATAATTTGAGGAATGATATATCCCCTTCATTGAATTTAAGCGCAGCCAAGTAGCTTGAAAGTGCTACAATTTCCTGTTCCACATATGTGGACTTTGGACATCTTTCCCATGTTACCCGTTCAGACACTCATTCACATTTTGCTTCAAACCGTGTGTACACATTTCCAACAAGGCCATATTTTCGAATGATGAAAGGGTATCGATATACTTTGATGATGCAGTATCAGAAATTGATGAGGAAGAAGTCACGAAATCCTTCTTTGATAGTTTACAAGACATTACTACGATAGCAAATGGGCTAGAAATTATCAAGTACACTTGCAATGATTGGAGAAAAATATTTTTGACCGAAAAAAAGAACAAATACATTACATTCCAAACATTCTTGAAAAGCAAACTCTCTTGATGTAATTTGTTGCCCAATCATTGGTACCATGTGTACTAAAATTCTACTAATAGTAGATTTAAATGTATTACTTTTTCCATACAAAAATAAACAATTTTTCTTTTGCTCTTTTTTCAACACAATTTTAAATACGTCATTCGCGAAATGCTTACATCTAATGCCATTCTGCCTTAATACGCTGTAAACATTCAATTGAATCATCAACGCCTTTTGTTGCACCACACTTAATTGCATTCTCAAATTGTGGTAGTCTACTTTCAAAACATTCCCACCAATCCCAACTACAGTAAACTTTCTTAATTTGCTCATTTATTTGATTCTCAATTACGTTTCGTCTTGGATCACTGTGCATTTAAACCCTCATTTTAACCTCTGTCTAGGCTCGCAATATTTGGCGACGATGTCTGTTAGGCTATGTAAACTACGCTCTGCTGCAGAATATGACAACCGACGCTCGAACGCACGAAAACATGTGGTAGATTGTAACGTCAAGTTATAAATGAACAAACGCACGATATTGTAGCGACTATTACATACGTACGTACGCGTATCCCACCAATCCCAACTACAGTAAACTTTCTTAATTTGCTCATTTATTTGATTCTCAATTACGTTTCGTCTTGGATCATAAATGAAACTATCAAATTTGAACTCTAGCATGAAACGTGCAGCATAACATCTCTAATTCCTAAGCTTTGAATTAACCTTTGCAATTCACCTTGGTTTTTCATAGCTACATTTACCCACCAATCATCCTCACCATACTTCGCATCACCGCCTCTTTCGTTTACGGTCATCATCCCTTCGGACAATACGTTCTTGCATTGCATGCCACACTTTACGTCTGGCTTATTTGCATGTTGTGGACGGCGAAGGATTTGATTATCGCCAAAGATACTTACTATGTATCTACCTTCACATTGAAAGTAGGATTCCATAGATTGCGACTTAATGATTTGTTGCGAATTCCATTCAACGCCTTTTTCGTTTTTCATCTTGCTCCATACGCGATTTGTATTGCTGTCGGTGAATTTTCCATCACTATAATATACCAGCATATGATAGTGGTCAGTCGGTTTGTTTCCAAATAAGTTCTGACAAACAGCGTTTTTATGTTGCATCAACACCACTGTTTGTACTGAAGCTGTTCCTTTCTTTACAAGTTCCATAAACTTTTGGAACGCCGCCGCCATTTTCTCGTTTTCTTCAAATACGAAGCCATGTACTTTACATTCGTCTAAGTCAAACTTGCGTCTATTCTCAACGAATATCGCGTTGTCGACACTCTGAATTTTATCGAATGGATCATAATTCGTCACCGCTATGTTATCAGGATTTGCTGGTTTACGAGAGAACATATCCAGAGTTGTTTGTTTAATCGGCGTTGATTTATTAGGTGTCAATAGTTCAATTGGAGATTTTTCTGTGCTTCCAAGAGTTCTTCGCGAACGCCCTTCAAACGCTTTTCGAAATGATCGCGGCCAAGCCTTAGATCGCCATTACACGCATCTAACTGGTCGATGTGATCTTGCTCATTCGCTGCAGATCTGCGACAATGCCACTAAAAGTGCTTAAGCCTGGCCCTAACTGGTGACATAAGGATAAGCATAAATGTGTCCTCACTTTCAAACTGCAATAAGCACAATTATCAATAAAAATAACAAGAAAAAAGAGTTTTGACAATCTTGTGCGTATGCAGCATGGCCGCCGCTCTTAGCTTCGTCTGCTATAGCTGCTTCAATTAGATCATGTATTGCTGTCGGTGAATTTTCCATCACTATAATATACCAGCATATCATAGTGGTCAGTCGGTTTGTTTCCAAATAAGTTCTGACAAACAGCGTTTTTATGTTGCATCAACACCACCGTTTGTACTGAAGCTGTTCCTTTCTTTACAAGTTCCATAAACTTTTGGAACGCCGCCGCCATTTTCTCGTTTTCTTCAAATACGAAGTCATGTACTTTACATTCGTCTAAGTCAAACTTGCGTCTATTCTCAACGAATATCGCGTTGTCGACACTAATGGCTCATATCCGTGATTCTATTAACTGGCTTTTAAATACAGGAGCATTCGACTGGGAAAACATTAGAGAATTTCTTGCTGAACAAACTGTTGATCAAATTGTAGTATTCCTCAACCAAAGACTTGGCGGGGGTGTATATACAGAAGCTGTAGCCCGTGGTATAGCGCAATTTATTCTCGAGTGGGCAACTGGTGCAGACACTCGACGTGGATATAGTAATCCCTTTACTATAGAATATAGAGATCATCTTGCTATAGAACCTCCTTCAAAAAAGGCGAAAGTAGAAACCACCGACGCACCTGATTCTGGATACAAAAGTAGCCAGAAGAGACAACACGAAGGAGACGGCGACGAAGCATCCTCAAGTAAAGTATCTAGGACTGAAAGTGTTAATTCTGATTTAGACGAAGTAACTAGACAGTTAGATTTTATATCAGAATCATCTGAAGACGCCGTCGACGGTATGCCTAATGATCCTAATGTATCGACAACAGGCGGTGATATTCTTGGAGCCGATGATACCGCTAATGCGAAACGTAAACATAATGGATGGATACCTTTCTCATGTATGCAAACGTATCGTCATAAAATAGCATATCATAACTCTAATCAGGCTAGATTTGGCATCGCCGATAGTGAATGGCAAGATTGGAGAGTTTTGCCTGTTGGTAACGCTTTACCGAAGGCGGTGATGCCAAGAGAATGGGTAGCATTGTCTCAGATGGCTAGAGAGATTAGAATTGATAGTATTCATGTTAGATGTTGGGGATGGTCTCCTTTTGCGATTTCAGCTAGTCAGAATGAGACTCAGGTACAGAGTGTTCCTAATATCTATCTCTATAATGTTACTGATAATGATTATCTTTTGCCTGGTTATAATATAAACGAGTGTCATTATGATGTAGGTTCTCAGGATTTTTCACAGCCAGAGGAGTTGAAGGCTTTTATCATGCATTGTGAGCCTTGGATAGTACAGTATCAGGCTACTAATACTGGAGATGCTAAGCATTATAGTTGGGATCAACAAAGTATGAATATGTTTAGGCATCCTGATTTTCAAATGATTAAGCAAGTAGACGAGTTTAATTATTCGTGGCATAATTCAGAGAATGTTTCTTTTCATCCTGCTATGCCTTTTGCTACTAATTTAGAGCCTTATGCTGCTAATTCTTATTGGAGTGGGTTTAACGGTTTAACTGAGGCAAATAAGGAGAAATTTTTAAAGAGTTTAAGATCTTTATTGCAATCATTTGAATATGATCTTTATGATGCTGCTAATGCTACATGGGGAGGTAATCCAACTATAGCTCCTTCATGCGATTCAGCTGCTTATCGAAGTCATGGAATTGATGATTATTATAATTATCAAAATTATGGTTACGCGTCTGGAGAAAATGTTGGAAGTGCTAATTATAATTATCCTGGTTCTCAAGGAGCAAATTTTGCTGGTCCATTCATTGGAGCCGAAGCAGGTCAAGAAGGAGCTGAAGTTTGGCCTACATTTATCAACGCCTCTAAACAATTCATGAATACTTTGTCTATCAATAAGCATCCTCCTTGTAGAGTAATGTTTAAAGTACCTCAGATACCAGAGGCGTCTGCGACGACTACTTGCGAATTTTTTTGTGATTATTCTGTTCAATTTAGCTATAAACGCAATGTACTTGGTTGGGCACCTCTGTCTTTCAGTCATGGTCCTTTCAAAGGTTGGTGTGGAACTAATATGTTTCATATGCGTACGTGTGCTAATGCTATGCAAAACGGCGGTGTACTTAATGGTGCTATTCCTAATCAAGCAAGTTTATGGAATCAAAATAGAAAATTTGAAAATGCGTATGATGTACCTTGGCAACCTTCTGCTGCCACATATCAAATTAGAAGTAATATTCCTGAAGAATATTTAGATTTAACATTTCCAGGTATTAGTCGAGATGATGTTTCTTGTTTGCCTTTGAGTCAAATTGATTTATGCGACGGACCCCCCACTAAGAGAGTACGTTTTGCAGATCAAAAAACTGATTATAAAGGTTATTCTTGTGAAGAAGATTTTGATGAAGACAATGATAATATTACACAAGATGACAATGTAGAAATATTTTATTGATTACATAATAAATTTATTAATAAAAAATTGGTTCAGGTGTTTTCTCTTTTACATACATATTATACAACTCTTTCCACATTAATGGAGTTAATTCTCCTTTTATATCTTTCAACGACTCATGCACGTAAAATTGATAGAAAAACATTCTATTAAGTAATGTCTGTTCTTCATCAGGAACAAACTGTGCTGGTGAGTAGTTAGAACAGCAGATGACTGGTGTTCTGTCCATCAGAATCCCACTTTTACCCTTTCTATTGACTAAGTGCTCAGTTCCTTCATACACCTGTTTCACACTTTGTACAATGTCTGGAGTTATCTTAGTTTCTTCACTAAAGATGACATTGCACTCTAAACATTCTTGAAATGCAAACTCACGAGAAGTAATTTGCTGTCCTATCATCGGTACCATATTAACTATGCTACGACTAATAGTACTCTTAAATGTATTGCTTTTTCCATATAGAAATAAGCAATTCTTTTTTTGTACCTTCTTCAATACAACTTTGAATACATCATTCACAAAATGAGAAGTACGTATCCCATTTGCTCTTACTATTCTTTGCAAAGTTTCTATACTATCTTCAACGCCTTTGGTTGCTCCGCGTTTTATAGCATTTTCAAACTGAGTTACACGCGACTCAAAGCATTCCCACCAGTCCCATGAATGATACACTTTTCTAATCTGAGCATTAACCTGATTTTCTATTATACTGCTTCTAGGATCGTAAATTAGACTATCAAATTTATACTCTTTCATGAATCTTGCAGCATAACTCAAAAATCTGCTTACATCTCTTATACCTAATGACTGTATTAACCTCTGCAACTCACCAGGATTCTTTTTTGCGACAGTTATCCACCAGTCATCATCGCCGAAACGTTGATCTTGACGTTTTCTTTTTCTATCGTCATCTCTATCGTTGATACGATTCTGCATACCTTCCTTCACCTCCTTCTTATTTGCATATCGGAGACGTTCGAGGATTTGCTTGTCACCAAATACAGAGCATATTTCTCGACCTTCACATTGAAAATAAATTTCCAACGCTTGAGGTTTTATTACCATTTGAGAGTTCCATTCAACTCCTTTTTCATCTTTTAGTTTGCTCCATACTCTGTTTGGGTTAGAGTCGGTGAATTTGCCATCGTCATAATAAACCATCATGTGAAAATGGTCAGTAGGTTGGTTGCCGAATAGGTTTTGACATACTGCTTTCTTGTGAGTCATCAAAATGACTGTTTGTATAGCACCAGTTCCTTTTTTTGCAAGTTCCATAAACTTGTCATACGCCTTCGTCATCTTTGAGTTGCTTTGGAATACAAACGAGTGTGCTTTACATTCTTCGAGATTGAATCGACGCCGATTTTGGATAAAAATAGGATTCTTTACTGTTTGGATACCAACATAAGGATCTATTATAGTATCATCTCCGATTATTATAGGTTCTGATGGTTTGCCGTCAGTTTGTGTTTGCCATAATGATGAGAAATCGTCCCAATCATCAACGCCGTCGTCTGTTGCCAGTGTCTCCTTCACGAGTTTTTCTAAAGCGTCGGCGGCGGCGAAACTTTCACTTGCCATATTAATATCTTGTATTTCGTCTTCTAGAAGTTGATCTTCACTCCACCAGCTCATAACGTATAATGAAAATGCGGCGGTGAGCTTACTTATATAGTGTTGTAATATAATACACCTGTCAATCAAACGGATCTCCGGTTTCAGTCTACACTTGGATTACACTACATAAAAAGTAAACTACACTTGGATTACACAAGGATTACACTACATAAAAAGTAAACATGCCAGGTGTATGTCTAAGTCACTAAATAATTTAAGGAGTGATATATCTCCTTTATTGAATTTAAGTAGCTTGAAAGTGCTACAGTTTCCTGTTCCACATATGTGGACTTTGGACATCTTTCCCATATTAACCCGTTCAGACACTCATTCACATTTTGCGTCAAACCATTCGCACAAATCATTCGAGGCGTTCACCGGAGAAAACATCACAAATTATAGGGCCTCCCATTTCTACAATTGCACTTCCCGCAGTAAACTTTCTTTGTGTTTTCAAGCCGTTGTTTGGACTGGCGTTTGTTGGGTCAGCAACTTCCATTTTTGAAGTCTCTTCCTGGTAAAACAGATAAATATTTCCTTCTAAGAGGAAATAAGGATAAGGAGAAATTAGCATTTAAAGTTTTATAATGACCTTATTGAGACTAGAAGGCACCAGCTTCATAAGTTTTTCCTTCATGCTGTTCACAACTATCTACATAGTTCTTTCTCGTATGCCTAAGTGTTTTTCTTCTTCTTTTTTTTTTACCTTGTCTGTGCTCTTCGAGGATAATTTGCCTCGATTGGTATCACAATGCAATGCACCATTTGTAATAAACATGCCAGGTAGTATGTCTAAGTCACTTTATAATTTGAGGAATGATATATCCCCTTCATTGAATTTAAGCGCAGCCAAGTAGCTTGAAAGTGCTACAATTTCCTGTTCCACATATGTGGACTTTGGACATCTTTCCCATGTTACCAGTTCAGACACTCATTCACATTTTGGACGGACGCCTTCATAATGGATGGACGCCTTTCTCATGTATGCAGACGTATCGTCATAAGATTGCTTATCATAACTCTAATCAGGCTAGGTTTGGTATTTGTGATAGTGCATGGAAAGATTGGAGAGTTTTACCTGTAGGTAATGCTTTACCGAAGGCGGTGATGCCTAGAGAATGGGTCGCGTTGTCTCAGATGGCTAGAGAAATTCGTATAGATAGTATACACGTTAGATGTTGGGGGTTGGTCTCCTTTTGCTATTTCTGCTAGTCAGAATGAGACGCAGGTGCAAAGTGTACCTAATATTTATTTGTATAATGTTACAGATAATGATTACCTTCTCCCAGGTTATAATATAAATGAATGTTATTATGATGTAGGTTCTCAGGATTTTACAACTCCAGAGGAGTTGAAGGCGTTTGTTCATCATTGTGAGCCTTGGGTAGTGCAGTATCAGCGTACTAATAATTTAGCAGGCAAACATTATAGTTGGGATCAGCATAGTATGAATATGTTTAGACACCCTGATTTTAAAATGATTAAGCAGGTAGATGAATTTAATTATACGTGGACTAACTCTGAAAACGTATCTTTTCATCCTGCTATGCCTTTTGCTACTAATTTAGAGCCTTATGCAGCTAATAGTTATTGGAGTGGTTTTAATGATTTATCTGAAGATAACAAAGAGAATTTCTTGAAGTCATTGAGAGCTCTTTTACAATCTTACGAGTATGATTTGTATGATGCAAATGCTACATGGGGAGGTAATCCTACGATAGCTCCTTCATGTGATTCAACTGGATATCGTACCCACGGCATCGATGATTATTATAATTATCAGAACTATGGATATGCTTCAGGAGCTAGAACTGGCGACGCAAATCATAATTTTCCTGGTACTCAAGGTGCTGGTTTTGCTGGACCTTTTATTGGAGATTCAGCTGAAGTAGAAGGATCAGAAGTTTGGCCAACATTTATCAACGCCTCTAAACAATTTATGAATACTTTATCTATTAACAAGCATCCTCCTGCTAGAATTATGTTTAAGGTACCCCAGATTCCAGAGGCGTCTGCGACTACGACTTGGGAGTTTTTTTGTGATTATTCTATACAATTTAGCTATAGACGAAATGTTATGGGATGGGCTCCATTGTCTTTTAGTCATGGACCTTTCAAAGGTTGGTGTGGAGCTAATATGTTTCATATGCGTACTTGTGCTAATTCTATGCAAAACGGCGGCGTTCTTGACGGAGGACTCCCTGGTAGAGGCAGTTTATGGAATCAAAATAGAAAATTCCCACACGCTGATCAAGTACCATGGCAGCCTCCTAGTGGTACTTATCAAATTGGACCTAATATTCCTGATGAATTTTTAGATAGTATATTTCCAGGATTAGAAAAAGCTGATGTAGATTGTTTGCCTTTAAGTCAAATAGATTTATGTGATGGCCCTCCTAGTAAGAGAGTACGTTTCGAAGATGAGGACGATGATATAGAAGAAAATAACACACCTTGTAATCATAATGAAATATTTTATTAATAAAAGATTGGTTCTGGAGTTTTTGGTTTTAGATACATATTATACAATTCTTCCCACATTAATGGAGTAAATTCTCCTTTAATATCTTTTAATGAATCATGCACAGAAAATCGATAAAAATGCATTCTGTTCAATAGAGTTTGTTCTTCATCAGGAACATATTGAGCAGGATGATAATTGCTGCAGCAAATGACTGGCGTTCTTTCCATCAATATGCCACTTTTTCCCTTCCGGTTGACGAGATGATCGGTACCTTCATAAACCTGCTTTACAGATTGTACTATATCTGGTGTAATCTTAGTTTCCTCACTAAATATTACATTCACCTCTAGACATTCTTGAAATGCAAACTCCCTACTAGTAATCTGCTGACCAATCATTGGTACCATATTAACAATACTTCTGCTAATTGTACTTTTGAACGTATTGCTTTTCCCATACAAGAATAAGCAATTCTTTTTTTGCTCTTGTTTTAGGACTATTTTGAAAACATCTCTTACAAAATGCTTTACTCTTATCCCATTTTGCCTTAAAATTCTCTGCAAGCACTCAATTGAATCGTCTACATCCTTTGTAGCACCTCGTTTAATCGCCGCTTCAAATTGCGATTTTCTGCTATTAAAACATTCCCACCAATCCCAAGACCTGTATACTCTCTTAATTTCTTCATTAATTTGATTTTCAATCACTGCTCTACGTGGATCATAAATGAATCCGTCAAATTTATATTCAGGCATGAAACGTGCTGCATAGCTTAAAAATTTACTAACATCTCTAATACCCAAACTAGTAATTAAACTTTGCAATTCACCTGCGTTTTTATGAGCTACGCTAACCCACCAATCATCATCGCCGTATTTATCATCTTTACGCTTTCTCTTTCTATCATCATCACGATCGTCGATGCGTTGTTGCATTATTGCTTTTACTTCAGGTTTGTTGGCATGACGCAGACGCTCCAGTATTTGTTTGTCTCCGAAGACAGCAGCTACGAGACGTACTTCACATTGAACATAGGCCTCCATACTTTGTGGCTTTATGATCATTTGACTATTCCATTCAACGCCTTTTTCAATCTTAAACTTACTCCAAATTCTATTTGCATTTGAGTCGGTAAACTTGCCAGCGTTATAGTATACTAACATGTGAAAATGGTCTGCTTTTTTACCTCCAAATAGATTGTGACATATTGCATTTGCGTGAGTGACTAGGACTACAGCTTGTACAGAACCTGTACCTTTCTTTACGAGATCGAAGAATTCATCAAATGTTTTGTTGTATTTCTCCTTCGCTTCGAATACAAAACCATGAACTTTGCAGTCGTTGATATCATAATCGCGTCGATTTTGTATGAACCTTGGATGTTTTTCTGTTGATATACCGATGAATGGATCAATAATCGCCTCCTTTTCTTTTGGCGCATCAGTGTGTACACATTTCTTTTGCTCTTTTTTCAACACAATTTTAAATACGTCATTCGCGAAATGCTTACATCTAATGCCATTCTGCCTTAATACGCTGTAAACATTCAATTGAATCATCAACGCCTTTTGTTGCACCACGCTTAATTGCATTCTCAAATTGTGGTAGTCTACTTTCAAAACATTCCCACCAATCCCAACTACAGTAAACTTTCTTAATTTGCTCATTTATTTGATTCTCAATTACGTTTCGTCTTGGATCACTGTGCATTTAAACCCTCATTTTAACCTCTGTCTAGGCTCGCAATATTTAATTTGGCGACGATGTCTGTTAGGCTATGTAAACTACGCCCTGCTGCAGAATATGACAACCGACGCTCGAACGCACGAAAACATGTGGTAGATTATAACGTCAAGTTATAAATGAACAAACGCACGATATTGTAGCGACTATTACATACGTACGTACGCGTATCCCACCAATCCCAACTACAGTAAACTTTCTTAATTTGCTCATTTATTTGATTCTCAATTACGTTTCGTCTTGGATCATAAATGAAACTATCAAATTTGAACTCTAGCATGAAACGTGCAGCATAACATCTCTAATTCCTAAGCTTTGAATTAACCTTTGCAATTCACCTTGGTTTTTCATAGCTACATTTACCTACCAATCATCCTCACCATACTTCGCATCACCGCCTCTTTCGTTTACGGTCATCATCCCTTCGGACAATACGTTCTTGCATTGCATGCCACACTTTACGTCTGGCTTATTTGCATGTTGTGGACGGCGAAGGATTTGATTATCGCCAAAGATACTTACTATGTATCTACCTTCACATTGAAAGTAGGATTCCATAGATTGCGACTTAATGATTTGTTGCGAATTCCATTCAACGCCTTTTTCGTTTTTCATCTTGCTCTATACGCGATTTGTATTGCTGTCGGTGAATTTTCCATCACTATAATATACCAGCATATGATAGTGGTCAGTCGGTTTGTTTCCAAATAAGTTCTGACAAACAGCGTTTTTATGTTGCATCAACACCACCGTTTGTACTGAAGCTGTTCCTTTCTTTACAAGTTCCATAAACTTTTGGAACGCCGCCGCCATTTTCTCGTTTTCTTCAAATACGAAGCCATGTACTTTACATTCGTCTAAGTCAAACTTGCGTCTATTCTCAACGAATATCGCGTTGTCGACACTCTGAATTTTATCGAATGGATCATAATTCGTCACCGCTATGTTATCAGGATTTGCTGGTTTACGAGAGAACATATCCAGAGTTGTTTGTTTAATCGGCGTTGATTTATTAGGTGTCAATAGTTCAATTGGAGATTTTTCTGTGCTTCCAAGAGTTCTTCGCGAACGCCCTTCAAACGCTTTTCGAAATGATCGCGGCCAAGCCTTAGATCGCCATTACACGCATCTAACTGGTCGATGTGATCTTCTTGCTCATTCGCTGCAGATCTGCGACAATGCAACTAAAAGTGTTTAAGCCTGGCCCTAACTGGTGACATAAGGATAAGCATAAATGTGTCCTCACTTTCAAACTGCAATAAGCACAATTATCAATAAAAATAACAAGAAAAAAGAGTTTTGACAATCTTGTGCGTATGCAGCATGGCCGCCGCTCTTAGCTTCGTCTGCTATAGCTGCTTCAATTAGATCATGTGAGTTGTTGATTTCGTTCATTTCAGAGTCGTCTATCATGATATCTTCTTTTTCGTCTTCGTTATACGAGTTCATATCGAATAATGAAACGGCCGCGACGCTGCTGTTTATATAATATAGGTTAGTGACGTCATATCACGCCACTTTAGTATCAAAGTCTATCACGTGCGGGTCAAAGTACACCAACGGTAAAAATGACTCAGCAAAATACAAGGTCCGTCAAGGTTAGTTACTAAAAATAGTAACAAAAGCTGAAAGGTCAAAGGTCAAATTCTGCGGATTTGTATTCAGGTCAGATTAACCCTGCTAGGACGACTTTCACTAAAAAAACAAACAACAACAACACCGATTGTTGGATACTGATGATCAACAATTACGATATACGCATCTAATGGGATTAAGGGGGGTCGGGAGGCGGCGAGACGAACATTTTATTGATATATAATATTTTTAATTAAAAAAACTAGCAATGACCACTCTGAAATAAAAAGAAATCAATCTTACTGACTGTTATACTGTATTATTTTTCAAAAGATAAAGAATTATAAAAATACATACTGAAAAAATCTTCTAAGAAGCGATCAACTTCTTCGTCAAAACATCTAGAGTATAAAGCAATGGACGTTACATAAAAAAAAACGACTACAACATATAGCAAGCATATAAATTATTTGACTTACAAGCAAATAGGACATTTGAATGGCAAGCATTCAATCAGTCTTTCCTTCACCTCAGAGAGGTGGGCAAATCACCCATAAGTGACAGTGTTCACACTGGCCTAAAACAATGAACAAAATCACAACTTAAATTTTCTAAAGTCATATCTAATATTGAAATTGTATTCCAATTCAACTTACTCAAAATCGGTCTAATAGTGTTTTGTGTAGCCATTTTAGCTGTTGGTTTTCTTTGCTGATGCCTTCGCCGTTTACTGATGACTTTGCCTGAGACTTTGACGTGAGTGCTTTTACATAAACAATGAACATACCAAATTGATTTCGAAATTTCTTATATTAATTATTTTGAAAAAACTATCACCACGCTGATTTTCTTTATGCGTTTTTTTTTTCACCCAGCGCGTAAGGCAATCGTTAAACTACTTTTCTTTCATTAGCAGTTACCAGTGAAATTATTTGGCGTTCTTGAGATTGGTTTCTTTACGCAATAAGTACTGAATTTAGTACTTTTATTTTATGCTTGTACTGTTTTTATTTTTCCATAAAGGTTTAACACACATATGATTTGGTGTATGTAAACTGCCAGTGAAATTAATTGGCGTTCTTGAAATTGGTTTCTTTACGCAATAAGTACTGAGTTTAGTACTTTTATTTTATGCTTGTACTGTTTTTATTTTTCCATAAAGGTTTAACACACATATGATTTGGTGTATGTAAACTGCCAGTGAAATTAATTGGCGTTCTTGAAATTGGTTTCTTTACGCAATAAGTACTGAATTTAGTACTTTTATTTTATGCTTGTACTGTTTTTATTTTTCCATAAAGGTTTAACACACATATGATTTGGTGTATGTAAACTGCCAGTGAAATTAATTGGCGTTCTTGAGATTGGTTTCTTTACGCAATAAGTACTGAATTTAGTACTTTTATTTTATGCTTCTACTGTTTTTATTTTTCCATAAAGGTTTAACACACATATGATTTGGTGTATGTAAACTGTAAGAATGATTTCATAAGAAAAATACTGATTACGTTCCATTTCATATACAGCGATCTTGTACATTGTTTTATCCCCGGTTAAATGTTTTAAATGTAAATGAATGTAAAATTTTAAAGCGACTATGAGGAAAGACTTGTTAAATTGTACAAGAAATTTGCTTTAGTTAACAAAGTAGGTATCGTCTTCTCTATCGTCTTGACTCTGCAGCGTCGTGATTCACTCGATGCCGTACTTGCTGATGTGTTCGCGAGTTCCTCAGTTCTCCTATTCGACTCTAACACGCTCAGTGCTTCGTTGATTTCGGCCAACGCACCCCAGACTTCGCAGCTGTATTCCGATGACCCGTCAATATCTGCCTCAATATCTTCATCTTTTTCCAGTAGTCACTGAATCTCCTCATCTAACTTCGAAATGGTCTCTAACTTTTGTACCAGTACGAGTCGCATTTGTTCCAACTCTACCTTTCTTACTGGTAGATTCCCGTTCACCATACCTCGAACCTTAATTTGTTCGTTAATTTGATTCTCCATTACACCTCTACGAGGATCGTAAATAAAAGAATCGAATTTGAACTCTGGCATAAATCTCGCTGCATACGATAGAAACTTACTCACATCTCTTATCCCTAAATTTTGTATCATGCGTTGCAATTCCCCTGGATTTTTATTAGCAACATGCACCCACCAGTCATCTTCTCCATACGTACTATCACCACCACCTCTTTTACGCTTACAGCCGTCATCTCGCCTCACGATACGTTTCTCCATCCCTTTCTTTACGTCTTGCTTATTAGCGTGTGGCAGCCGCTCGAATATCTGATCATCACCAAAAGTCGAAGTAATGTAACAAGTCCTTCACATTGTATGTACGACTCCATAATTTGAGGTTTGATAATCTGCTGACTCGATCAAGCAATTCTTTTTTCTTCCTTCATTTTACTCCATACTCTGTTAGTGTTTGAATCAGTGAACTTGCCGTCGCTGTAATACACCAACATATGGAAATGATCTTTAGCTTTATTGGCAAATAGATTTTGACAAACAGCTTTTTCATGCTTCATCACCACCACCGTTTGTAACACTCGCAGTACCCTTTCGCACGAGTACCATAAACTGGTTGAATGCTTGCATCATTTTCTCGGACTCTTCGGAAACGAATCCATGCACTTTACAATCGTCTAATTTAAACCGCCGACGATTTCTTATGAATGCAGGCTGTTTTACGCATTGAATTCCATGCCAATTTGCTTCATGACCTCGTCCGTCTGAAAATGAGGAGATGCCTTGAAAAGCGTGTCTAAGGAGACTGTTATGAAAGATTTTATGAAAAGCATTGAAGATGTCGACCCACACGTTAACAGACTTGAGATACTAAAATATACTTGTAAAGATTGGCTTAAAATATTTGTTTCAGATAAAATAAACAAGCTTAAAAAACGAGTCATTCAACATTTGTAAATTTTTATTGATATTGTTACATTAAATCTTCGTTGTCAATGTTGAACGTCAAACATGATGCCCTCTGTACACAGTTTTCTGAATGAATGAAATAAGAACCACTATATAAAATTGCTGCTTCCGTATGACAGTTTATACCTCAAACATATATATATATTTAGTCTTTATATAATAGCACACAGTAAGGTATAAACACACCCATGAATTACAAACTTACATCAAAAATCGGCGAACAGCTACATCGACACCTGCGTCCGATACACTACATGAATGAAGAGTAAAAATCAATGACATGAAACGCAACCTGAGATTAAAATATCTTTAAAGGCATACAAACCCGCAAATTTTGCATTGGAATTTTCCCCGTGACTCCATCAACGGGGACAGATGGACAGTATGACCACATTTTTCTGGCGTGTAAAAGTCACGACAGCGATTACATTTTTCTTAAAATGAGGAGATAGATTCTGTTGAAGATAGAAAACATTCGCTAATTTGAAATAAACAGAAAGAACTCGCACTTACTAATTTCGGGGTATTCGCTTGATGTTGGCTGCGACGATGCCATTCTTCCAGACTTTACGACTTGCGTGTCTTGATTTTTTGCAGAGTTTTTATCGTCATAACACATACAAAACACTTTTAGTGTTTCAAGTGGTTGAAGTACACAGCGCATGCGTTGTGAAAAGAAAATTACTATTGAACAGTGTGCCTTGAATATTGTGTTGTGGTTTCATCTGGTCTTTTCCCCCAAAAGCTTTATGAATGTTTAAAAGTGTAGTTTTTGTGGCCAAATCCTTCAAAGATTCCATACCGCTTGGAAACTTGTACCTGCAAGTGTATGAATGCGTATGTGCAATTCGAAAGGCGGAAAGCTCATGATTTTCTCCTTTAAAGTATCGGACACTTGATGAATTGAAATTTGCATAAGATTAAATTCTATTCAGACCACGTGTAAGTTGGGACGCGTTTATTGTGTGGTTTCCACGCAAAAACGTATGCTTTGATGGTTCGGTTTTGGCAGTTTTTCATAAAGCTGAACAAGTTATAATTTTACGACATTCTATATTTTTTAGAGTTTAGACGATGGTCCATAACGGCTATTTTGCATATGGATTAATCATACCATACAGAAACGATTGGAACTTATCCAAATACTTTCATTTAATGGCATGTTAATTGAAACACTGTATGTATACTTTCCGACGATTGTCTATGATGTGCAATGATTGGAGAAAAATATTTTTGGCAGAAAAAAGAACAAATTAGAACATGAGACGTTGATATTCTTAAATACATTTTATTGAAATAAACATTTTATTTAAAGAAACTAGCAATGACCACTCTGAAATAAAAAGAAATCAATCTTACTGACTGTTATACTGTATCAATTTTCAAAAGATAAAGAATTATAAAAATACATACTGAAAAAATCTTCTAAGAAGCGATCAACTTCTTCGTCAAAACATCTAGAGTATAAAGCAATGGACATTACATAAAAAAACGACTACAACATATAGCAAGCATATAAATTATTTGACTTACAAGCAAATAGGACATTTGAATGGCAAGCATTCAATCAGTCTTTCCTTCACCTCAGAGAGGTGGACTTTATGCCCACAGCTTGGTGGGCAAATCACCCATAAGTGACAGTGTTCACACTGGCCTAAAACAATGAACAAAATCGCAACTTAAATTTTCTAAAGTCATATCTAACATTGAAATTGTATTCCAATTCAACGTACTCAAAATCGGTCTAATGGAGTTTTGTGTAGCCATGAAAACTAAGATAATCTGTGTCAGTGTAGGTAGTGATGAATGAACAACAGAGAACAAGAACAGTCTTTACACTATCTAAAATATAAACTAAGATAACAAGGATCAACAACTGAAGAAAAAAACATCTGCAATTTATACATGTATTGTATTGTTAAATGGTATACATTTAGGATTATACATTACAATAGTTTAAGGTTAGTTTTGAAAGACACAGACGTCAAAGTCAGTTTGATGCACGTAGTGACCAAGCGCGGTAAACAACATACTTCTTTCTCTCGTTAAGAGGAAATAATCTTAGCAAATTCTGAAATGAAAACTAAGATAACGTGTGTCAGTGTAGGTAGTGATGAATGAACAACAGAGAATGAGAACAGTCTTTACACTGCTAAAATATAAACTAAGATAACGTGTGTCAGTGTAGGTAGTGATGAATGAACAACAGAGAACGAGAACAACTTTACATTATCTAAAATATAAACTAAGATAACGTGTGTCAGTGTAGGTAGTGATGAATGAACAACAGAGAATGAGAACAACTTTACATTATCTAAAATATAAACTAAGATAACCTGTGTCAGTATAGGTAGTGATGAATGAGCAGCTTACAATAGTTTAAGGTTAGTTTTAAAAGACACAGACGTCAAAGTCAGTTTGATGCACGTAGTGACCAAGCGCGGTAAACAACATACTTCTATCTCTCGTTAAGAGGAAATAATCTTAGCAAATTGTGTGTCGGAATGGTGTTTTCAACTTCTTCGTCAAAACATCTAGAGTATAAAGCAATGGACATTACATAAAAAAAACGACTACAACATATAGCAAGCATATAAATTATTTGACTTACAAGCAAATAGGACATTTGAATGGCAAGCATTCAATCAGTCTTTCCTTCACCTCAGAGAGGTGGACTTTATGCCCACAGCTTGGTGGGCAAATCACCCATAAGTGACAGTGTTCACACTGGCCTAAAACAATGAACAAAATCACAACTTATATTTTCTAAAGTCATATCTAACATTGAAATTGTATTCCAATTCAACGTACTCAAAATCGGTCTAATGGAGTTTTGTGTAGCCATTTTAGCTATTGGTTTTCTTTGCTGATGCCTTCGCCGTTTACTGATGACTTTGCCTGAGACTTTGACGAGAGTGCTTTTACATAAACAATAAACATACCAAATTTATTTCGAAATTTCTTATATTAATTATTTTGAAAAAACTATCACCACGCAGATTTGGTTTATGCGGTTTTTTTTCACCCAGCGCGTAAGGCAATTGTTAAACTACTTTTCTTACATTAGCAGTTACCAGTGAAATTAATTGGCGTTCTTGAGATTGGTTTCTTTACGCAATAAGTACTGAATTTAGTACTTTTATTTTATGCTTGTACTGTTTTTATTTTTCCATAAAGGTTTAACACATATGATTTGGTGTATGTAAACTGCCAGTGAAATTAATTGGCGTTCTTGAAATTGGTTTCTTTACGCAATAAGTACTGAATTTAGTACTTTTATTTTATGCTTGTACTGTTTTTATTTTTCCATAAAGGTTTAACACACATATGATTTGTTGTATGTAAACTGCCAGTGAAATTAATTGGCGTTCTTGAGATTGGTTTCTTTGCGCAATAAGTACTGAATTTAGTACTTTTATTTTATGCTTGTACTGTTTTTATTTTTCATAAAGGTTTAACACACATATGATTTGTTGTATGTAAACTGCCAGTGAAATTAATTGGCGTTCTTGAGATTGGTTTCTTTACGCAATAAGTACTGAATTTAGTACTTTTATTTTATGCTTCTACTGTTTTTATTTTTCCATAAATGTTTAACACACATATGATTTGGTGTATGTAAACTGTAAGAATGATTTCATAAGAAAAATACTGATTACGTTCCATTTCATATACAGTGATCTTGTACATTGTTTTTTCCCCGGTTAAATGGTTTAAATGTAAATGAATGTAAAATTTTAAAGCGACTATGAGGAAAGACTTGTTAAATTGTACAAGAAATTTGCTTTAGTTAACAAAGTAGGTATGGTCTTCTCTATCGTCTTGACTCTGCAGCGTCGTGATTCACTCGATGCCGTACTTGCTGATGTGTTCGCGAGTTCCTCAGTTCTCCTATTCGACTCTAACACGCTCAGTGCTTCGTTGATTTCGGCCAACGCACCCCAGACTTCGCAGCTGTATTCCGATGACCCGTCAATATCTGCCTCAATATCTTCATCTTTTTCCAGTAGTCCCTGAATCTCCTCATCTAACTTCGAAATGGTCTCTAACTTTTGTACCAGTAGTAGATAAGGTGCAGCTTTGTCACACTTTTGTCACAGAGCTCTTACCCGTGCCAGATAGTTTCCAGTCCCCTGAAGTTGATCGGTGCGCGCGCATGTCAACCGGAAATAGGGTTTAATAAACATGGCATGGCATTGGATGGCGTGAAAATCGGAAATACGACAAAGCTGGAAGTTGCATGCTATTGACAAAGTAACATTAGATCCGTTTCCTTTTCTCAATCGAAGGTAAAAACGGTAGAAAACGAGGTAATTGCATTTTATAGCTTATACTTTATCGAAAGGTTTACATTTTATCTCTTTAAACAAATGGAATTGAATGTTGACATTGATCTGGCATTAAGAATGAACAAATTGCTTTTGGAGTCAGAAAAGAATGAAATAACTGTACGTCAAAGTTTGTTAGAAAATAAACTTTTAGACTGCTATGCAGGAGAAATTGCTGCAATGATAAACGCTGAAGTAAATAAGAACTGCAATGGATGCATGATTGACCACCTCTCTCAGCGTGAGCATGGCTGTCTCATGATGGAGCATGACGAGCGTATGTTGTTGAATTTTGATGATGCCTCGGAAAATGTGTCCGATGAGATTGTGATCAAAGATTTTATGAAGAGCATTGAAGATGTCGACCCACCCGTTAACGGACTTGAGATACTAAAATATACTTGTAACGACTGGCTTAAAATATTTCTTTCAGATAAAATGAACAAACTTAAAAAACGAGTCATTCAACATTTGTAAATCTTTATTCATGTTGTTACATTAAATCTTTGTTGTATTAAATCTGAACGTCAATCATGATGCCCTCTGTACACAGTTTTCTGAATGAATGAAATAAGAACCACTATATAAATTGCTGCTTCCGTATGACAGTTTATATATAAACGCACCCATGAATTACAAACTTACATCACAAATTGACGGACAGCGGCATCAACACTTGCGTCCGATACACTACATGAATGAAGACTAAAAATCAATGACATGAAACGCAACCTGAGATTAAAATATCTTTAAAGGCATACAAACCCGCAAATTCTACACTTGAATTTTCCCCGTGACTCCACTAACGGGGACAAATGGACAGTATGTCCACATTTAGCCGTGATGAAAAATCACGACAGTGATTACATTTTTCTGAAAATGAGGAGATAGATTCTGTTGAAGATAAAAAACATTCTCTAATTTGAAATAAACAGAAAGAGCTCGCACTTACTAATTTCAGGGTATTCTGTCTGCTGCATCGATGCCATTCTGCAAAATTTTCTGATTTGCGTGTCTTGATTTTTTGCAGAGTTTTTATCGTCTTAACACATACAAAACACTTTTAGTATTTCAAGTGGTTGAAGTACACAGCGCATGCGCTTGAGATGTGACCTTCGCTGCCATCTCGCACGTGTAAATTTCAAGTGGTTGAAGTACACAGCGCATGCGTTTGAGATGTGACCTTCGCTGCCATCTCGCACGTGTAAGTTAAAAATTACCATTGAATAGTATGACCTTGAATAATGAGGCGTGGGTAAGATCGGTGCAGAATCCTGCTGAGGGGAATGAAGTGACAGTGTTCACACTGGCCTAAAACAATGAACAAAATCACAACTTAGATTTTCTAAAGTCATATCTAACATTGAAATTGTATTCCAATTCAACTTACTCAAAATCGGTCTAATGGAGTTTTGTGTAGCCATTTTAGCTGTTAGTTTTCTTTGCTGATGCCTTCGCCGTTTACTGATGACTTTGCCTGAGACTTTGACGTGAGTGCTTTTACATAAACAATAAACATACCAAATTGATTTCGAAATTTCTTATATTAATTATTTTGAAAAAACTATCACCACGCTGATTTTCTTTATGCGTTTTTTTTCACCCAGCGCGTAAGGCAATCGTTAAACTACTTTTCTTACATTAGCAGTTACCAGTGAAATTAATTGGCGTTCTTGAGATTGGTTTCTTTACGCAATAAGTACTGAATTTAGTACTTTTATTTTATGCTTGTACTGTTTTTATTTTTCCATAAAGGTTTAACACACATATGATTTGGTGTATGTAAACTGCCAGTGAAATTAATTGGCGTTCTTGAAATTTGTTTCTTTACGCAATAAGTACTGAATTTAGTACTTTTATTTTATGCCTCTACTGTTTTTATTTTTCCATAAAGGTTTAACACACATATGATTTGGTGTATGTAAACTGTAAGAATGATTTCATAAGAAAAATACTGATTACGTTCCATTTCATATACAGCGATCTTGTACATTGTTTTATCCCCGGTTAAATGGTTTAAATGTAAATGAATGTAAAATTTTAAAGCGACTATGAGGAAAGACTTGTTAAATTGTACAAGAAATTTGCTTTAGTTAACAAAGTAGGTATCGTCTTCTGTTTTCAGCACTTTCCGTCGATCCCGAACGTTTAGCTTTATCGTTAAATGCTAAAGCCTACATCAACGTGCCATTATCCATGCGAAAAAATTTCATAAATTGAAGATTGTCCTAATGTTATCACACCCATACTCAAAAGAAATCGAAGAAAAGTGTTCTTCATCCTGCAAAACTAATTCTCGCTACATATCCGGCAATTTTTGTGTTGTTTTTTTGATGATACTAAAATGAGTAGCGCAGCAACTTAGCTAAGTTCTAAAAAAATAATGTGACCCGATTTTGCCAAAACTTTAAAAAATAATTTGTGCATTTACTTTCGAATCTTACCCTGCTTCAATCCAGCAGGTTGCCTAAGGACCGAAATACTTTTCGAACATTTGCGTTTCGAATTTTGTGAAATGTTATAGAAGTCTCTTGTTCGAAGAAATCACACTGTAAGAAATGTGAAAACCATGTTGCATAAATAGTTACAGCTACTTCCACATCAATTTAAGTTTCTTGCTAAAGTTATGGATAACAAACCATATAGGCATGTGCATGTAAAATGTACGTAAATTTTGTTTAGTGTATAGTTATATTTATAGTTAACCGCAGGCCGTTACGAAGGACAGGGTGTGCGGGCGCGCGACACACTCAAGTTATATTTTCGGCTAAATAAGGCTTGTTTAAACATGTACGTAAGCGTGAAAAAAAAACTAAATCTTATTTGTGTTGAATAACCATGTGGGTTTAGTTCTTTTCAGAAGACCACGCCGTATAACCACACCCATTTTCGAAAACTTTGATTTTCAACTCTTCGACACGGCCTTTGGTTAAGTCATACTCAAGCTTTCGTATTTCATAATTAATCTAAACTTTGGTTTCTCACTCCCAGGTTTTATATCGAAAACAAAATGCCTTTGTTTCTTTCTTTCGCTTATTTTTTATTTGAAATCAGAGTTATTACTGTTTAGTTAAAGTGTGTTTTTTTTTATCTAAGAAAGTTTTATTGTTTTCATTTTGTTTTGAAATTTCATGTTTCATATAAATAATATGTGTTTGTCTATAGTGTTATTAGATATTGTAAATGTAAATGTCATCATCTCTTACTTACACTTGCATTGAAAGTTTCCAATAATGGGAAAGTGTAAATTTTCAATCTTTATTTTGTCTTGCTTTTTTTGTAAAAATAGGCTGCCAGCGTGGATTCGATAAGCTGCGTGATTTTACGCCTTTCGGCATTTGCTTTGTTGTACGACATTGATAAAGTAGGTCAAGTTAATATTTTTGTCAAGTAAAGTAATCAGTTTAATGGACGGTTAATCCCCTCAACAAATAAAAATGTTTTAGACAGTTGATACCGAAGCGAATCCACGTTTGAAGTCCAGCATTGTAACACTGTAGATAAAGTACTGTTTTTCAAAAAATATATGTTAACAAAAATACATCCGTCATCCAGCACTCTTCCTTAACATTTTGTCTTATGATGATTTTGATCATACACATGCAGCAACTAGTTATTGTTCGGAATTTGACATTTATCTGTTCTCATTGGATTACACTCTCACACAACAATAACGAGCTACATACGATGGCCTTATTCATCTATAGAATGAATGGCACTATTTGTCACTATCACGACATACAACGACCCTTTTCATGCTATCGTATGGCACGAACAACGGCCTATATAAGACTAGGCGTCGACTTGATTTATTTAATCAGTGTAACTTTGGGATAGTTGTTCAAATGTGTTCAATTTTCTTGAACAAATTCAAACAAATTGAATGTATCTTATGGAAAACGAAGACCTCGGTTAACTTTCAACTCATACGTTGTATTTTTTTCAATGTAATCTCCACATTTTTTATGATGAATATCTAGCTTCAAAAGAGCAAGGTTATCTTTATGTGTTTTTGTACCATAACTTGCGTTCATGACAATGTTAATCTAAGCTATTCGCGTTTGTGTCTTTGTCAGTGTACTATTATATTTGCTTTGATATGTTTTTGATAATTCCTGTCATTCCATTTACTTTTTTTCTGTTTCGTTTTGATGCACAAGCTTTGATATTTGTTTGTTTCTCTCTAATAATCCACAAATATCAAAAAGATGAATGTGTGTATATAATTCTTTGCTTTGTTGTGACACTTATCGTTCTTTGCTTTTCTTTTTGATTCAGAGAGCAAAAATGAAACAAACTGTATCATCCAAGTAAATCAACTGAATAGAAAAATTTTCAAACAGTTGCCAACGATTTTAAATATAAATTTTTGAGGAGTGATATATCAAGAGTCCTTGCTTTCTTTACTCGACTTTTCTTTGGATTATCGGCAGTCGGTATCAAGAGTGATACGAAGTACTTCTGCGAACCTGTTGTGTAGAATGCAAACAGATTTGGTTTCTAAACCTTGTAGCTGCTCCACACTGACTTTGTTTCTTTCAGTACCATGTTCAGCAAATATTGATGGTGTTGCATGGAAAATGGTGATATGTGTTTGCTTGTTTCTGGTGTCTCTTGCCATCTAGCCTGTTCTCTATGGTAAGAAATTGATCATGCATTGTGTTTGTTGCTTTTTTCGTTTCATTCCCTATTTCGTTCCCTTTTTATTATAGATACAAAGGGACATGAAGGATAAAAACGAGAAATCTGTTTGTCGGCTTTTTAAAGTTTTAAATGAAGAAAAAGATCAGGGAAGACTGTTTTTTTTGCTTGTTTTTGACGTTCTTTTGACTTGTTCTTCTCCAGCAAAAGGATTAGACGATTGGTGTATATGTGTGTTTTGTCGTTCCTTGTATATGTATATTTGATGTTAATATTTCATTTTTGTTGCTCTTATAAAAATTAGAGCCAAACAGATAGTTTTCAATAATGAGATCAGAGGTGTGATTATGTATTAATTAGTAAGGAAATCAGGTGACACTTCGTCTTGATTCAAACATCTTCTTACAGTATAGTTTTACAAGGAAGATGATATTTAGTTATTTACATAGAGGTATCAGCTTACAGTGCGTGAGCAAGTGCGATGATCAGTTTTGCCAGGAGCTGCTTTGCGCGTAAAGTGATGGTTTTGGTTTAGACATGAGGCTTTCGTGGATTGTGAGTTCGTATGTGCCTAAGCAAGGTGAGATGATGCGAAAGTCGTCTGGAAAAGCAGTGTGCATGGTTGGAGGGATTAGTGTGAGAAAGATACTTCTGGTATGTGTTTGATAGTTTTTTACAGGCTTGGCAATCTTTGACACGTTCTTTTAGATTCTGTTGAAGTTCGAAATGAAGACAATGGTATCTGTTTTTGTTGAAAAGAAGGGTCTAACGGCGGAAAAAAATTGATGCAAAAGGCAAAACCATTACCATAGTTGAGGAAGATTAACTCTGGAAGTTGTTATGTCAAATCATTCTCAACAGCTTCTTGGACATCCTTCTATCTCTCTAAATCCCGTGTGGCACGGTTTAAGCAATAACATCATTTCAGATAAGCTTGATGCTGAAAAAGATCAAGGGAGAAATCAAAATGGCTGTGATCGTAGAGATGAGTCTCCTGATTTGATGCCTAATCCTTTCGGCTACACTGCGAGAAGTTGAAGAGTTCGGAATAAATTTGAGATGTTGCAAATGCTTGGAAAAGGGAGGGTTTCCTTCAGTTGTCAAGGTAACATTTTAATACATAGATCGTTTAAATAGACGGTAATTTGGTCGTGTAATGAAAATTTTGTACGTGATTTGCAAATGCTTTATATACGCATAAGTACATAATAATTTGGACGGCTGTCTCTATGCGATGAAAAGAATTCGTCTGAATCCGAAAAGTGTACCGTTTAATCGTTAAATTACTCGAGAAGAGAAGTTACTTTCTAAGTTGAATCATGAAAATATTGTAAAGTAAAAAGAAATTTACTGTCCAAAATGAATCAAAATTCTATAACATTAACTATAACACTATTAACTCTTGAGTTAAAAGCGAGGTTCAATTTAGACGATACAAATTGCTTGGCTTATTAATTAATGTTATCTTTATAAAAACTATTATAAAAAAGTAGATAATCCCTTTTTTCCACGAAGCTCATGGATGCTTTCGTTCATGATGAGAGAGTCATATTGTTTAAGGAAGGTGTTGTTCATCACGAGAGAGTTATGAGAAAGTTACATTGTAAAAGGTAACAAGTAAAAAGAGTTGGCTTAATTATAATTCAAGAAGGCAGAAGTTATTCGAACCTTTGTAGTATCCTTGGATGTTCAAGTTTGTTCTATGAGATAAACAAAAAGATAAAATTCGAAAGCAAAAAAAACCCGTTTTCGGTCCATGCTTCCCGATACCTTCTTAAGCGTAAGGCACTAGAACGCCGCATGTTAACGTTTCGGTAGGAGACTTCAGCCCCTCCACGCTATCCTACTTGGGACATGCCAATAGCAAGCTTCCGCCCATCACACCCCGAGATCACCTGCGATAGGCTTTGCTCGGGGTACGCAGGGAGAGTGCGGTCGCCACCGAAGTATGGGCTTCTAAGCCCTAAGCATACCTTATCGCACCCAGCTTCCACTGCTAGTTGGCATCTACTATGAGAAGTTTTAGCTTTATATATATATACATAAATTCAAAGGCTTACAAAAGTTGTGGTATAATTGACATCAATACTGCGCATGCCCAGATGATTTCTTTGATAATTTACGACTAAATGAGTTAATTGCCACAAATGTAAGTGCAAGTACATATAGTAAGTCGTTGCCATGACTATGAACAATTAGTCGAGTGGACTGCTCATGCTCGTGCGCATGCGCAGATAAATTGTTATGTACTTCAAAATCGATTCTGGTAGATACAGTTGGTCGTTGCCGTGACCATGAACTTGGGCAGGCGGTCAAAGCGACTAAGCATGCTCAAGATGACCGTGCATGCGCAGATAAATTATCTGAAATTTTTTTACTGAGCGAGCTAATTACTCCATAATCGGTACTAGTACATACAGTTGGTGGTTTCCATGACCATGAACTTGGCGAGTTGGTGGAGTTGACTAGGCATGCCCAGATTTGTTCTCAATTAATTTGTGACGGAGCGAGCTCTGAAATTGGTGCTTGTATATACGCTTCGCAAATTTTCAATCATATACTTTTGGCATGCTCTTTGCCTTTTTAAGCTTGTTTTGACAAATGCATATCAAACTCATCACTTTTTTACGCCACTCGTGACAATGTTAGAGATGTTTTTATTATTCTCTATAAGTTTGTATCTGCATATTTTGTTCATAAGCAATGCTCTCATATCTATGGCAGATTTATAATTCGTGGATTGAGGTACAAGAAATACTTGACAATGAAACTTACAACAGTGAAACAAAATCAAGCATGAAAGTGGAAAAACAAAGACGCCAGGTTGAAGATAGCTTTATGAAATTGAACGTAGTTGAAGCACCTAGCGTACGCTCGAGACTTTTGGATGAGGACTCGTGGACCAATGAAAACACGAATGATTGCAAGCATTTTGACGACGATAAAAGCTCTAGCGACATGTGGATCTATCTTTGTTGTAAAGAAATCCCGCAAACACAACGTTTACAAAGCAAAATGAAATTTTAGTGAAAGTTATGTTACATTACTTACGCGTACAATTTACATACACGTCGAGCGAGCATGCATCGCCGCATCCGAGCATGTATACCGAATCTTATGAATGTTTAGTTGGTTGATTAAGTTTAATTTTTCCTTTTAATCAAGTTCTCTATAATTGTCAATTAATGTTATTGATTTAAGCTGGGTTGGATGACAATTCAAATATTCAAATTAATGTACATACTTCTTGTTTTAACATACAGATATTTTTGCACATGATGGTATACATATTATTTTTTAATCTTTCTGATTTCAGGACAATCTGAATTTCAGCCATGGGGAGAGAAGGGCACCGCGCTGAAAATATTTCACGGGCCCCACGAAAGGTTAATCAGCACTGAATGGGAGTTTTGAGTGCGCACCCGAGGTATAGGATGCGCTATTTTGAGAAAACAATTCTTTTTATGCGCGCACATATCGAATCTCGGGTGCGCAGTTTACAAACTTTCTAGTTTGGTGAATGAATATGCCTCTATATTATCAATCTTTGTATCACACCATATGCTCTCCAAGATCTATTGAAGTTTTCTTTACTCGTCATTGTGTGCGCGGCGAAAGAAAAAGGAATGATATATAATAGACTGTTGTAAAATATTTCAATGATAGGTGAGTGAAAACTTACCTTTAAAATCTTTCCCACTGGGTTTGTATAAACGTTTATTATTTAGTCTTTTCATAATCAAAATGGATGCAATCACCATTAAACACAAGAGCGCTAATACAACCAAGTATTTTCTCATTGTTTATACGCAATAAGACTAATCTCTTTGACACTCTAACTCAATCGTCGCGCCGCATATCTACAGTGTCCTCTCATTATGGTACGGTACGGATTGATTGTAAATTACCGAAGTCGTTGCTCGTGATTCAAAACTTTGTTATGATCGTATTAATTCACGACATTCTACACTGAATGTAGCGATGTTTGAACCATAGTGCATACCTTATTTCCTTTATTTAACCCCCTAGTGATTTACCTTTATACTATTTTGAGAGGAGGAGACTAGATGCTAAATACGTATTCGAGCAAAATTGCTTGCGTAATACTAATCACGTAGCACATGCTTCAAAATTTGATTTCTATTCATTAAAATACCCAATCCAGTAAGTGCATAACTCCATTTTGAAAAAAGCACAAGAATAGAATTTTGTTTGAAATTTTGACACAAAGCAAGTTACTATTTTCATTTTTACGCTTGTTATTCTATTATTCTTTATTATTTTTATTACTTTCCGGTAAATATTTATTTGACAGAAAGACAGAGAAGTGGTTGAGTGTTATATTTGAAACGTTTCAAGTGGAACTGACGTTAGGTACTAAATGATTGAAATGATAATGGCGGAAATGAATATGAAAAAAGGTAGACAAAAAAATAGAAAAACGCAAAGGCAGACACAAGAGTAGAGATAAAGGTGGACATAAAGGTGGACATAAAGGTAGACATTAAGGTAAACATAAAGGTAGACATAAAAGTAGACATAAAGGTAGACACAAAGGTAGACACAAAGATAGACAAAAAGGTAGACATAAAGGTAGACATAAATGTGGACATAAAGGTGGACATAAAGATAAAAATAAAGGTAGACGTAAAGGTAGACATAAAGGTAGACACAAAGGTAGACTTAAAGTAGACATAAAGGTAGACAAAAAGGTAGACATAAAGGTAGAGATAAAGGTAGACATTAAGGTATACTGCATAGTTTTCAATCAAGGAGTAAACAATTGTGTTAGACAAAAAACGACCATAACAAAACAGAAAAAGTTTACCGTTATGCCTATCTATGTGTCTATGTTAATGTCGACCTTTCTGTCTATCTTTATGTCTACCGTTATGTCTACCATAGTATATACCTTTGTGTCTATTACGAAAAGGAGGACATTACCGTTGTGGACAACGGGAAAATCGTTGGTGAGAAGGGAATTGAACTAAATCTGGAAGAAGTACAAGATGTTTGAGAATGGGAAAATGAAGATGACGGAGTCCTTAGAAGAAAGGTTAGTTCAAATTTGTTATGAAAAATAATTAGCAATTGTTAGAATTCATCATTCATAACGTTAGGAATGATCACTAATTTTCAATGAAGTGTTTTATACGAATAACGAAGAGAAAAGATTTTATCAAAAAACAAAAGTTTAATCTATCTTTAGCCTTAAATCTATCATTGAATGCCTGATATCTTAAAGGAAAAAAGAGTATCGTGAAAAAGATGAATTATTGTATTACAAGATGTCAAGCTTTCCTAAATTCTTTATATAAACAGTTTGTGTTTTAACATTATGATGTATATAAAAAATCCCCACTGTCATTTTAAAATTCATTGACTATCTTCTTATATATTGTCGCCACCTGATGTGTAAGGACCAATAATAAATGGTGGAGTTAATGTATTGCTATATATCACGTGGTCTTGATGATTATAAATATTAGATTGTGCACGCATTGGACATATAAAGGTTCGTTTATGTTTTACTATGTGATCACGTGGCTATTTATTGCGTCATGGAGAAAATTGATTTTGTCTCTTCTAAGCTAATGATAATTTTGCAAGTGTGTTTGTAGTTCTAAGACATAAGACATCAAATGAGCCTTGCTTTACAAATCCATTCTGTGAACATTACGACATACAACTATTGAACAATTAAAGCGTTGGCATTTTAAGCAAAATGCCAATAAGATATCGTGTTTGTTTTTAGAAAATTTTAGAAAATATGAAAGCAGAAGTCTTTTTTTCCTGTCTATTCGGTATTATCCCCAAAATAATCAAAACTTTGCGATTCACCTGGTTGACTGAAGATGACTTCCATAAGGTTGTCGGGTCAGTAACAAAAACAGTCCTTCTCAGGACTATACCAACCTGGACGATCTACATTTATAAACATGTAACGATATTCGGTTCAAACCATTTATAATTGTGTTATTGATGTACGATGAGTCGCTTGTAATGTTTGACCTATAGATTCGTTCTCCGCCTTCAAGAATCAAATATAAAATGTGATATTTATTACAAGAATATTTACCTTATGAAAAGTTCGAAATATCTAAGAATTTTTATCCAACTTAATATGGTCGGAGCATGTTCAACTTATCTAAAGTAAATTTAACCAGAGGCTGCGTATTATTCGACGATATAAAGGTATTTTTACACTTTAATTGGTTCACTTTGTATAAAACATTATTTGAAAGAAGATACATTTATCGACGTAAAATAAATGAATTGCTGATCACCATATCACGTTTGAAGCACAACAAAATTGTTGGAATAAAGACAAGTTAAACTACCAAAAAATTTTGAAATTGAGGCAGATGAATGCTTCTTTGTCAAGCAGTTGATGAATGTATTAGATAAGTAATAATATTAAAGATTCTACTTAGATTATTTCCGAGTTTTAAACAGACTTTTTTATTTGAGTATTCTCAGTAAATTGATAGCAACTATATTTAAATGTCAAGGTGTCTTAATTGTTATAGTAATAATGATGTCTTGAGTTTCACTTTTGACAACTTAAATTGGGCACAATTGTCAAACTTTTTTAATTGTTTTTGTCTCGTTTTTTTAACAGCGTAATCACACGTTGGAAAGAATGGTCAACAGCTGTGAAGTAGCTGTATCAGTATACAAAAAGAACACGGAATATGACATCAAATTTCTCTGTTTCACTTTTCTTTTTATTTTTACAAAATTGCATTGTTGTTGGCATGAATATTAATTGAACTGGAGAAAGGTCTTTTAGATTATTGAAACATCATTTTCTTAAAACCATGACAAAGTGAAAGTGGGTTTGACGAGAAAGTGGATTTGAAGTGAAAGTTCATTTTAAGTTCAAAGTTCATTACGGAAATTTACAATTCATCCAGGTTAGTTAAACTGTGTATTATTTTTGTCATGTTATCAAATCGAGTTTAAAAAATCCAGCCTGCTGTCTGAAAATACCAAAACATATTACAAAATCTTATCACCATTTAATGGTCTGATGCGTCTATGACAAATCTTTCACTTTCCAGCAATTTATATTCTTCTTTCAATTATGTAGTTGTTTTAAATGTAGACCTTTTTCAATAACTTAAAATGTTTATAAGAAGATATCTCTAATGTCAAGCGTGGCACCTGAAAAGCTAAGTCTATCAAACGTTTGATTTTAAGTTTCACTTTGTTGAATTCCTCCGGCTTTGTTGTCATACAGAACATTTCGTTGTTTAAAAGGCAATCGATGAACGTCAATTAAAATTTAATTATGTTTTATTCCGTTAAAAGTGAATGCAAGTTTTTTCTAAACGGGCTCAATGAGTTCCAAAAATATGGAACTTTCATTAGAAAACGATTATTCGATACTTCATTTGGTTACTTCCACTTTAGGATTTTTTACGTCAATCATCATTATTATCATATCTTTTTTCTCGCCAGGGCGATCCAAAATCGTGCTGGAAGCTTGGAAGTGTTGCGCGTGTTGTAGCAATCAGTCCAAATGAGGGACGGCACGTGAAGCCTTGCTACTTGTCCCCGTTACATCAATGATATATATATATAACTGTAAATTTTTCCATATATTTCAAGTTCACAACTGAAATTTTCCTGGTGGAGTACATCGTTTCCAATCACGCATTTCATCCCACTGATTAAGATCAATTCTCAGCTCAGATGGAAAGGAGAAAAAAGGGGTGTGCTATATTTTAATTGATTGTTAATTTATGCGGGCATGGCCACCACACTGAATGAAGGAAGTAGCATCTGTCATTATTAAACGACCATTTGAGATTTAAGTTCAATTGTGTTCGTTTACAAAACTCCATTTAAACCAACTTGATGGAACTGAGAAATTTCAACAAAATAGTTATGAGGACAACATGTGTTTTCCAATACTTTTCCAGACAATCTTCCTTCAGAAATGAATGTTAACAACATATATCATATAGCTTCTATTTTAATCTTCATCAATGAATGTGTTCATTTAACTGCATGTATTTGCATAGAAACAAAACAAAAAATTCACTTAATGTTCCTAAGGCATGTCGAATTTGAGTATTATATATGACTTTGATCAACGTTGGGGACTTTTCGAAGTTCATCAGTTGGTAATTTGACCCGTTAAAAATGATAAGTGTTACCACGACAAAACATCAAATTCCCATCTCTCTCTTCCGTATCGAATAGATGATGGCATGAATGCAAAAAAAAGTTAACCGAGATCCCATTACAAATATTCTTTGAGGTTATTTTGCCTTTTTCACAGCTTTATCTTTTGAAAAAATACGTACATTTAATTACAATAAGCGATAGAGGGCAACATCTAATGAATCGATCGATTTGAATGACAAGGAGCACTTATGCTTTGCTCTTTATTTGTTGCCCACAGATCTTTTTTACTTCGTCTTCCATCACGAAGAAAAAAGACCAATGTGCAGCCTCCAGTGCAAAAGGCAAGCAGTGAGCTCTTTTTAAGTACCGACGATAGTGGCAGGACTCCCTTGAAGAAAAATCCACGTAAAGTAAGAATGCAAGCAGTAAGTTTTCATTCAGCAGTAAACATTTATTTCATGGAAATAAGCTCTGTGATGATTGCTAGTAAACATATTTCCCTTATTTTATTCAAACGACTTCATGTTCCTCACATTTTATTTAACGAGTACGTTTTCCACAATTCATCAAAACGTTTTTGAAAACAGCCTTCCGTTTCTGAGTTCAATGATTGACATTAGCCTGTTCTCAAATGTTTTGCAGACGCACCTCCAGTAAATATTATCGCATGAATACCGTGCAGAAATTGAGAATAAGGATCTCAGTATTGCACTTCACTCTCAGTGACTTATAATCAGGAAAAAACTTACAAACTCGTTGCCCCAAGTTAAAAAAGTTTTCTTAAGCTTAGACGACAGGTAGTTAAATTTGCAAAGACTCGAATTTTCTCTCCAGTATTTTTCATCACAAAATTAGAAAACGACTTTGCCACCGTCAGTGCAGAGAGCAAGCAGCGAGCTCCGTTTGAATAGTGACGAGAATGTTAGGACTTTTTTCAGGAACAATACATGTAAAGTAAGTATGCAAGAAATACGTTTTAGCTTTAACAGTAAACATTCATTTCATCTTTCCAAGAAAAAGCTTTCTGACGATTGCCAATGAGCATATTTACCTTATTTTATAAATAACCTAATGATTCTTATGCTCTGTTCGATGAATTTTTTATTCTATTTCTGGAGCTACCATAACTCTCTGAGTCTTCCTTTACATCATTTACCTGTTTCACATTTTATGCAAACTATGTAAGTTGCTATGCATGCATTTTCTTGCAAAAATACAAATAATTTTAGTATAAGATCTCAATGTTTCTTATTTTTACTTCACATTGTGTAACGTCGTGAATATTGCAGTGCTTTTGTGGATAGTGTTTATAGCAGGACGAAAAGTATTGGCTGCTGACAAGTCTAAATTTTGTTTAAAGTTGAGGTATCTCTCACTTCTTCTAGGTTAGCAATTTCCATATATTTCGAGTTCATAACTGACATTTTCTTGGTAGAGAACATCGTCCAACGACGAAAATTATTCCACTAATCAGCATCAATTTTCAGCTCAGATGGAAAAGAGGAAAATTGGGTGCTTTATATTTCAATCAGTTTTCAACTTATGCATGCATGGCTTCCATTTTTACAAGCTATTACTGAATCTGTATTATTATTATTAGTGGACCATTTAAGATTTAGTTTCAATGATCTTTGTGTTCAAAACTTCATTTCAACCAGCTTTTATTGCTTATTTAACTGTATTTGCATGCAAGCAAAAGAAAAAATGTCACTAATAGTTCATAAGGCATGTCGAATTTGAGTATTATATATGACTTTGTTCGACGTCTGTGACTTTCACAAAATCCATCAATGGGCCATCTGACCCGTGAAAAATGATTAGAATTACCAGGACAAGAAATCAAATTCCCATCGCTCCTTTCCATAGGATATAGATAATGGCATGAACACGTTAAAAAATGTTTCCATTTCTCCACCAAGATTCCTCGTAACGTCTAGCGAAGATCCCATTACAAACATTCTTTGAGTTTATTTTACCCTGCTCAGTAAGTTCAGTTTTGTTGTCGAAACGTCAGTCAACAACAACAAAAACAGTCCTTCTCAGGACTATACCAACCTGGACGATCTACATTTATAAACATGTAACGATACTCCCGGGTTCAAACCATTTACCTTAATTGTGTTATTGATGTACGATGAGTCGCTTGTAATGTTTTTTGACCTACCCTATAGATTCGTTTTCCGCCTTCAAGAATCAAATATAAAATGGGATATTTATTACAAGAATATTTACCTTGTGAAAAGTTCGAAATATCTAAGAATTGTTATCCAGCTTAATGTGGTCGGAGCATGTTCAACTTATCTAAAGTAAATTTAACCAGAGGCTGCGTATTCTTCGACGATACAAAGGTATTTTTACGCTTTAATTGGTTCACTTTGTATAAAACATTATTTGAAAGAAGATACATTTATCGGCGTAAATTAAATGATTGCTGATCACCATATAACGTTTGAAGCACAACAAAATTGTTGGAGTAAAGACAAGTTAAACTACCAAAAGATTTTGAAATTGAGGCAAATGAATGCTTCTTTGTCAAGCAGTTGATGAATGTATTAGGTAAGTAATAATATTAAAGATTCTACTTATATTATTTCCGAGTTTTAAACAAAGACTTTTTTATTTGAGTAGCCTCAGTAAATTGATAGCAACTATATTTAAATGTCAAGGTGTCTTAATTGTTATAGTAATAATGATGTCTTGAGTTTCACTTTTGACAACTTAAATTGGGCACAATTGCCAAACTTTTTTGATTGTTTTTGTCTCGTTTTTTTTAAACAGCGTAATCACACGTTGGAAAGAATAGTCAACAGCTGTGAAGTAGCTGTATCAGTATACAAAAAGAACACGGAATATGACATCAAATTTCTCTGTTTCACTTTTCTTTTTCTTTTTACAAAATTGCATTGTTGTTGGCATGAATATTAATTGAACTGGAGAAAGGTCTTTTAGATTATTGAAACATCATTTTCTTAAAACCATGACAAAGTGAAAGTGGGTTTGACGACAAAGTGGATTTTAAGCGAAAGTTCATTTTAACTTCAAAGTTCATTACGGAAATTTTCAATTCATCCAGGTTAGTTAAACTGTATATTATTTTTGTCATATTATCAAATCGAGTTTGAAAATCTAGCCTGCTGTCTGAAAATACCAAAACACAAAACAAAATTTTATCATCGTTTAACGGTCTGATGCGTCTATGACAAATCTTTCACTTTATATCATTTTAGATTCTTCTTTCGTTTCTGTAGTTGTAGTAAATGTGGGCCTTTTGTCAATAAATTAAAATGTTTATAAGAAGATAAGCAAGCGGGACACCTGGAAAAGCTAAGCCCTCCGGTTTTGTTGTCATACAGAACCTTTCGTTGTTTAAAAGGCAGTCGATGAACGACAACTAAAATTTCATTATTTCATTAAAACTGAATGCAAGTTTGCCCAAAACGGGCACGCTACGATGTTAAGTTTATTGTGAAAATATGGAACTTTCATTAGAAAACGATTATTCGATACTTTCTTTGGTTACTTCTACTTTAGGATTTTTTACATCAATGATATGCAACCAAATAGTTAACTGTAAATTTTTCAATATATTTTCAGTTCTGACATTTTCCTGGTGGAGAACATCATCCAATCAATCAATTCCTCCTACCGATTAACATCAAATCTCAGCTCAGGTGGAAATGAGGAAAAACGGTGTGCTATATTTTAATTGGTTGTCAACTTATGCATGCACGGCCTCCATTTTTAAAGCTATTGCTGAACCAGGAAGTTGCATCTGTATTATTATCATTATTAGGCGACCATTTAGGATTTACTTTCAATGAAAATCTTTGTCAAAACTTTTCCAGATAATCATTCTTTAGAAATTAATGTTTACAACATATAACATATACTATTTTAACCTCCATCATTGAATGTGTTCATTTAACTGTATTTGCATGTAAACAAAACAAAAAATTTATTTAATGTTCTTAAGGCATGTCGAATTTGTGTATTATATATGAGTTTGATCAACGTTAAGGACTTTCTCGAGTTTATCAGTTGGTAATCTTACCCGCTAAAAATTATAAGAGTTACCAAGACAAAACAATAAATTCCTATCGCTCTCTTCCATATCAAATGGATAATGGCACGAATGCTAAAAATTGTTTCCATTTCTCCTTCAAGATTCTCATAACTTATAATCAAGATCCTATTACAAATATTGTCGAAGGTTATTTTGCCTTTTTCCTTGATTCATCTTTTGAAATAATAAGTACATTTAATTACAATAAAAGAGGGAGGGGAAAATCGTTATTAAAGAAGAGCTTCTGTCAACAGATCTTTTTTACCTCGTCTTTCATCACGAAGAAAAAAGACCAAAGTGCAGCCTCCAGTGCAAAAGGCAAGCAGTGAGCTCTGTTTAAGTACCGATGATAATGTCAGGAATTTCTTGAAGAAAAATCCACCTAAAGTAAGAGTGCAATTAGTAAGTTTTTCTATCAGGAGTAAACATTTATTTCATGGAAATAAGCTCTGTGATGATTACTAGTAAACATATTTCCCTTATTTTATTTAAACAACTTCATGCTTCTCACATTTTGTTTAACGAATACGCTTTTCCCCAATTCATCAAAACGTTTTTGAAATCTGCCTTCTGTATCTGATTGCACTGTTTTGACATTAACCTGTTTTCAAATGTATTGCAGACGCGTACGGCGTACCCAAGTAAATATTATCGTATAAATACCGTGCAGAGAATGAGAGCGAGGATCTCACTATTGCACTTTACCCTCAGTAACTCATATATTAGGAAAAAACTTACAAAATTGTTGCTCCAAGTTAAATTAAGATTCGTATAGTTTAGACAAGAGGTAGCTAGTTAAATTTGCAAAGGTTTGAATTTCTTCTTCTTCTAATTTTTCATGACCAAAATTAGAAAACGACTTTGCCATCTTCAGTGAAGAGAGCAAGCAGCGAGCTCCGTTTGAATAATGACCATGATGTTAGGACTTTCTTGAGGAACAATACACGTAAAATAAGTATTCAAGCAATACGTTTTAGCTTTAACAGTAAACATTCATTTCATCTTTCCCGAAATAAGCTTTCTGACAATTGCTGATAAACGTATTTACCTTATTTTATAAAAAAAATTAATGCTTCTTATGCTCTGTTCGACGACTTTATTATTCTATTTATCAAAACTTTTCTGGATCTGCCATCACTCTCTGAATCTCCCTTTACATTATTTACCTGTTTCACATTTTATGCAAACTATGTAAGTTGATATGCATGCATTTTCTTGTGAAAACACAAATTATTTTAGTGTAAGTTCTCAATGTTGTTTATTTCACAATGTGTAACGTCGTGAATATTGCAGTGCTTTTGTGGATAGTGTTTATAGCAGGATGAAAAGTATTGGTTGCTGACAAGTCGAAACTTTTTTAAAATGAGATATCATTTGACTTCTTCTAGATTTGCACATCTGATGACATTCCAACGTTTCCTCAAACTCCTCCATCTCCTCCACCTCATTCTGCAGGTAAAAGAACAAAAATTTCCTGAAACTTGTGACAAGAAAAACAAACAGTTATATACTCGAAAGCCAGTTTAGCAAAATGAAGCACATACACAACTTCACTGTTTTACAGATTTTTTTCACCTATTCCACCACCTCGGAATCAATCTCTCCGAAAGAAGATCAATCCTATAAATAATGGTAATGATCTAATTGATAGTGGTAAAGAAGTCATCTGTTGAGCAATGTAAGTGAAGTGAACATATAGTGCGTGTTAATGTCTACGTTTCAATTTAAAGAAAAAGAAAATTTCAGCAATGGGCTAAAAAGTTGAAAACCTCCAAATCTAAAACAATAGAACAAGCTGGTTGTCGCCACTTGACAGTGCTGTTGAACTTAAGTCAGGAAAGAATTATCAAATTATTTTGTCTTGTTTTCTGAAGTAAAATGAGAAAAATTAAGTTTAGTCAAGTGTAGACAATTCAAAACCAACGGTTTAAAATTTTCTTTCACGTGTTTTCATGATTGATTTGCAATTTTCCTTGATAGATTTAATTGATGAAGCTCAGATCAGTTTGCACCGACTTATGCAAACTCAGCTATCGACCAATCAGCACACGCGTTGTATTGTTGTAATTTTATAAATGATAAAGGTGTCGAAATTTTCTTAAGGAACAATTCACGTCAAAAAGAATACAAACAGTAAATTTTATCTTCAGCAGTAAAAATTTTTCACTGGAATAAGTTTTCTGACTATTGCTAAAAAATATATTTGTTCTATTTTGTATAAAGAACTTCTTGCTTTTCATGTTCTTTTTAACGAGTTATTTTCTGTTCATCAAAACTTTTCTTGAAAGCTGCATCACTCTCTGAGTCTTTCCCAACAATATTTACTCAAGTGTATGAAATTTTTGTAAGTTGATTCATTCAAAGCTGCTTTTTCCAGAAAAAAACACGCATAATCTCAATGTAAGATATCGATTTTGTCTGTTATTACTTCACAATGCATGGCCTTGTGAATATTATTGATGGCAGAACAAAAAGTGTTGGCAACTCACAAGTCAAAACTTATTTAAATTGAGCTATCATTTGACTTCTTCTAGATTAGCACATCTGATGACATTCCAACGTTTCCTCAAACTCCTCCATCTCCTCCTCCTCATTCTGCAGGTAAATGAACAAAAAATTCCTGAAACTTGTGATAAGAAAAACACAACAGTTATATACTAGAAAGACAGTTTAGCAAAATGAAGCACATACACAACTTCACTGTTTTACAGATTTTTGTTCACCTATTCCACCACCTCGGAATCAATCTCTCCGAAAGAAGATCAATCCTTTAAATAATGGTAATGATCTAATTGATAGTGGTAAAAGAAGTCATCTGCTGAGCAATGTAAGTAAAGTAAAACATATAGTGCGTGCTAATGTCTACGTTTCAATTTAAAGGAAAAAAAATTTCAGCAATGCGCTGAAAAGTTGAAAACCTCCAAATCTAAAACAATGGAACAAGCTGCTTGTTGCCACTTGACAGTACTGTTGAAAAACGTTGAAACGTTAAAAACAAACAAAGTTAGTCAGGCCCGCAGACTGGAATCTCTTTCCTCATATTTCTCCATCATGAGATCAGAGGACAAATATTCTGTCTCCAATGCGAGAGAAGCAGCAAGCACATTTTATTCAAACTTAGTAAAATGAATCATGTACGATTTTCAGTCAAAGTAAACCACATACATATGAAGAGGCTTTGACTAAAATATGGGTATAAAAGTTATTGCCAAAGATATTTATCCCGAATGAAGTCTCATTCTTATATTATCGAGCTTTGTAAGCACATATTTATGAAAAAAATTGGCCTTTCTTAATCAATTAGATACTTTAATGTATGAAAATGCATATTTTTTTATAGGAAGAAGATAAGATTGTGAAAGAATTCATGAAGTCTGTGTCAGTTAAGAAAGATCACATTGACTTTATTCAACGCCATAATTTCTTGGAAGAATTATTGAAAATGTGTCCTGGGCTAACCAGCATTACTTTGACTGAAAGCAATCAAAAAATTAGCTTCGAAGGGTCTAGGAAAGATGTTGTAAAAGCTGAACAACAGTATAACAACTTTCTTAAGAAGATTACGGTTGTTTCTCTTTGTCTTTGTCAAGAAATGATTACATTTTTGACGAAAAAAGCAGGATTGAAATTTTTTGAAAGTTGTTTATCTCAAGAAAATATTGAGGCCGTGCTATTTGTGGAGTCTGAATCTATTGTAAAGGTGGTAATGCAATCAGGAGATTTTGACGCAGTGATAAATTGTTTAGGAAATAACATTCTAAAGAAAGAGATATCATTGCCACTAGACGACAAGCACATTTGGAATTCGAGATGGTTTGAAATACTCGAGGCAATCAAATCGGAAGACACAATCGATTATTATACAAATCCTGGCTCTGTAAAAGGTTGCATCGTTCTTTATGCACCTCTTGTTGAAAAATATAGCAATGACATTAGAAGTTTTCTTGAAAGATTCCAAGTTATAGTTAACTCCGTTGATGTTGATAGCGAGATAGCTCGTTTTATGAAAGAAAAACTAAAGAAAGAATTTGAGAATATTGAAGTTTCACTCAAAGATGAGCATGTTAAGATTGAAATCTATATAGGATTACTGAGATACACTGGGACAAAACAAGGAATTGATGAGGCAAACACTCGCGTGATGAAGTTGAAGAATGAAATAAAGACGAAAACAAAATCTTTATCTTCTGTCGGAGTCCTTGAGTTATTCGTTAACGAGCATGGTCTGAGAAACTTAAAAGGTATTGAAATTGAAACAAATGTCAAAATTGACATAACGGATAGCTACCAAGAAAATCAGGAGGTTGGCAGTATTCCAAAAAATATTGTAGAACCTTATGATGAATGTAATTTCATGACAAAGGAATCTTTAAAGGTTTCATGGAAATATGGTAACCTGGTCAATGAATGTGTGAGTTTGAAATTACGTATTCATCATACTTTACAACTTGACAAATGTTTCAGTTAAAATTTTTATAAATGGCGACGTAGTCTGCCCGCTATTTTGGTCCTGTTATGCAAACATCGGGAGGAGGTTGTACGAAGCCTGGATAGCGTTATCCATTGGATAACAATTTTTTTAAACTTTTGTAAAACCTTTTAAAAAGCAAAAGATATAAGATTTGAACTAAGCAATCACTGAAAAAAAATATTGTTTCGAAGTTTACGAAATTTCTTTGTCGTAAGAAAATTATAAACACTTTTTTACAAGTTTGAAAATTTTTGCTATGAATAACGCTATCCAAGCTTCGTGCAACAGGCTCCAG
Source organism: Xenia sp. Carnegie-2017 (assembly GCF_021976095.1). Lineage (NCBI taxonomy): Eukaryota > Metazoa > Cnidaria > Anthozoa > Malacalcyonacea > Xeniidae > Xenia > Xenia sp. Carnegie-2017. The sequence continues at coordinate 3,128,436 of NW_025813469.1, read as the reverse complement.
ATGATTAACATTATTTATTTCTTTATACATCTATTATGTTTACAGTGATTGAACCCAGGAAATGTGCATAACGCGACAAAATTTGCAGGATGGCTGCACAACTGCTTGCCACAATGAAACATTTACCCAGTTTTTTTGAAGTAAATAATGAAGTTTTTTGAGAAAATGTATTGAAACTGCTTTTGTGGAAAGCGCTATTTATTAATTTTAAATTGTTTTTGCATAGAAATCGAGAAATTCCATCGTAAAATTTTGTGTAATAAACACTTTATTAGTCTTTTCTAAAATAAATAAGAGCACATTCAAAATGAGTGTGAATCAGGGGCGGATCAATGCTCAGTTGACAAGAAGAGTGCAAATTTTCCATCGGGGATGCATGTTCATCTTAGCTTAAGTCACAAAGTCTATTGTTAATTTTTAGAAATGAGTGAACCTTGCGAAACGAAAGTGTTACTACATTTTTAAAAAGTTTTTAGTTATTTTTTGTTAATGAATGCGCGTTAAGAGATATATTTCAATTTGAATGTTTCAATGAAAAGGCACATGGTAGTAACTCAATTGCAAATGGTGGTAGCATAAAATACACAATAGCCTTTGAAATGAGAGTTCTACCTTTACTTATGTTATATTAATATTTTACACTGCGCAAGACCACTTGAAATGTTTTTTTGGCAGGCTGCTAATAAATATTTTGGGGGAGTGTACACACAACCTGCATCCCGTAAAAAATCCACCCCCGGTGTGAACTACAAAGATTAAAACTATAAACCTTTTGTGTCATCTCTGAGACATTCTTTAAGACTATTGAATACTTTGCACACTTACCTCTATTGAATACTTTCCTCACAGGCTGATATTTTGGTCAACTCAGCTCTCTCAGATCTGAGTCAGCAAACAGTGCTTGGAGAAGCATTAAGTAACGTTGCTGGATCTTCATATATCGCTGAGTGTCGTCAACGTCCTCATGTTAACCAATGGAATATAGCTACGACAAAAGGGGGAAATCTACCATGTATCTACGTCATTCATGCCGTTTGTTGTGATTGGACGACTGAAGGAAAGTCTATAGAAGTAAGGGTGGACCGTTAAATTGAATTTATCCAATCGTTATTTTTGATTATAATATTTCAACTATCGTGGATTTTCACAGAAAGATTTAAAACTGTCAAAATGACTCACACCTATTGAAAATCAAAATTTTAATTTTTGGTGAGAAAAACTTCACATTGTTTTATCTTTTCAGTTGTTACGTGGACTTTTACGGAAAATTCTTATCGAATGCAACCGTCTTGATGCTAAATCTGTAGCAATGCCGTTATTGGGAACTGGGAAACATAATTTTCCCAAAATTATTGTTTACGTATAATGAAAGAAGAGTTCAAAAGATTTAGTTCTAGATTTCAACAAAGTTCACTGAAACAAATCAAATTGGTGATATATGATCCGGTTGAGAGAAGACAAAGGAACTTGACCGGTATGTTGAACTTAGATTTTAAAATTTATCAAAATATTCTCTTTCACAATGTAATCAATATTTTTTAGAGCAGTTATAATTTTTTCAATATTTAGACGCTATTTCATCCAATGAAACCGGACGCTTTGTTCCTTTTTCGTTTGGCTGTGGCGAAGAATCCATAACACTTCAGATTTTTGGCCTTTCTGATGGAGAAATCTCGTCTGCTTTACAAAAAATTCACAAGTTTATCAATCAAAATATTATAACAAAGAAATTACGTAGTGAAAATCTATACGATGTCATCCTAAAAAACAAGCATGAAGTAAAACAGATTGCAACTGATGCTCGCTTAAGAATGAAATGTGAGGATGAACAGACGATTTCTTTAACAGGTTTGCACAGCAAAGTTAATCAAACAAGCATAATTCTCAAAGAGCTCATTAACGAGTTTACTGAAGAAGAGAAAAGACTTCAACAACTGAAATACTTGTCAGAAAATGTTCAATGGAATTTCTATGATGTACATAATAATGTTATACTTTACAATAAAGAATTGAGCAGTATACTTGAAATTGCTCACATGAATGGTGAACAAACTACAGAGTTTACAGAATCAGATGGACAAGTTTTCAATGTCGATTTTGCACAAATGGAAGCTATCAATAGAAGAACGGGTGAAAAAAAGACATTGTTGAGGAAGATGATGGCGGGTTTGTATACCTTACTTGTATTAAAATTCGAGTCGTACTCATTTTCGCTCAGCTTTAAATTCGCGCGATTTAATTTCGCGCACTTTGTTGACAATTATTCGCGCAGCTTTAAATTCGCGCAAGTAGTTTTATGTGCTCGTTCTTTTTGGTTTGTTCAAAAGAACTATTAATAATTATATCATTTATATTGAGCTTTCTTTATTAAGAAATACCTCAATATTCATTAAAAAAGCGATTGGATGGCCTCAAAAATGGCTTCAAAATAAAGCGTGAGTTCGCTATCCCAACAAGAACTAAAAAATGTAATAAATGATATTGCCTAACAATATACTTTATAAGTCAAGCAAAAGTTTAGCTACAGTTCAAATGGATCCTCTTTTCGTTGTGGTTCCTCCAATGCGGCGCACACCTGATTGTTGCCAACCTTTGACGACAATGTCCTTGTTCGATTGCATGTAATCATAGAACTGCACTATCCATTTTGCGTGAAGTGGTTTGAGCACGCTAATTCTCAAATCAACAGAAACTTTATCAGGTTGAATACCTTTCTCTATTTGGGCTTGGACTTGCTCTGAGTACCATGTTTGCGCCTGGTTTCGAAGGAAAGCTTTGCAAGAGCGATTGACCGTTAAATCTAAGGGCTGCAGGTATGATGTCATATTATTGGGAACAGGTATCATCTTCCCATTATTGTCGGAAATGATCTTCTTTACGGCATCCGTCCAATGTGCTTTAAAAACATCGGCGATCAAAACCCATCGTTTTGTTGCGCGAAACCAAGCTCTTCTCTAATTTGCTTAACATAGGGGATAAGAATGCGATTGACTAATTCAATTGCTTTCGTTTCATTTGACCAATGATTTTCCGTGTGGGTAACGTGGAATTCTTTTGGAAATCTGAATTTAGGTCGACACCGGTCTGTTTTCCCCTGGTAGATTAGTTGAATTGGCAGAAACTTTCCCGACGCGGTGACTGAGAATGTTCCAGTAATTTGGCGATAATCGGCGCTATCACTGATCGGCACAAACTTCTCGTTAGTTTTGTCCATTGTATACTTGCTGATGAGGACAAACGGGAGAGGGGTCTGGTCAATGTTTATAATGAGATCGTCGGGAACGTCATAAGCGGTAACCACTTCCTTAATAGAGCGATGAAACGTGAAGCGAATTTCTCTTAAGAAGCCAGGTGATACGGGTTGTTTTTCAGTTGTTGCTCTACGTATACTGAAACCCAATCTTTTGAAAATTGACTGGCACCATGTATAGTGGAATTCTGGGTTCCTCCGTTTTCTTTCAACAAAGACCGATCATTAGCCAGTACTATCCCTTCGCTATGGAATAGCAATGTTGTAATTGACAACACAACCGGCCGTTCTCATGCTCTTGATCATGGCGATAACTTTCTCATCGATGTTCTCGGGTAACAAAGTTTTTGCTCCACGATGTTTTCTTGGCAATTGTTCGAGTTCAGTGCCCTCTTTTCGCTCCTTATTGTACGATTTGACAAGTTCACGAACAGTTGACTCTGGTACGGAATACTTTCTTGCCGCCGGTCTTATTCCATGCACAATTCCCCATTTTGCAATTTCTGCTCGTTGAAAAGCATCATATGCTCCATATTTGCCCCTCCTTTTCTTTGGTTCTGGAGCGTCAAGAAATAATTGCTGTTTTACTGCATTTTCTTCGGCAGCATTTAATTTGCTGTCAGACGACGCGACCGAAATATCGTCTTGGGAAACCTTTTTGAAATATTTTAACAGAGCCATGTGCGTTGATTTCCCGCACAATGTTTTCTGTTGGCAATACTTGAACGGTAGAATATGTGTTTCGGAAACGTTTGACGTATTCGGCAATTAGTTAATAAGGAAGTAAAATCAGTCAGTAAAATAATAATAGAACATCATATCTAACACCTAAAGAAACGTGACTCATCATTGACTATTGTGTTGGAGAAATGGAAAGCATTTGCATCGTGTGCAATGATTTGACAAAATACACTTGTCTAAAATGCAAATCATTTGTTTGTAACCGTGGAATCAAGTGTTCAATCCCTGCAATCTGAAAACTATCCCGGATGGAAAAGTGGTTCGAGTGTTGCTTTATGTGAAGCGTGCGACGCGAAAGAAAATCACGCATCTGATTGCTTGCTTCAGGAAACCCACGATTCAGGAACGGATGATTCTAATTCAGTGAAACTGAGCCCCGCGGGGACATCGTTTTCTCTGGCTTGCGCATCACGAGGTTTTCATGAATACAGAAAAATCTGGGCTCCAAGAATCAACCAGCAGTTAATAATAAAACCAGAATCAGGAAACCTATTCGACCCATATGCTATTGGTCTGTTTACCAAAATCAGAAGCAAGATTGAACCATTGTCACTGGTCGGACATTTGCCTCGAGAGATTTCCCGATTTTGCAAGTTCTTTTTTGAATATGGGGGCAAATATAGAAGCATGTGTGTGTGACATCGAATTTCGTCGATCCCCCTTACCACAAGGAGGCTTGGAGATTCCTATTACCCTAACAGTCATGCAGAACAATGCAAGTTTTAGGATATACAGCAAAATGCAGGCATTCGTGACGGAATACTACGTAAAACCTGAGAATATCCCGACTGAAATTGTACAGGATGAAAATGAAGACATTTTGATTTTTAATGTTACCAGGACAACTAAAACATATGTCAATATGTATATGTGTTAATAAAACAACTGATTTGCATAACAAACAATGAATGTCTCATATTACACTACAAAGCTTTTCGCGCGGATTATATTTCGCGCAGTACTAAAATTCGCGCACTCAGCGCTGCGCGAATTCTAGTACTGCGCGAATTTTAATACAAGTAAGGTAGTATATTATATTGTATTTTTAAATGTTTTTTTTACGATTTATGATGTTTTAATGCAGAATTTTAGAATTATGGGAACAGGTAAGAAAACTTTAACTCGATGCAGAGCATTAATTGGGGGATGGGGGGTGCATATTCATATATGCCTTTGTGCCATACTGATTTCTCTTGAAAATGAATTGATTTTCAAAAGAAATCAGTAGGGCAAACTGAATATATGTATATACACCCCTCCCCCCAATTAACGTTCTAGTTACGCCTCTGATACAATGGCTAGTTTTTATTATTGTTTCCTTTCAGACGATTTTTTCAGAGAGTATTAAGTGTTTTTTTCAAAAGAAAGTGTTTTTAAGTGTTTTTAAGTGTTTTTTAAGTGTTTTTTAAGTAATTTTCAAAAGCAGAAAAGGAATGGAGGAAAGGTGTTTTTATTGATAAATGAAAAACATATTATGTCTTTGAAGATTCATTTCTGAAGCAGTGTTTTCTTTAAAATTAAGCTTCACATTATTATAAATATTTGGTCTAGATGTTTCACTGCCATCAAATTGGTCACCGCCACGTACACCAAATCAAGTTGTTCATCTTGCCAGAGTAATACAATCCTCTCCTGAATACATGGAGGTAAAAAACTATTTCGTAGCTCATGGAGGAAGAGCTGATCAAATCGACATGATTGAAAGGATACAGAACCCCGGTCTTTATTGTCTGTACCAGTCCTTCAAGAAGAAGATGCATGGTGCTGTAAATGAAATGCGTCTTTTTCACGGCACTAATCCGAACAATGTTCTACCAATATACACAAATAACTTCAGCCGTAGCTTTGCTGGATTAAATGGTGAGAGTTGAGATGGCTCCAGTTTCACAATGCGAATTTTTTCAAAGTTTCTGTGACCACAGATCCTTTCTATAATTGTTAATATAGACATAAAAAAGTATTTTGGCATATTTTTCTGAGAAACGTTTTCAGTCTTTTCTATAAGTATATGCTACTAAGTTCAAACTAGATAATACGCTAGTAGATATTTATTCAGATTCTTTGGTTTCAACCACAATATGATTCCTACCTTACACATGGGTTCTATTTCTTACACATGGGTTCTATTTACAGGAGTATTGTATGGAAACGGAGTGTATTTTGCAAGAGATGCATCATATTCTCTCAGGTACTCCCTTGATCAGTGTTCTGGATCACGAGCAAAGATGTTCATCGCCAAAGTTCTTGTTGGAAGTTACACATTGGGTCAAAAAGGACTAAAGGCACCGCCATCGAGAAATGATCCCAGTAATCCAGGTCTACTTTATGATTCTGTAGTGGATAATCAGGGAAACCCAACTATATTCGTCATTTTCCAAGATAACCAGTGCTATCCCGAGTATCTTATAACATTAAATAAACAATAGATCAATTCAAGGTTGTAGTTAGTGAGGGAAATGGGGGACGTGATTTCCTATTTCTTCATAATACTATTTCACATTTATGCATAATAGGAGGGGGGGAGTTTACAATGATTCCAATTTCAAAAATCTTAAAAATAGTCATATTTTTGTTTTTAATCAATAGAAAAACAATGGGTTTCTAAATAAATGAATAATATTTAATGTTCCTAAATTTACATAGCACGACCAAAACTTGCAGACTGGTTACGCTACTGTAAATATTTGCTAAATATTTCCTATAAAGTTAAGCGAAATTATGGGATGAACATCTTGACTAATTTTTCACATCGACATAGAAAAAGGCATTGCAGATAAGATTAAGTTGGATTCCATTGTTGGCATATTTAGATTAACTCGGAAAGTTGCCCTTGTAAAAATATTTGCTCTCCTCAACTTAAATTGCCAACGTATAAACTGGAAAATGTGAGAAGTAGCGTTTTAAGAACTCGTAAATGAGTAATTTTAAGAGGGAATGCCCCAAACGATTCTCGTAAAACCTTGCGCCCCTTGAACAATCTCAAAAGCATTTAACATTAAATTACAAAGTAAAGCACAGTTTATACTTATTTACCATTGATCAATTGTACTCTGCACTTCATATATCCTGGGCTACTTAGGTCATTATGTATGTTTTTACTGTAATTTTTCAGCACGTTTATAATTATAAGCACAAAAACTGTTGTAAATTTGCTTTATTATAGTTCTTGTTTTGATGGCATGTCGTAGAGATAGCTAGCTGTGCAAGACTTTTCTCTTTGAACTTTTCCCCATGAAGTCAACTATATTCACTTGCAAGATAAATGACTATTATTCTATTAATGCTTAAAATTCGCATTCTTTCTGTCTTAAATCTAAATGTAATGTAAGAAACTAAATCACCAACTTTGACAAAAAATGTAAATTTTATAATATGAACAGACTATGCTCACGTGTTGTTACAATCAATAAAACCACAGATGCTACACCCTCTCTCTCCTCTGTTAAAATCAACGTCAAATGGTCAAGCAACATCTCTATTGGTAGTGTTCGGTGTGGAAAATTTTTGTTGTGGTATGTCCAATGTCAACCTTTACCTGAAAATGTTTTCTGTGACATTGCACGGTCGTATTCAAGCAATAATCGATAATGAATTGATATTTTTGGACAAAAACAAAAACAATGTGTTTATTTAACAATCAATTCAGTTTGCAAGCATCAAATTATTGATTCAATTTGACAAATACAACTCATAGCAAATTTGTATAGAACAACAATCAGAATCAAATCTTATGATAGGATAAGGAAACAGAGTATACTTTGCAAGAGATGCATCGTATGCTCTTAGCTACTCTCTTCGTCTGTGTTCTAGATCACAAACAAAAATGTACATCGCCAAAGTTCTTGTTGGAATGTAGACATTGGGTCATAGGGGACTAAAGGAACCACCATCGAGAAATGATCCCAACAATCCAGGTCTCCTTTATAATTCTGTAGCAGATAATCAAAACGATCCCACCTTATTCGTCATTTTCCAAGTAACTATTGCTATCTCGAGTATCTTATAGCATTAAATAAGCAACATAGCAATTCAGGGGGGGTAGCCAGGGGGGAATGAGAGGGTGTGTCTTCCCATTTATTCATAACACCATTTTTTTGCATTTTCTAACTTCGAAATACGTAGTTGCAGAGTATTTTTCCATAAAGTAAATTGAAATTCTAATTTAGAACTATTGGGTTAATGCCCTTTACTTAAAACAGTTCTTTTAAGAACTATCAACTTATTATATTACTTTTACCATTCACAATGGTATTTGCTATATTTAGAACTATTACAAATATTTATGTGTACGATCTTAGCCAAGTCTCACCAATATTGACGAGGCATTACACATACACAACAAATGGAAAAATTAACTGGTTTATAACTAGTGACGTCGCCTTTGATAAAGCGTTTTCTAAACAGTTTGTTATTTCTTGCGTCAGTGAACTTGTTCAAAACTGCAACTTAGAGGAAGGGATGATTTCATTTGATTGCAGAAATTTCAGTTCACTATTGAACTGAATATAAGTTCTGTAAGAGTACCACAATTTTCCTTACTTTGAACAAGTGAAGATTACTCTGTCAATTTTAAGGCAGTTCATTTATGAAGATATGTACATGAAAGTTAAAGATATCTAGAGAGAAAGGAGTATTTAAAATTAAAGCTCTTTTAGGTTCGGTTTGAGTTTTTTTATGTACAGCGCTTCCTTGAGTTTCAAAGAGATAGAAGAGTTAGCGGAGTCTAGGATGCAAAATCAAGAATGATTGTATTTTTTTTATATTGTGGTGAAGTGTGAAGGTGTTTGTAAATGTGTGAATTTTTGTGTGAGTTTTTTTTTGCAAAATGTAAAACAAAATACAATCATTCCTGTTTTTCGCATCCTAGACACCGCTAACTCTTCTTTCTCTTTGAAACTCAAGAAAGCTCTCTACATAAAAAAAACTCAAACCAAACCTCAATAAACAAATACATCACATCAGCACGATATTTTACTTGTAAATAATTCCATCATCTAGTAATTCGATACACTCTCACTTAAATAATATAAATATAACTGTAAATAGATATCATAATAATTCCTTGTACTGAAGATGGCATAAGCATGAAACATGTTTACTTTGAAAAAAATTGTCGTTTACTTGAAATGCCTGATATATATATTGCTTTTAAGAAATTATGGAAAGCTCTTTTGTTTGTTCTTTTTCGTTTTAAGAACAGCTGTTGAGTTGAAGAAGAAGAAAAACGTTTATTCGATAGAACTTTTTAGCTTTATTTTGTTTAACAATTACCATTCATGGACTTCACCATCTTTTTCACCGTACTTGATGTGCCCATGCATGCACGTACATACTCAAAGAATGGCAAAGGCGAAGTTTATAAGTATCTAATATAAAACGAGTTAATTCCTGATTTAGTTCGCAAGAATGCAAAGCCTCATTCTGATTTAACCACAAAATTCAATGCCTGATGCACTGGTCTAGATCCAATGCACATAAGTTAAAAGAATATATTTCATTTTGGCAAACTGGCTTAATGAAAATGAACTACTTTTGAACCATTAGTAGATGCAGGGTAGATAAGAAAACATTGCTGTAAATATATTTCAAATTCAAAACTCCCTACAGTACATCCTATTGGTAATATTTTAGTCTTAAATGTTCTTTAAAAACTACTTATAAATTGTGTTATTGATGTACGATAAGTCGCCTTTAATGTTTTTTGACCTACCCTTTAGATTCATCCTCCGCTTTGAAGAATCAAATATAAAATGTATCTCTCTAGATAGTTATTACAAGGATGTTTACCTTGTGAAAAGTTCGAAATATCTAAGAATTGTCATCCAACTTAATATGGTCGGAGCATGTTCAAATTATCTCAAGTAAACTTAACCAGAGGCTGCATAATCTTCGACGACATAAAGGTATTTTACGCTTTTATTGGTTCACGTCGTATAAGAACATTATTTGAAAGAAGATACATTTATCGGCGTAAATTAAATGAATTGCTGATTACCATATCACGTTTGAAGCACAACAAAATTGTTGGAATAAAGAAAAGTTAAACTACCAAAAAATTTTGAAATTGAGGCAGATGAATGCTTCTTTGTCAAGCAGTTGATGAATGTATTAGCTAAGTAATAATATTAAAGATTCTAATTACATTATTTCCGAGTTTTAAACAAAGACTTTTTTATTTGAGTATTCTCAGTAAATTGATAGAAACTATATTTAAATGTCAAGGTGTCTTAATTGTTATAGTAATAATGATGTCTTGAGTTTCACTTTTGACAACTTAAATTGGGCACAATTGTCAAACTTTTTTAATTGTTTTTGTCTCGTTTTTATAACAGCGTAATCACACGTTGGAAAGAATGGTCAACAGCTGTGAAGTAGCTGTATCAGTATACAAAAAGAACACGGAATATGACATCGAATTTCTCTGTTTCACTTTTCATTTCAATTTTACAAAACTGCATTGTTGTTGGCATGAATATTAATTGAACTGGAGAAAGGTCTTTTAGATTTTTGAAACATCATTTTCTTAAAACCATGACAAAGTGAAAGTGGGTTTGACGAGAAAGTGGATTTGAGGCGAAAGTTTATTTTAAGTTCAAAGCTCATTACAGAAATTTTCAATTCGTCCAGGTTAGTTAAACTGTATATTATTTTTGTCATGTTATCAAATCAAGTTTGAAAAATCCAGCCTGCTGTCTGAAAATACCAAAACACATTACAAAATTTTATCACCATTTAACGGTCTGATGCGTATATGACAAATCTTACACTTTATATCATTTTAGATTCTTCTTTCGTTTCTGTCGTTGTAGTAAATGTAGGCTTTTTGTCAATAACTTAAAATGTTTATAAGAAGATATCTCTAATATCAAGCGGGGCACCTGAAAAGCTAAGTCTATTTATCAAACGTTTTATTTTAAGTTTCACTTTGTTGAATTCCCTCCGGCTTTGTTGTCATACAGAACTTTTCGTTGTTTAAAAGGCAATCGATGAACGACAATTAAAATCTAATTCTGTTTTATTCCGTTAAAAGTGGATTAAAGTTTTTGTCTAAACGGGCTCACTACGATATTAGGTTTATTGTGAAAAATATGGAACTTTTATTAAAAAACGATTATTCGATACTTCATTTGATTACTTCCACTTTAGGATTATTTACATCAATGATATATAGTTAACTGTAAATTTTTCAAAACATTTCAAGTTCATCTAACTGACATTTTCCTGGTGGAGTACATCATTTCCAATCACGCATTTCATCCTTCTGATTAAGATCAATTCTCAGCTCAGATGGAAAGGAGGAAAAAGAGGTGTGCTATATTTTAATTGATTGTCAACTTATGCATGCATGGCCTCCATACTAAATCAGGAAGTAGCATCTGTCATTATTAGTCGACCATTTGAGATTTAATTTCAATGGTCTTCATTTACAAAACTCCATCAAAACCAGTTTTTATTGATACGCACGTTTCTGGTTCGTCTGCTCTTACTTAATTTAACCAACTTGATGGAGGGCAACATTTATGAGGACAACACGTGTTTTTTCCAATACTTTTCTGGACAATCATCCTTCAGAAATGAATGTTAACAACATATAACATATAGCTTCTATTTTAATCTTCATCATTGAATGTGTTCATTTAACTGCATGTACTTGCATAAAAGCAAAACAAAAAATTCACTTAATGCTCCTAAGGCATGTCGAACTTGAGTGTTATATATGACTTTGATCAACATTGGGGACTTTCTCGAAGTTCATCAGTTGGTAATTTGATCCGTTAAAAATGATAAGTGTTACCACGACAAAATATCAAATTCCCATCTCTCTCTTCCGTATCAAATGGATGATGTTATGATTGCTAAAAAAAGTTTAACCAAGATCCCATAACAAATATTCTTTGACGTTATTTTACCCTGTTCTTAGCTTTATCTTTTGAAAAATAAATATTTTTAATTACAATAAGGGGGGAGGCAACGTCTTTATTAATTTGGACTTTCCGTCATTCAACAATTTAAGAAATGGATCAATCAATTTGAATGACAAATAACAATCATGCTTTTCTCTTTACATGTTGCCGACAGATCTTTTTTGTCTCGTTTTCCATCACTAAGACCAAAGACCAATGTGCGGCATCCAGTGCAGAAGGCAAGCAGTGAACTCTGTTTAAGTAATGATGATGATGTCAGGACTTTCTTGAGGAACAATCCGCGTAAAGTAAGAATGCAGTAGTATACTTTAGTTTCAGCAGTAAACATTTATTTCATGGAAATAAGCTCCTTATTGATTGACAATAAACATATTTCACTTATTCTATTCAACGAATACATTTGCCCTCAATTCATCTAAACGTTTTAGAAAACAGTCTTCCGTTTCTGCGTCCAATGAATGACATTGGCCTGTTTTCAAATGTTTTGCAGATGCACACCCCAGTAAATATTATTGCATGAATACCGTGCAGAAATTAAGAATAAGGATCTCAGTATTGCACTTCACTCTCAGTGACTTAAAATCACGAAAAAACTTACAAACTCGTTGCCCTAAGTTAAAAAAGTTTTCGTAAAGCTTAGACGAGATGTTGTTAAATTTGCAAAAACTCGAATTTCCTCTCCAGTATTTTTCATCACAAAATTAGAAAACGACTTTGCCATCTTCAGTGCAGAGAGCAAACAGTGAGCTCCGTTTGAATAGTGACGATGATGTTAGGACTTTCTTGAGGAACAATACACGTAAAGTAAGTATGCAAGCAATACGTTTTAGCTTTAGCAGTAAACATTCATTTCATCTTTCCCGGAATAAGCTTTCTGACGATTGCTAATGAGCATATTTACCTTATTTTATAAATAACCTAATGCTTCTTATGCTCTGTTCGATGACTTTTTTATTCTATTTATCAAAACTTTTCTGGAAGCTGCCATCACTCTCTGAGTCTCCCTTTACATTATTTACCTGTTTCACATTTTATGCAAACTATGTAAGTTGATATGCATGCATTTTATTGCAAAAATACAAATAATTTTAGTGTAAGATCTCAATGTTTCTTATTTTTACTTCACATTGTGTAACGTCGTGAATATTGCAGTACTTTCGTGGATAGTGTTTATAGCAGGACGAAAAGTATTGGCTGCTGACAAGTCAAAATTTGTTTAAAGTTGAGGTATCTTGTTCACTTCTCCTAGGTTAGCACTTCTGATGACGTTCCAGAAAATCCTCCACGTCTTCCACCTAAGCCACAGGCGTATAGCTCAGCGCATCTACGTGAATCAGCAGGTTATATTTTAGAGCCAACAAAAGCTCCATACAACAAAACAGTGAAAAATTCTAAAGTTGAGCAAACAAAATGGTCATTGAACCAACCTCCTTCCGTTACAGACATTTCTTTACATACTCCACCACTTCAAAATGAATCTCCTCGGAAGAAGTTTGATAGTGATGACAGAAATCATTCGCTAAGCAAAGTAAGTGAAAACGTGCCAACATTTCAATTATAAAGGATGAAATTTCGGCAGTGATACGCAAACAACTTGAGTCTGAACTAAAGGAATAAACTTTCTGATATTGATAGTAAATTGATAATGTTAAAACTGAAGACTAAGTTATCATTTAAGAAATAAAAGATGTTTACTGTGTTTGAACAGGCTTATGCAAACCGAGGAGACCTTTGAGAGAACACAAGAGCAGATCAGTGCAAGCCCGAGACCAAAGGTCGATGGTTGCACCTGCTCGAAAGTAATCTGCTCGAAAGTAGCCTTCAATTTACTGTCAATGCAAATAGATACATACATATCAAGAGGCAAAAAAAAAGATATAAAAGTGCATTCTCGAGCAGCATAAAATGGTCTTAGTAAAAAACATTTAACTTTTCCGGTATGGCAAAAAGTAAAAACTACATATGTCTAAACACCACGGGCCTCTCAAAAACCTGGGCCAGTAGGCTTCAGCCTACTTAGTCTATTAGATTGTCAGCCAATGTTTGTAAAGAAAAATGAGTGCCAATTTTGGGCTATTTTAACCAAATAGATATTTTATAAAATGCTTGTTTCTTCGCTGTAGGAAGAAAGCAAAACTGTGAAAGAATGTGAAATGTCTGTGTCTGTTAAGAAAGACCATCTTGACTATATTCAACGCAGTAACTTCCTGAAAGAAATAAAGAATATATACCCTCGGTTGGGCAGCGTTTCTTTGACGGAAAACAATCAGAAAATTAGTTTCATAGGGTCTAAAGAGGATGTTATAAATGCTGAACAACAGTACAACAAATTTGTCAAAACGATTAGGGTGACTTGTCTTACTCTTTGTCAAGAAATGATTACATTTTTGACGAAAAAAGCAGGATTGAAATTTTTTGAAAGTTGTTTATCTCAAGAAAACATACTGGCCGTGCTATTTGTGGAGTCTGAATCTATTGTAAAGGTGGTAGTGCAATCAGGAGATTTTGACGCAGTGATAAAATGTTTAGGAAATAACATTCTGAAGAAAGAGATATCATTGCCACTAGACGACAAGCACATTTGGAATTCGAGATGGTTTGAAATACTCGAGGCAATTAAATCGGAAGACACAATCGATTATTATACAAATCCTGGCTCTGTAAAAGGTTGCATCTTTCTTTATGGCGCTGCACCTCTTGTTGAGAAATATAGCAATGATATTAGAAGTTTTTTTGAAAGATTCCAAGTTATAGTTCATTCTGTTGATGTTGATGGCGAGATAGCTCGTTTTTTGAAAGAAAAACTAAAGAAGGAATTTGAGAATATTGAAGATTCACTTAAAGATGAGCATGTTAATATTGAAATCCATTCAGGATCCCTAAAATACACTGGCACAAAACATGGAATTGAAGAGGCAAAGGCACGAGTAATGAAGTTAAAGAATAAAATAAAGACTAAAACAAAATCGTTCTCTTTCGTCGGAGCTCTTGATTTATTCTTTAATGATCATGGTCTGAGATACTTGAAAGGTATTGAGGTAGAAACAAATGCCAAAATTGAGATAATGGATAGCTACCAAGAGAACCAGGAACGTGGTATTGTTCCAAGAAATAATGTAGAACCTTATGATGAATGCAACTTTACGACGAAAGAAGGTCTAAACGTTTCGTGGAAATATGGTAACCTGGTCAAAGAATGTGTGAGTTTAATATGTTCATATTTCATACTATGCAGATTCAGAAAAATTGTGAGGTAGCCACGGGACAGCCGGTGAATGTTTTTAAGCTAATTTTGTGTCGTAGCTAATACTTTAATTGCATGTGCTAAATAAACAAGAGCACAATTTGTAAATATCCAGAGCCTTATCACTCTTCATTTTTTTACAACACAGACTACACTAGATTTGAACAGAAAAAATGTGCACAAATTTGCAGACTAGCTACGAATTGTTTGCAAATATTGAACACTTACTCAATTTTTTTAAATAAATTTTTAAATAATGAAGCTTCTTGAAAGACTTTATTCAAAATGCTTTGGTGGAAAATATTAGTTATGGAATTATTTTAAATTATCTATAATTGTCTTGCAATCAAATAATTCATAAAACTTCAAATGCATGCAAATAAATTAGACCATATTTAATTGGAGTGCATGTGAATGCAATAAAAACGTTATTTAATTGAATCAACTTAAGAACATTCTTTAAAACATTGAATGATTTGCACACTTACATCTTTGAATACTTTTCTCATAGGCTGATATTTTAGTCAACTCAGCCCTCCCAAATCTGAGCCAGCAAACAGAGCTAGGTCGTGTATTAAGTGATATTGCAGGACCTTCGTATATCGCTGAGTGTCGTCAACAATCTCGTTTGAAAGAAGGCGATATAGCTATCACAAAAGGGGGAAATCTTTCATGCAACTATGTCATTCATGCCGTTTTATGTGATTGGATAATTGGAGGAAACTCTGAAGAAGTAAGAATTTAAATTTTTTTAAGCAGTTATATACAATCTTGGTTTTCAGCAAAACATCGAACACAAGCAGATTAGGACACATCTATTGAAAATCTGAGAAACGGCAGTTTTTCTATAAAAATATTCATATTTTTTTTTCTTAGATGTTACGTGGACTTTTGTCAAAAATTCTTCAGGAATGCAATCGTCTTAATGCCAAATCCTTGGCGATGCCTTTTTTGGGAACTGGCAAACACAATTTTCCCAAAAATGTTGTTTTGCGTATCATGAAAGAAGAGTTCAAAAAATTCAGTTCTACGTTCCTACAAAGCTCAATGAAAGAAATCAAGTTGGTGATGTATGATCCACGACAAAAAAACACGATGAGGACACGACAAACGAACTTAAGCCGTATGTTGAATTTAGGTTGTAAAGTTTATAAAAACTTAAAAAGATAGTTCTTTTATATTTTGAAGTTTTTCATAATTTTCTCAATATTTAGACGCTATTTCAACCAACGGCAAGGGAGACTTTGTACCTTTTGTGTTTGGCTTTGGCAAGGAGTCTATAACGATTCGGGTTTTTGGCCTTTCGCATGAGGAAATCTCATCTGCTTTACAAAAACTCGACGAGTTTATCAATTACAATATTACAACAAAGAAAGTGAAGGATAGAAATCTTTACGATGTTGTCCAAAAATATAGAAATGAAATAAAAAGGATTGCAATTGATGCTCGCTTGAGAATGGAATGTGAGGATGAACAGACGATTCGCATGACTGGTTTGCGCAGCAACGTTGACGAATCAAGCACAGTACTCAAAGAGCTCATTAACAAGTTTACTGAAGAGGAGAAAAGACTTAAACAACTGAAATACCTGTCTGAAAATTTTCAATGGAGTTACCATGATGTACATGATAATGTTATCCTTTACAATAAAGAGTTGAGCAGTATACTCGAGATTGCTCACATGAATGGTGAACAAACTACAGAGTTTACAGAATCAGATGGACAAGTCTTCAATGTCGATTTCGCACAAATGAAAGCTATCAATAGAAGAACGGGTGAAAAAAAGACATTGTTGAGGAAGATGATCGCGGGTTTGTATAGTGTATTATATTGTATTTTTAAATGCTTTTTACGATTTATGATGTTTTAAAGCAGAATTTTAGAATTATGGGTACAGGTAAGAAAACATTATCTCGATGCAGAGGCGTAACTAGAACGTTAATTGGGGGCTGCATATTCATATATGCCTTTGTGCCCTAATGATTTCTCTTGAAAATGAATTGAATGTCAAAAGAAATCAGTATAACAACTCCCAATTAACGTTCTAGTTACGCCTCTGATACAATGGTTATCTTTGATTCTTGTTTCCTTTTAGACGATTTTTTTCGGACAGTTTTAAATGGTTTTTTCATTAATTTTAAATGGCAGAAGAGGAATGAAGGAAAGGTGTTTTTATTGATAAATTAAAAACATGTTATGTCTTCGAAGATTCATTACTAAAGCAGTGTTTTCTTTATAACTAAGCTTGATATTATCATAAATATTTGGTGTAGATGTTTCACTTCCATCAAATTGGTCACCGCCATGTACACCAAATCAAGTTGTTCATCTTGCCAGAGTAGTACAATCCTCTCCTGAATACTTGGAGATAAAAAATTATTTCGTAGCTCATGGAGGAAGAGCTGATCAAATCGACATGATTGAAAGGATACAGAACCCCGGTCTTTATTGTCTGTACCAGGCCTTTAAGAAGAACATGCATGGTGCTGTAAATGAAATGCGTCTTTTTCACGGCACTAATCCAAACAATGTTCTATCAATATACACAAATAACTTCAGCCGTAGCTTTGCTGGATTAAATGGTGAGAGTTGAGATGGCTCCAGTTTCACAATGCGAATTTTTTCAAAGTTTCTGTGACGATAGATCCTTTTTATAATTTTCAAGATAGACGTATAAAAGTACTTTAGCATATTTTTCTGAGAAACTTTTTCAGTCTTTTCTATAAGTATATGTTACTAAGTTCAAACTAGATAACACGCTAGTAGATATTTATTCAGATTCTTTGGTTTCCACCACAATACGATTTGCCCCTAATCCTAACACATGGGTTCTATTTACAGGAGTATCGTATGGAAAAGGAGTGTATTTTGCAAGAAATGCATCATATTCTCTCAGGTACTCCCTTGATCAGTGTCCTGAATCACGAGCAAAGATGTTCATCGCCAAAGTTCTTGTTGGAAGTTACACATTGGGTCAGAGAGGACTAAAGGCACCGCCATCGAGAAATGATCCAAGTAATCCAGGTCTAGTTTATGATTCTGTAGTGGATAATCAGAGAAACCCAACAATATTCGTCATTTTCCAAGATAACCAGTGCTATCCCGAGTATCTTATAACATTAAATAAACAACATAGCAATTCAATGATATAGCTAGAGAGGGAAATGGGGGACGTGTTTTCCTATTTATTCACAATACTATTTCACATTTCTGCATAACGGGGAGTTTACAATGATTCCAATTTCAAAAAGCTGTAAAAATAGTCAGTGAGGTAGCCAGGTTGCAAAATTTGTCTGCTATATTAATATTTTTGTCTTTAATCAGTAGAAAAACAATTTGTTTCTAAATAAATGAATAATATTTGATTTTCCTAAATTTACATAGCACGACCAAAACTTGCAGACTGGTTACGCTACTGTAAATGTTTGCTAAATATTTCCCTATAAAGTTAAGCGAATATCATGGGATGAACATCTTGACTAATTTTCACATCGACATAGAAAAAGACGTTGCAGATAAGATTAAGTTGGATTCCATTGTTGGCATATTTAGATTAGCTAACTCCGGAAAGTTGCCCTTGTAAATAATATTCGCTCTCCTCAACTTAAATTGCCAACGTATAAACTGGAAATTGTGAGAAGTGGCGTTTTTAAGAACTCGTAAATAAGTAATTTGACGAGGGAATGCCCCAAACGTTTCTCGAAAAACCTAGCGACGCCCCTTGAACAATCTCAAAAGCATTTAACATTAAATTACAAAGTAAAGCACAGTTTATACTTATTTACCATTGATCAATTGTACTCTGCACTTCATATATCCTGGGCTACTTAGATCATTATTTATGTTTCTTTACTGTAATTTTCTCAGCACGTTTATAATTATAAGCACAAAAACTGTTGTGAATTTGCTTTATTATATTTCTTTTTTTGATGACACGTCGTAGAGATAGCTAGCTGTGCAAGACTTTTCTCTTTGATCTTTTCCCCATGAAGTCGACTATATTCATTTGAAAGATAAGTGAGTATTATTCTTTTGATGCTTAAAATTTGCATTCTTTCTGTTTTAAATCTAAATGTAATGTAAGAAACTAAATTACCAACTTTGACAAAAAATGTAAATTTTATAATATGAACGGACTATGCTCACGTGTTGCTACAATCAATAAAACCACAGATGCTGCATCCTCTCTCTCCTCTGTTAAAATCAATGTCAAATGGTCAAGCCACATCACTATTGGTAGTGTTCGGCGTGGAAAATTTTTGTTGTGGTATGTCCAATGTCCGAAATATACCAATACTAGCTGCAGTGATCAATTTGAGAACAACCTTTACTTGATAGTGTTTTCTGTGACATTGCACGGTCGTGTTCGAGCAATAATCGATAATGAATTGATATTTTTGGACAAAAACAAAAGCAATGTAATTATTTTACAATCAATTCATTTTGCAAACAATTGCTGCATCAAATTACTGATTCAATTTGACAAATACAACTCATAGCAAATTTGTATAGGACAACAATCAGAATCAAAGTTGGCAAGAGAGAGAAGTGCATTTAAAAGTAAACGTGCATCTGTATTGAAGTCACGCGTTTTTTCCATGTTAGGAATAGAGCTTCAGATGGAGAAGATGATGAATATATGGCTTATTCGGCATGACCTTTTAGCTCTTGTAACTCATTTTAACATGAACGTCTTCTTCTCTCTCACATGATATCCCCATATTTAAATAAGGGGAAAACGAAGCTGTTAAGAAATATTGAAAGAACAAGTTTCTTATTTAGTTAACAACCACTGATGGTGTTCAAAGCGTAAATTGTTTATGGTCAGCGACGGCATAAAGAAATTTATGAAAGCATTTAATTGGAATCCTATTTTTGAACTGGTTCAGTGGGCCTGTGTTGGAAATTACTTAGTGTAGTTTAATGTTTAATTATTGTTGAAATCATTAAAGGTCATCACTGGTTTTCCCAAGTTAGTGACAAGAAAGTTCCCGACGTGAGGAAAAGACGATTTCTGTTACCACTCAACTACATTAATTGCAAAGAAAAAATGAATTAAAGCTTGTAATAATGATTAGTAATAATGATAAATTTACTCATGTCTAAAGAATTCTTGACTTACAATTCAGTCATGTTGGTGGTCAAAAGAATATTTTATTAGAGTTATTGTTGGCACCAGCCGGCGTGGGCGAGCAACATTGTTTGCAAATCTCAAGAGAATGTTGCAAGTCAAGAATGACGATGTAACAGTCGAGCAGAGGACTTTGACTTCGTAAACATGCTCCGGAAATACTAATGTGGTATCAAAGGACTTGCCGAAGGCATCACGCTACATTAACCTTTTTCATTAAGCACAACTAAAAATGATTCCATCCGTGGAATGAAGAAGCAAGCTGGCGCAATTTCTACACAACAAGAATAAAATATGGAAACAATGCATACTGTTTTGATCTTGATGAGGGATGTTAAGTTTGAACGTCCCTAATGAATATATTGAAGGATAATCAGTACATGCCTATATGCCAGTAAATAAATAATAACAATAACATGGTTGCCTTGGAATCATATGTGCATTATTTGTTGAAAGAATGTTTTATGGAGTGCGGTGTTTGAATTTTAATGAAGATATGATCTTCGCCCTTTGCTGGACAAGTTAAGCAACTGTCTCATGACCCTGCAAAATTCAGGTGACTCAACGGGATTCGAACCCATGACCTCTGCGATGCCGTTACAGTGCTCTAACCAACTGAGCTATGAAGTCACACAGTGGAGAGCAGGTCAATTTGTTGGGCTGATGTTTTCTCGTGAAAGGAATGTCATATGAAAGAATGTTTTATGCACTGCGATGCAAATAGACCTGCTCTACAAATTACAAACGTTCCTGCTTGTCGTATGTTTAGTACTTACTTTAGGATTTTTTAAATCGCTTATTAAGCGTCCCGTTGTGATAAAAAATGGAAGAAGACTCGATTATTATGAAAGGTTCCTTGAACTTAGCGCATCCACGCACGATGGCAATGGAAATTTATCCGTTGTTGTAACACTTGCGTCGAAGCATCGTCTAGAAATGCAACATGTTCACGATGCTTTGGTGCTTTTGGTAAAACGTCAGCCAATGCTTCGAGCGGTGATATCAACACTGCCTAATGGCGAACAATATTTTGCAATCAAGGAAACCGAAGAAGCCATTACAATGTTTGACATTCTAACTTCAGATGTAAAAATTTGTGATTGGAAACGTGTGACATACGAGTACACATCGAAAATACGCGAGAACTCTTTGTCTTGGCGTCTTGTGATCTTACAGGAAGAATTCGACGAGACATCGGGAGAGTACGTAAATATGTTGATGTTTGCTTTCAAACATGCTTGTTAGGACGGCATTTCCTGTATAAAGTTCTGTATGGATTTTTTGAACAACATGAACGAGATTGCCAGTGGAATCGTCGATGTGAAAATGGAAGTCAAAAGTCTGGAGCTTTTGCCTCCATCACATGAGCTCGTCACTCGTGGTATAGTCTGGATTGCTCTGTTTCAACTCGTGTTGTCGCTTCCAGGATCACGACTAATCTTGAATTTTATGATAAAAAAACTCATTTCACATACGTTTGAAAAGAAGAAAATCAACCCATTCTACGCGCTGCATCCTCCAGTAGGGCACACAGAAATTCCCCTTGAATCTTTAGAACGATTAAATGTAAAAACATTTGACGTAGAGGAAACGCAAGCAATTGTTAAAGCATGTCCTGCTAATGGTTATACAGTAACGGGAGCCATTACTGCAGCAGTGCACCGTGCATTCTATAAAATGATAGGTGAAAAAGAAGAAGAATTTTCAAACATACAGTCGTGGTTTGCTGTCAATAGCCAACGCTATTGTAATCCCAAACCATCTGAAGGTTTTCTAAAAAAGCCAATTTGAACTTTTGGACAATGGCAAACGAAAGCACGGTTCAAATTAAGCACGAGACTGCTGTATTGACATCCAGCAGTTATCAAATGTCAAGTTTTGGCTCTTTTGATCTAGAAATTCCTCAAATTTCTACCTACAAGTTGAAAGATATTTATGTTCACGATCTAAGCCAAGGTTCGCCTATATTGACGAGGCATTACGTATATACAATAAATGGGAGAATGACATGGCTTATAACTAGTGACGTCACCTTCGCTCTTTGCAAGACATCAAATTCCCATCGCTCTTTTCCATAGGAAATAGATAATGGCATGAACACGCTAAAAGATACTTCCGTTTCTCCTCTATGATTCCTCTTAACGTTTAGCAAAGATCCCATTACAAACATTCTTTGAGGTTATTTTACCCTGCTCCTTGCTTTATCTTTTGTTAATACGTACATTTTGAAAATATGTACATTTAATTACAAAATCGGGGGAAGAGCAACATCTTTATCAAAGAGGACTTTCTGTCATTCAGCAATTTAAGAAATGGCCATTACTGCAGCAGTGCACCGTGTATTCTATGAAATGATAAGTGAAAAAGAAAAGGAATTCTCCAACATACAGTCTCGGTTTGTTGTCAATAGCCAACGCTATTGTAATCCCAAACCATCTGGAGATTATCATGGTGTTTTGTGTATTTATGGTTCAACTACATGAAGTTGTTCTAAAAGGCCAAATTGAACTTTTGGACATGGGCAAACAAAAGCACGGCTTAAATTAAGCGGTTAGTAAAAGCTAAGCGATTTGTCACATAGTTTACGGTTCTCATTAATATATTCAATCCAGATTGATATGCTGACATCATCTCCCACGAGACTGCTGTATTGAAATCCAGCAGTTATCAAATGTCAAGTTTTGGCTCTTTTGATCTAGAAAGTCCTCAAATTTCTACCTACAAGTTAAAAGATATTTATGTTCACGATCTAAGCCAAGGTTCGCCTATATTGACGAGGCATTACGTATATACAATAAATGGGAAAATGACATGGTTTACAACCAGTGACGTCACCTTTGATGAAAAATATTCTAAACAGTTTGTTATGTCTTGCGTTAATGAACTTGTCGAAAACTGCAACTTACAAAAATTACTAAAAGGGAAGAAAATGGGGAAGAACTGAGGAAGAGATGATTTCAGTTGATTGTAGAAAATCTCAGTTCACCATTGAACTCAATATAACTCTTAGGGTACTACAATTTTTCTTTACCTTTGGCAAGCGAAGATTACTCCGTCAAATTTTAGGTAGTATGATTATAAACATATAAATAATACATAGAAGTCAAAGATATCTAGAGGGTTAGAAGTATTGAAAAATAAAGTTCTTTTTTGTTTGTTCTCTTTTTCGTTTTAAGAGGAAGAAAAATGTGTATTCCAGTCATCTTTTTTGCTTTATTGTGTTTAACTTGCAAACCATTCGTGGACCTCGCCACTTTTCTCACCCTACTTGTTGTACTCAAATACAAGGAAAATGAAGCTGTTAAGTAGCTAATATAAAACGAGTTCTTTTCTGATTTAGTTTGCAAGAATGCAAAGCATCATTCTAATGTAACCACGAAACTCTATAGGTCTGAACACGTGTCTTTCGACAGTCGACAGAAGTGATGATGAATAAAAGTCAAAGTTACAAGAGTGATATAAATAAGTGCATTAAAAAGAATGATCTGTAGTCATGCCATTGATACGTTTTTTGTTTTAGGAGCTGAATGCCTGTGTTGAAGCATGGCATTCAGTTCCTAAATAAAATAAATGGTTCAAACCATTTACTTTATTATGATCATTTGGACGACAGAGCGAACAAATTGCAAATGACTACACACGTTTTGCAAGCAACGTCAGATGCATACGCCGACAACTCTGGTTCAACCACCGCTGCAAGGACGTAAGAACCAAATAACAAATACGGCTAACCTGACGTTAACTCCTCATTTGACTTTGAAGATGACTACCGCTAAGGTTGTCGAAACGTCAGTCAACAACAACAAAAACAGTCCTTATCAGGACTATACTAACCTGGACGATCTACATCTACAAACATGTAACGATACTCCCGGGCTTAAATCATTTACTTTATTAAGATCAGCAATTTGTCCCAGAGTTTGCGGTTTTGAGTAATATACTAGATTCGGCTGATTTGTCTGACATCTGCAGCCATAAGACTGATGTATTAAAATCCAGCAGCTTTTTCATTTTGAGTTTTGGGTCATTTGATATGGAATCCCTCAAGCCTCTACATACAAGTTGAAAGATTTTTATGTAAACGGCCAAAGTGCACCTAAATTAACAAGACATTATATAAACACAGTAGATGGGAGAATGAGATGGCTTATAACTAGTGACGTCACCTTTGATGAAACATACTCTAAACAGTTCAAAATCTCTTTCTTCGATGAAATCATCCCAAACTGCCATTTTTCCAAGAAATAAAGACGTAGAGGAATGATGGGGCGGGAGGTCATTTAATATTGCGTATGTCTCATTTGACGTATGATAAAAGATGACTCATGTAGATTCCTTTCTTCATAGAACAGTTGTACAATCCTGCCACATTTCATTGAGGGTACTAAAAAGGACAAATTGAATAAAGCTGTTTGAATATATTTTTGCAAATGAATTTTTTATTATAAAATTCTCAAATAAGCTAAGTAGAGCTTGCCTACGAATTGCTAATATTGGCACAGAAAATGCAATTAAAGCAATACAAAGTAATTGAGGTATATGAATCTTTTGAAAAATAGCTGGATCTTTCGTTTGTTCTTTTTTTTTATCTTAAGAACACTTCTCGAGTCGAAGAAGAAGAAGAAAATATGTATCCGATATAATTTTTCAGCTTTACTTAAACCACATACTCAAATAATAGGAAAACGAAGCTGTCATGAATAGCTAATATAAAACGAGTTATTTTCTGATATAGTTTGCAAGACTGCAAAGTATCATTCTGATAAAACCGCAAAACTCTATAGGTCTGAACACGTGTCTTCCACAAGTCAACAGAAGTGATGATGAATAAAAGTCATAGCTATCAAGAGTGATAAGTGTATTTAAAAAGAAAGATTTGTATGCCTTGCCATTGGTATGTTTTTTATTTCTGTTTTACGAGCAATGCCTTTGTTGAAGCAGAAATAGAATATGACGTTGTAAATATTTTATTAATCATTTGCAATGCATATAGCAACTAGCTGAGACTGATGTAAATACACTCTAGCGCAACTCTACGACTACGTCTCAATAAGCGTATTCTAATCGACGGAAGTGCTTCAAACAACATGATAGAGGGCTCTGCCGGATACGACTTTCAAGTTGACTTCCCATGTTTTGTGTTCAGTCAAAAGAACATGGCAGACAAGTACTCGTATAACGAAGCAAGACACTTAGACACGTGTTATTACATTCGGTTTGAACTCTGCTGTATTTGACAACGAAACGTCTGTTAATTGATGTTACCTTTGACATAAATATGTTCTACTTGTTGGAGTTAAGCTGGACCTTACAAACGTTCCTGCTTGTCGTATGTTTATTTCTTACTATAGGATTATTAAAATCCTTCACTAACCACCCTGTCACGATCAAATGTGGAAGAAGACTCGATTATTTTGAAAGGTTCCTTGAACTTAGCGCTTCCACACACGATGGCAAAGGAAATTTATCCGTTAATGTAACACTTGCGTCGAAGCATCGTCTAGAAACGCAACATGTTCACGATGCTTTGGTGCTTTTGGTAAAACGTCAGCCAATGCTTCGAGCGGTGATATCAACACTGCCTAATGGCGAACAATATTTTGCAATCAAGGAAACTGAAGAAGCCATTGAAATGTTCGATATTCAAACTTCAAATGTAAAAATTTGTGATTGGAAACGTGTGATATACGAGTACACGTCGAAAATACGCGAGAACTCTTTGTGTTGGCGTCTTGTCATATTACAGGAGGAATTTGACGTAACATCGGGAGAGTACGTAAATATATTGTTGTTTGCTTTCAAACATGCTTGTTACGACGGCATTTCCTGTATAAAGTTTTGTAAGGATTTTTTGAACAACATGAACGAGATTGCTAGTGGAATCTTCGATGTGGAGAAGGAAGTCGAAAGTCTGGAGCTTTTGCCTTCAACACACGACCTCGTCACTCGTAGTAGAGTCTGGTTTGCTCTGTTTCACATCGTCCTCTCGTTTCCAGGATTACGACTGATCTTGAATTTTCTGATGAAAAAACTCATTTCTTATATGCTTGCAAAGAAGAAAGTCAACCCGTTTTACGCGCAGCATCCACCAATAAAGCATACAGAAACTTCCCTTGAATTTCTAGAACGAGTGCATGTGAAAACATTTAACGTAGAGGAAACGCGAGCTATTGTTGATGCCTGTCGCTTGAATGGTTGTACAGTAACGGGAGCCATTACTGCAGCTGTTCACCGTGCATTTTATAAAATGATCGGTGAGAAAGAAGAAGAATTTTCTAATTTAGAGTCATGGTTTGCTGTCAGTAGCCAACGTTATTGCAATCCCAAACCATCAGAGGAGTATCATGGTGTTTTTGTGTATCTGATGTCATGCTACATGAAGTACGAGGGGAAGGGAAAATCAGATTTTTGGACTATGGCAAAGGAAAGCACCGCTCAAATCAGGCAGTTCGTAAAAGATCAACAATTTGTCACAGAGTTTGCGGTTTTGAGTAATATACTAGATCCGGCTGATTTGTCTGACATGTTTAGTGGTGAGACTGCTGTACTGAAATCCAGCAGCTATTTCATTTCAAGTTTTGGGTCATTTGATATGAAATTCCCTCAAGCCTCTATATACAAGTTGAAAGATCTTTATGTGCACGACTTAAATCCAGGTTCACCTATATTGACGAGACATTATATACACACAATAGATGGGAAAATGAGATGGCTTATAACTAGTGACGTCACCTTTGATGAAATATACTCTAAACAGTTCAACATCTCTTGCTTCGATGAAATCATCCAAAACTGCCACGTGTCCAAGAAATAAAGACATAAAGGAATGATGGGGGCGGGAAGGGGTCGATTAATGGTGCAAAAGTCTCGATTGACGTATCACAAAAGATGATTCGAGACAGCTACTTTGTTCATAGAACAGTTATACAATCCTGCCACATTTCATCGAGAGTACTAAAGAAGACTAGTTGTATATATTTAAATATTTAAGTATTTAGTAAAACGGCTATTTAAATATTTTTATTATAAGCTATTTAAATATTTTTTAGAAATTAATTTCTTATCATAAAAATCTCAAATAGAGCTAAGTACAGCTTGTCTACGAATTGATAATATTGGCACAGAAAATACAATTAAAGCAACAAAAAATTTTGAGAAATATGCTTCTTAGCCGTCATTCATTCTCTATATGAATAACTCCATGTTCAACATAAATGACTGGACGAAGACGCAAAGCTGTTATGGGAAGCCTTGCAATTTGATAAAGAACGCAATCATAAGACTATGACGCGTTGGATCACTGTAAATATTCCCCGCACACACAAATATTGTGTTTTGCCTTGATTATATGCGGTTCTAATGTGAATTCTGAAACGCTCACGCCTGTATAGGCACTCACGTTCAACGAGTGGATTGAAAATTGTGTCATAATTATTACAAAACGGCATTTTTTACTCCGTTGATTTCTTGATTTGAAATATTTCAGCATAAATCTCGGCAACGACGAGAAAAAAAGTTCGCCGTTGATGTGTGCGAGTGCGATTTTACGACTCGTACTCAATGTGTGAGTATGCTTTTTAGAATACAGGCGTGTTGAGCAGACGTCTTGTTTTTTTTAAACACATGTCCATTGTCAAGGTGTTTAAAAAATTATGACACATTTTGATTTTATCGGTTTCGTGGAGAGATGATTTTGAAAATTACATTTTGCGGGATCACATCTGCCTCGTCGATACGAGGCGTTCACCGTGAACTCGGGAAAGCTGGGAATGAGTGCTGGAAAAAATCGTGTACAATACATCAGGCCTGGAAGAAACCATCGATTTCGACACCTGTTATATGCGCAAGTGTTTTTCAGTGAGGAAAAAACCTCCTGTTCGGCATTCAATCAATCAACCAATCAGGTAAAAACCCGTCTCAAGATTTACCAAGGGTGACCAATTAAATGCAAAGAATGCAATAAGGTCTTCATTTGAATTACTAATGTACAAATTTACTTAGCTCGAGCAGGATATTTGTGAAGTTGGCAAGTATATTTGCATAAGACAGATTTGGTATTGCGTTTATTTCAATAGTTTTGAGTTTTTCGAGATTTATACGTTTGTCGGTAAGGACGTCAGTTACACGAATTGCCTTGAAAAGAAATCGATGAACAGTTAATTTGAAAAAACATCTTATTCTAAGCGATGACATTCCACAGTAAGCACAGCATGTAGAGGAGGACGCTTGTTGTTTTGGTGCGTTGGTATTTGCTTCGTTGCTCAATAAGAGAGGAAAAGAGCTGTCTTTTGATCATTGTCGATTAGCCACTCATTCAAAGCAGGCTCTGGTTTTGCCAGAACAGGTGCATATGTAACGTCCTTCTTGTTTTATGTATTTAATCGTAATCAAGTGTCATAACAGTGATAGCCATACATGAAAGGTAGATGGTGAAGGACCGAACAAAATGGCCGTCGTATTTAAAGATAGTAAATATAGTGAAGGCTTGTTTGCCTGCCGGCCGAACCGCAGTTGCTATCGTTAAAATTAGATTAACGATCTTTTGTATGTTGGAAGACCACAAATCATCGTAATCTATGATAAATTATGTAGACAAACTTCGCTTATGTTGAATGTGAGATGCCGCCATTCGGTTCGTTGCCCTTAGTGTAAATTTACCGAACAGTTTTTGAATTCAACTAAAGCGGAGTGGAGCTGAAGATGAGACTGTCATCATTAAATTGAGTTTAACTATCAAAAAGTACATTAAAAGCCGATACAAAGGTGAAAATAAAATCACCTTGCCGTGTTTTGCTAAATAATGACTTGGCATTCAGAGTTCCATCCGCTTGTGTAGATACGTTCAAAACTAAGTGAAGTGTCGTGCTTCAAATATTATAAGTAATGAGCGAATGTTGTTTTGATTAGTAGTTTTGACTATACAATAATTTATGGCTAATGATATAGCCAATATAAAATTCCGTTCAATAAATAATTTTATTTAGCTCTGCATGTCAGGCCCGGTTCAAACGTCGCATTTTACATGCGCCGAATCAAATCTGAGTTTTAGTCGACTAAAATAGTTTTATGCGTAGTTTGATTCAGACGTCGAATTTAATAGTCGCATTTATTATAGTTATGCTTCCACTTTTTCATAGTTTATTCATTTTCTTGTACTAATTTCCTAAAATGGCGAACAGAAAAATGTTGAGTTTATGCATTTCAAATATGATTCGTGTTAATAGGAAAAGACGAATATTGATGCATGTTACAGCAAATAAACTATTAGAAACGAGACGGCAGCTTCTGCAAATTTCCCATGTTTTTCTACCGTTAATTGGTCAAAAAAAAGCCTTCATACGTAGCCCTCCTTATCGATCATGTCGAAGACAAGATAAAAAATCCGGCTGGTGGAAGAAAGTTTGGAGTATTTATTCTGATTCAAAAAAACATTTCGTGTATCTCGAGGAAACTTTCCTTGTACATATAAATTTTTTGCACTTTAAACAAGTGTATTTTGTTAAACTTGTGCACGAAATACAAGGGCCATTACCATCACTCGCCGCCGCCATGTTTTTACAACTTTGCGCATGGCATTTAGCATGGAAATAATTGATTTTTGCTTAGAAATATCTTAAAATAAATTATGCATTAAATTCGGCTCATGTAAAATGCGACGTTTGAATCAACATCGAATTTCCGTCGAATATTCGACTAACTGAGTCGAATATGCGACTAAAGTCGCATTAAATTAAAATCGGTCGAATTTAATTGATTCAAACGTCGCATTTTACATGCACATAATTCTCGCATTTGATTCGGCGCATGTAAAATGCGACGTTTGAACTGGGCCTCAGTTAAATAATGTTCATTCTAATTGGAAGTGACGTCTTTAGGCAGTTTTGAGCCATTTCATAAATGTACAGAGAGGTCTCATGGTGTGAGTTGTGTCGTCAATAGTTTTGGTCCATCACTAAAGCTTCGCCCATCTGTTTCTCTAACTGGTCTAAAATTGATATTAGCAATTGAAAATGTAAATCGTGAAATTAGTTCTTCATTGCAAGTTCAAGCACAACGCAAATTACGATGTAATTCGCAAATGAAATTACTTCATATGATTATGTATTTTTATCAATTCTCTGTTTCCTTTTGCGCATCGGTGAAGATGGACTTCGTTTTTCTTCGTCATTCATTTTGATTACAGGCGTTCAGCAAACTTTTTTATTTATTAGCAACGTGAATTGTTTTTATATGGATATTTGTGCATAACGAGCGACCGTGTGAAATGTCTTCAATTGAAAGAATTTCAATGTATTATAAATGATGCACGTGTAAAACCTGTAATGGTACGATATGTCTGCCTCAGTTTACTCTTGTACCGTTTTTGTTGTATCAACAAGTTGTTTTCAATCTTCAGTGGAAAGGAAGTAAATAGACTAATTTTTCATGATACTATGGTAACTCATGACGAATATTAAAAGATGCCTCTGGTATCACTGCGAAGTTAGTAGAATACGTTGCAACTAATCAGCTGAAAATTTTGAAAAGAAGAAAATTCAGCAATTGACATTAAATTGCTTTGTAATCCCAGATTCCTTGTTGTTTTATTCACGATAGAGACGTAAGCTCTGAAATAATAAGATATTTCTATCGAAGTATTGTGTACTCTGCATGCACTTGGCTTGTTCCAGACAATGATATAACTAGTTTTATGATTTTGATGTTTGGAACACAGGCTAGAAGCCTTGAGTGCCGACTTTGTGAGTGGATGAAATCATATGCACAATAATTACTTATTGATTCAATCAAAAATGCAAATTTGCTTGAGTTTGAGCTCGAAGTGCTATTTCCAAAGGTGCACATGTTTGCTATACGTACGACTTTGCATCGTGTAAGGGTTGGCTTGAGTATATGTAGGCGGCCTAACTAATATTCTAAGTTCAGTGGTCTAAAAAATAACATCCTTCAAACACCATCTTCTATATTTTATAATATTGCTATATTTGCTTATGAGCTATCCGGAAAATGTCATTTACGCTCCTTGCCCTTGAACTCCTAAACAAATGCTGTTATTTGCACTTGTTTGAACGATAATGGTATATGTGATAGAAAGCCATGGATGGAGATCATCTCGCTTGTAACCTAAGTGTAAATCAGTTCCTTTATAGTCATAACCTTGCCCTTATCAACGTAACCGTGCGAAGATCTTGATCGACACCAGGCCACAGGGTCCACTGAATAATTATGCTTTGGAAAACAAGATTTTCGGTTAAAACTTTGGCCTGATTGTAAACTTTACCAATCGAATTAAGCGTTCTAGAAAAGATTTAGCTTGTTGTGTATGCTTTTACGTCATTATTATGATATTACCGTAGTCCTTAACATGTCGTCTCCTTATTTTTAGTATTGCACATACTGTTAACATTAACGAATTGTGGTCATATGAACGACTGCGGTGTTTCGTACAAATATCACGCTCGAAGCATTATGGAAATAGGCCTGACATTCGACCAAAAGCGGTATCTCACCGTGACGTCATTCTCCATCCGTATGCTCTTTATGGGCGTTGAATATGCGGTGATATTTCCATCCGTTTGGTTGTACTTAAAGATATTTCACGTGGACTATTGGTACCTTGGATTGGTGTTATCCGCTTATAACATGGTGGGGATTGTCTCTACTATTCTGGTTGGTCGGCTGGCCGATGCGACACGCAGAATTCGGTTGACCGGTTTCTTGTGGAATTTGGCGGAAATCACGGGAAATTTTGTCTATGCCATGCACTTTAACGTCACTTTTCCCCTGTTTGGCCGAATGATAGCTGGCTTTGGAGAAGGATACATATCCGCGATGTGGGGCGAACTGGCACGAGTTACGACCAAGGAGCAACGAACGCGCTACTTTGCAATCTTGAAAGGAAGCAATCTTTTGGGGGCAGCTATTGGTCCAGCGCTCAACCTCTTTCTAAAGGAATTCGACTTTTATATCGGTGGTTGGCATATTGACTTTCGAACCTCACCGGGCTTCTTCATGGGTATCGTCTGGATTTTTGTCACATTCATAATGTTGGTGTTCGTTTACGACTTATCGTCAGAACTGCAGTCTCAGTCAAATGGGTATGTATATATTTTTTACAGTTGTTAACGGCCTTTGCTAGAGGAATGCAATCATTCATTTGATTACCACATGAATGCAAGCAATTTTT
Source organism: Xenia sp. Carnegie-2017 (assembly GCF_021976095.1). Taxonomy (NCBI): domain Eukaryota; kingdom Metazoa; phylum Cnidaria; class Anthozoa; order Malacalcyonacea; family Xeniidae; genus Xenia; species Xenia sp. Carnegie-2017. Next base: position 3,095,961 of record NW_025813469.1, on the reverse strand, counting down.
TCTAATGTTGAAACGTTATAAGTTTGCTTTTGCATCACGTTAGAGCTTTTCCCCATCAAGTTCAACAGTTCAACAGATGTTAGGCTTCCAGTCACTACATGAACAGAGATCTAGAAGTCCAGACCAGTCAATTCATGTACACAGACGTCCATTTCTCAGTCAGTGCATGTACAGAGATGTCCAGTACTCAGTCAGTGCATGTACAGAGATGTCAGGTTTCCAGGCACTACATGTACAGAGATCTAGAAGACCAATTCTCAGTGCATGTGGAGAAAAGTCCAATTCTCAATCAGTGCATGCATAGAGAGATCTGCAATTTCGATTCTTGATCTGAGTATTATGAACTTTATTCTAAAATCATCACATTATTTCCAATGTTAAAACTGGTCATAGTAGTTATTTACTACACTAGCATGTAGCATGTTATGAACAAATTTGATTATCTACTTAAATCACTTGTGTGTTACGAAGTGCAGATAGATGTTATTGAGCTGACCTTTTTAAAACAACGATCGCTTTCTAGGTATACGTTGCTTCTACAGAATAATCCGGACGAGAAAAATGCTGGTTCGCTATTGTCTGGTGCAATCACACCGAAGGAAAATGGAAATGGAGGCAAAGTTAAAAAAACTGTTGCCGTCAGAGCTGAAGATATGAGCAATGATACCGAGAAAGATGATTTGAAAAGTCTCACCGCTGACACGACCGAGGACGTACCGACAAATCCTAAAGGTCCTGCAACATTTTGGTCAGCGTGGGTCGACATGTTTACTAAATTCGAGGTCAACGTGCTCGTTTACTTGTTGTTTTTCATGTACGTCACTCACACGTGCTTACAAGGTATCACCCCATTGGTCGCCGAGAAGATGCTGGACTGGAACGAGACTAAAGTCAGTATCGTGTATACGGTTTGGGGATTGGAAATTATCATTGTCCTTATTGTCGTTTGGCTTGTTTCTCCGAAAATAGCCGACCGCGTCATCCTTCTTGTAGCAGTATTGTGCGGTGCACTCGCCTCCATTAGCTTGATTGTACTGTCGTACTCAAGCCCCGGAAGTAAACTTTGTTATTACAGTTTCCTTGTCACGATTTTCCTCGGAGGGGTAGGAATATCTATAACAGTTGTTGTGGGACGCTCGCTCGTATCTAAGCACACATCACAAGAGAACCAAGGACTCGTTCACGCGATACTTACGTCATTCAATCGTCTGGCTGGACTGCTGGGCCCGATTTTCGGAAGCAGCTTGTATACATACAAGACTTTGATGGGCTGTCTGATCGCCGGCGTGCAGTTTCTCGGTTTGATCTTGGTCATTGCTGCCTTTCGAAGGCTAAAAGTCGTTGATAAAAATAGTTTTAGTAGCGAGAGGGAAGCCGTTTGAATTACGATGAACGGGAGGAAGTTGTGATAGGAACGGGGAGAACGAATAATTTTGTATTAGGCAAGGATGGGAGGGGGTTGAAATGATCTGTTTGCCTTATTTGGGTGGGCTGGGGCTGTAGCCCCCCGTGCTGTGCTATCAGGGTTCAGGCCCTCTGAGGGGGAAAGGATCAAGCCTATATAGGGCAAGGACTGTTGAACGTTGGACCTTCGAAGTAACCCCAAAATATGACCGCTTTGGTTTCATGTCAAAATAAACCTCCAGTTAGCTTATATAGTTGTAATTCATTCTATTAATGCATGTAATGAGTCACGTGATTTATGTTTTTATCACATGACATCAATTGCTAAAATTCTGAAATTAATTAAAACATTTTATTTTTAAAGATGTGTACATTTCATGAAATAATAAGAATTCGGCGTTCTTTATTTGAAAGTTAACAGCCTGTACTGACGTAGCTTTGCTTGAATGGATGTTGAAACTGAATATTGAAATTGAGTTTCGCTAATTTATTTTGACTAACGCTGCACAACGGTGAAACTTAGCTAAGTACAAGTTTTCTAGTTTGAAAAAAGGATTTCGCGTATACATGTGAAATAACATACAAAGGCCAGTCTTGGAACAATCTATATTAGTAAATGACATCAAATATTTCAAAAAATATCAAGTTCTTTCATTTGAAAAGCCACTGTGAGAGACCTGAATCACAGTCTAAAAGAAACCCGAGGGTGAGAACCATAAATTCTTCAAAAATAAGCTACCTTAGAGTTTTAGGGTTGTCAATGTGAAGACTCCTGCATATGATTTAATTAGATGAAGTCATGCCAGTTTACTGCACCGCTGATTAACGTGTGCGCGCATTCATAAGCCACATTTCTAAAAATTAAAATTACAAATTTTCAGTTTTCTGCAATACAATGCAATTGCAATTAGCATACAATACAATCTAGTCCACCCGACAGCCCCCGACACGAGGAAAGACTGTAGATGTTCAATGGTGAATTTATTTGGTGTAGTTTTCTCGAAGGTCGATGACAAACTATAACGGGATTGTAAAATGCGGATTTATGGAAATAAAGTTGCCAAGAAAGCAGCGAAAAGTCATGAAAAGGTAAAATTATGAATATATTTTTGAATGTGTATAAACCACAGGTTGAGCTTCGAACTTTTCACAATCTCAAAAGAACCTTTTGATGATGATATTGCTCGAAACAGGCGATGAATTACAGTTGTCTACAACTTTCAGAGATAGATTTCGAAATGTGTGCAATTATATGTTTCAATTTTGCGGTTAAATTTAAAAAATATCTTTTATAATATATGTTATACTAATAGTCCACTGATCTGTATATTAGTACTCAGATAAAGAGCAGTCCTCTTGAACAGACAGCCATTTGAAATGAGGGAGTTATAGACTTGCCTTGCATCCATTTACTGTATTGATGTCAATGTAAAAAATTATAAATTAAAAATGAGTGAATATCAGTGATTAATGAAGAGAATTTTGTGACGTATAGTTGCAAATAGTATATTATCACTGAGTCATAATGTTTTCTATTACCAAAAAAACAAGAAATGTTTAAAGTTAATCTGGAAAGCAATTGCCAAGTTTAGTGGCAGAGAGGGTTGGGTTTGTGAGGTGGAAAGGGTGCTAGTGGTTGAATGAGGCTAGTGAAGAAGAGGGGGGATTGGGGCGAGGAAGGCTATTGGAGAAGAGGGGCTAGCAAATGGGAGAGATATTGGTGGGTTAGTTGGTGAAAGGGGGAAGTTAGTGTGGAATTTGTAAATTGGAAGCAAGCACATGTACAATGGCCAAAATTTCATTAGATAACATAAGTGAACAAAAATGTGTCCTTTCAAAAAAATGGTTGTTCACATGGAATTTTTAGCACCGATATATTTATAACGATCACTAGTTTTGTTTTAGGCTTGGAAGAAAAAATGGTTTGTCTTGCGGCGTAAAACCTCTGCCGGTGTTGCCAGGCTAGAATGTTATCGCAGTGAGTTGGCTTGCATAAATGGGCAGTGCAAGCGCTGGATACCGCTCAAAGATGTGTCAGTGAACGATTCAAAAACCTCAAAGACACACAATAATGTATTTGAGCTGATTTCTAGGAAAAGCAAATATGTGTTTTCTGTTGAGTCACTAGCCGAGCGTGCGGAATGGATAGCAATGATTAATGATGTTACAAAAATTAGACAAGACAAATTAGTACCTTCGTCTGTGTTTGGTTTGATTCAAGAATGTGAAAATGGTATGTACTGCCCTCAGTAAATACTGTACACATGTACCTTTTGTATTAGTAATGGGTTGATGATTGATGACTACGCTTTCCATAGTCGATTGTTGAGGAAACAAAAAGTATTGAATAATGCTTAGTAAAAGTATCTAAATCAATAACGTCAACACATTAGTGTAATAACATATTATTGTGATAATATCACTGTGCTAATTTTTGTATATACTGTGAAAAAAATGTTTCTAAACACACATGATTGATAATAATGTTTCTAAATATTGCATAGCATGACTTGAACATTTGAGGGGTGACTACGCCACTGATAACATAGAAACAAGTTCCCCATCTTTTCCATCTATTATGAAAAAAGTCCCCCTTACTTAAAAAATAACTTTATCTCGTATTAATTTCAACATCATTGGGAAACAGTTATTTTGCTCGCGTGTACACACAGTAGTGTCACTTCATTCTACAACTTGGAGCTGTATATTTAATCATCTTGCTGGCTACAGTTAGCTATCTCGGTGTTCCTATTGGTAAAAAATTGCGATTGACTTGCTGCCATTATTTTAGTTCATGTGTAGTTACACATACGTCACATAAAAATTTCAATTTCATTTCTTTGTTATGCTTTGCTTGTGTAGCTAGGCGTACCTATCATATGAATGATTAATTTTTCATATTCTGTTATGTTTTTTCTCCAAAGACCCCGAGCAGTTACGAGTGACTATTATAAATACTCAGGACTCGGAACGGCTTCATCTGGACGGGGATTATATCATGAGCGTCGAGGAGAAATTTCTCAGCCTTTACGACATCGAAACGGGTGTCCTGGCGACGAAGTGGAGTCTTCAGAATCTGCCAAGATTCAAGCTTCGAAAGGTATCGAAACTTCAAGATCTTGATATGATCTTGGTGATATGGGCTTCAAGGTGAGTGCTACGTATGTACCAATGTTTTGTGCTGTAGGAAGCATGGGCGGCGGAAAGCAGGGGGGGACTAAGAGGGGCTGCAGCCTCCCTAAGAATTCAGATGGGGAGCTAACCCCTTCCAATCAAATAGCTACGTTCATCAATATTTTCCTGTAATATATGTTTATGTTTGACAAGAGAAAATCATCGACATAGATGGACTCTTAAATACTGCAAAAGCATTTTTAAAGTGTTTTTTACTTTTAAAACACTTTTTAAAATAACTTCAGAAAACAAGTTTTGGAACAGACGTTGGAAACTCTTATGTACAAGTTTCAAAAACACGTTTCAAAAGCAACTGCTAACAAAAAATTTCAAGCCATCCTTGGTCGATATTTTCCTGTAATATATGTTTATGTTTGACATAAGAAAATCATTGACATAGATGGACTCTTAAATACTGACACCCATTTTGAAAGCTTGCTTCTCCTAAAGACTTTCGTTTACTTGCAGTACTGTGAGTTAATGACAGGAAGAAAATCGTGCCAAATTTGTTATTAGAATGGCGTAAATACAATGGCAATATGGCGCAGTCTAAAATAAATAGCTTTTTCACTTAGTCTGAGACCGAAGCAAAAAATGATATTATTTGTGAGTTCTACATCTACAAAAGTCAAAATGCCACGCCCCTACCATTAGGGCTTAGATTTTTCGTTATTCAACCAATTATACAAACACAACTCTTTAAAACAAGTTTTCTGAAATAACTTATAAAAGCAAGTACATTTCCCTTAACAAATTTTAAGAAAACGTTTTGAACAGTACTGTCAAAAACAAATAGTTATATGTTGATTCCAAATGGTATACATTGTTTTTCACTCATTTTCATCCTTCAGAGAGTGTAAAAACAGAAGAGGTGAATATCATTTTCTAACGCGTCAAGGCAAGGAAATCATGACCGCCATTAAAATGGAGACGTGTCGTCTGGCAACGCAGAAAATACAAATGTCTGATAAAAATAGCACACCAACGAAGCCTAACCCTCAGGCGGACGAACAAAGCGAACCAAAAGACACTCCTGTCAAAGACGAACTTCGTGAATGAAAACCGCTCATGGAAACTGAAAATATGGAAAGAGTTGTCCAAAAAAAAGTAATCCGACCATTAGCTATACACTAGAAATGAACGTTTGAAAACCTCGTATGAAAACTTTGAGTCCTCATTAGAAATTGGTCATGAATGAAATAGAATAGTACAGCCTGTAAATATCTAAATCTAAGTATCTGGACCCCATAAAAAAAGTTTCCGAAATCGACACAGTGTATACTGATCTTTGGCCTATGTCCTATAACTGCCTTTGACCTCCGATTTCTTGCCTCAATTTGGGTTTGGGATCTTGGGTTTGGATCATGTGTTTGGGATCTTGGGTTTGGATTATGTACGCAACAGCAAGTCTGCCGGACATTTTCTGACGCTATAAACTATCGAACGTCTCTTAGGAGTAGAGTAATAACTTTTGCATGGAATATCTTTCCTTTTCAGTGGACCGATTATTGATTGTTCAATCTTTTCTTGTCTCCAAAATTTGTTGAGTTTCTAGAAGATATTTTTTCAATGAATTTTGCCTGTGGAAACAGCGAAATATAGCATGTGCCTATCAACTTTAATGCAAATGGTTCAGATTTCTTCTAAATATACACAATTTTTTTTTCTTTACCAATAGAAAGTGCAGGTTTCTTCTATAAGATCTGCTTCCCGAAAATTGAATGATGGCGCAAGAGGTCAGATTGACAGGGTTACAGCTGCATATAAACTTCATATAAAGAGCCATCCTTGTTCGACATAGTTCTTAGTTTGTATTGGACGATGGACGCTATAATCCCACTCCCCTCCAACTTTAATGAAAATACGAAGATCAAGGATGTGAAGTGTATCAACTATGGTAACAACAGAGAGTGTTATATGAAGTACTTACGTAAATTTAATACGCGCATGCGTTAAAACCTTTCTTTTCTTCTCTTCGCTATAAAAGTGTGTCACTGTTGTGTCTAACAGCATTCAAAAATTCGTCCAAATGAGTGGATCCGCATCCCTAACCGGCGCTTTGGTGAAATTTTACAATGAATACAACGAAAAGACAAGTCAAAAAACGAAACTGATCGATGCTTACCTCATGTACATAATGTTCACTGGAATTTTTCAATTCTGCTATTGTCTACTTGTTGGCACCTTTCCTTTCAACTCGTTTTTATCTGGCTTTATATCATGTGTAGGATCCTTTGTGTTGGCTGGTAAGTTTCATACAAGAAGATGTCGTCGAAAGTCTCTGTGTCTCAGTGTTTGTTTCATTTGTTGTAATTCCAGTTCAACAATGGTCAGTGTTTTATGAGAGTGTGAGACCCCATAGTAACGGTTCAGTTTAATGATTATTCCCTTTCCTTCCCCGAGAAAGTTGGTGTGCTTAGTTAAAACTCTGTCCCAGAAAAATGGTGTGTTAAGTTAATATCTTGGATAAAGTTAAATAGTCTTCGTCACTTTATGGCCAACTAATACAAGTTGGTTTTACAAATTGTGCACACACAGGGGCTGATCAATGCTAATTTGTTAGGGAGGATGCAGATTTTCTAAGGGGGGTGCGTTGCTATCCCAGCTAAAGTTACAAGGCCTTGGGCTATAGTGGATTTTTAGACTTACCGATGAGTTAACCTGGCATAAGAATATGTTATTCACTTTTTAAGTACAATTTCATATTTTCTAATACTTTTATTTTAATCATAATGTCATTTTACAATTTTTCTTGGGGAATACAAGAGAATTTCAGGGGGTGCACACTCCCTTCATCCACCAGAAAATCTGCCCCTGATTGTGCATGCCTGCTTTTTTTCTTTGAGGGACAGTAGTGTAGCCAGCCTGACTTATTCCAGCTACACACATTTTTGTGCTCACTGACTGTTGGAGCAATAGATTTTTAAACAAATGGTCATTTTTAAAAATGATCATTCTTAAAGATTACACTAATGGTCATTCTTAAAGATTACAAAGCAGGAGTAAATCTGCTGGCTGGCAATACTATGCTATTGTATTTGGATTAGTCAATTGCATTCACATTTTAAAACAATGTGAGATGTAAAGTAACGTTCATTTTTCTTTAGTCTGCCTGAGAATCCAAACCAATTCAGCAAATGGAAATGATTTCAAAGGAATCAGTCCGAAAGATCCTTTGCAGACTTCATCTTTGCCAGCATCGTGTTGCATCTTGTTGTCATGAACTTCATTGGCTGGCGTGTATGAACTTTGACAAAATTGTATTTGATGCAAACAATGTGATGAAAAAATTAAATGTAGGTAATGAAAGTTTGACAAGTTTGACTTGAATGCCGTGCAATTATGTTTCAAGCATGGTATTTACATGGCAAGTTTACATTGTTTGTGCATGCAAGTGGCAAGTATCAATTGCTTATTTTCCAAAACATGGTATTTACATGGCAGGTTTACATTGTTTGTGCATGCAAGTGGCAAGTATCAATTGCTTATTTTCCAAAACATGGTATTTACATGGCAGGTTTACATTGTTTGTGCATGCAAGTGGCAAGTATCAATTGCTTATTTTCCAAAACATGGTATTTACATGGCAGGTTTACATTGTTTGTGCATGCAAGTGGCAAGTATCAATTGCTTATTTTCCAAAACATGGTATTTCGTGGCAGGTTTACATTGTTTGTGCATGCAAGTGGCAAGTATCAATTGCTTATTTTCCAAAACATGGTATTTACATGGCAGGTTTACATTGTTTGTGCATGCAAGTGGCAAGTATCAATTGCTTATTTTCCAAAACATGGTATTTACATGGCAGGTTTACATTGTTTGTGCATGCAAGTGGCAAGTATCAATTGCTTATTTTCCAAAACATGGTATTTACATGGCAGGTTTACATTGTTTGTGCATGCAAGTGGCAAGTATCAATTGCTTATTTTCCAAAACATGGTATTTACATGGCAGGTTTACATTGTTTGTGCATGCAAGTGGCAAGTATCAATTGCTTATTTTCCAAAACATGGTATTTACATGGCAAGTTTACATTGTTTGTGCATGCAAATGGCAAGTATCAATTGCTTATTTTCCAAAACATGGTATTTACATGGCAGGTTTACATTGTTTGTGCATGCAAGTGGCAAGTATCAATTGCTTATTTTCCAAAACATGGTATTTACATGGCAAGTTTACATTGTTTGTGCATGCAAGTGGCAAGTATCAATTGCTTATTTTCCAAAACATGGTATTTACATGGCAAGTTTACATTGTTTGTGCATGCAAGTGGCAAGTATCAATTGCTTATTTTCCAAAACATGGTATTTACATGGCAAGTTTACATTGTTTGTGCATGCAAATGGCAAGTATCAATTGCTTATTTTCCAAAACATGGTATTTACATGGCAGGTTTACATTGTTTGTGCATGCAAGTGGCAAGTATCAATTGCTTATTTTCCAAAACATGGTATTTACATGGCAAGTTTACATTGTTTGTGCATGCAAGTGGCAAGTATCAATTGCTTATTTTCCAAAACATGGTATTTACATGGCAAGTTTACATTGTTTGTGCATGCAAGTGGCAAGTATCAATTGCTTATTTTCCAAAACATGGTATTTACATGGCAGGTTTACATTGTTTGTGCATGCAAGTCGCAAGTATCAATTGCTTATTTTCCAAAACTGGCCAACAGGATAAGGAAAATAATGCCACAATCCAACCTGTTTTAAATGGTCACTCTTAGGGATTTCTCATGTGACCATTTTACCAAGCCTTTAGTTAATACAGGTTGGCCACTGATTACAGTTTTTTATATACAAGGCAGAAAATATCAGAAGTTAAACTGACCTAGGCATTATTTTTGTTTTCTGCTGCCGACGACTTTGACCAGTTCCCAATAGTGTATTGTGTGTGCTGTTCTTATTTTTCTTGACCATTTAATACAGTTCAAAATAAAGAAAAATTTAAGTTTGGAATCTTTGAAAAGATGATCATGTGTGCTTGTTAGAGGTGACGCTGCAATAAATGTCACTTGAATGTTATTTATACAATGAAATTTTCGAAATTACTACTTTTGGTGACTGCTTCATATGGTGCCTATTAAGACGGGTGTAACTGTAGTTCCTCAAGGAAGAATAATTGAATCAGCTCAGTATGTTTGAAAAATAGAACATTTTTAAAATTTCAAAATCATTAGAATATTCACATTGGTAATGATTTGTTATTTTCCAACCGGAAGAATCATATCTGTACTAGATACAGTAACATTGGAAAATATTTCCGAGAGTGCTTTTAAGCAAAGCCTGTAACTTGCTTTTAATTTATATCCTTAAGATACAACTGAAATCTCAGTAGCCAGTGGGTACACTTGATCCCAGCACTTCGGCAGGGCTGCCATTGCCTTTCAATACACCAATACATTTCCAGTTATCCAGATAGTTTGCTGAAAATTTATAAACATTCTGAGAAGTTTTACAATGGTCTTTCATAAAATGAAGGGTTGTTGATGAAATTAAGGAGTAGTACAACACAGTCTGTGGTAAGATGAAGGATTGTAAACAACGTAAGTAGTACAACACAGTCTATGGGAAGATGAAGGATTGTAAACAACGTAAGTAGTACAACACAGTCTATGGGAAGATGAAAGATTGTAAACAACATAAGTAGTACAAAACAGTCTATGGGAAGATGAAAGATTGTAAACAACGTAAGTAGTACAACACAGTCTATGGGAAGATGAAAGATTGTAAACAACGTAAGTAGTACAACATAGTCTATGGAAGATGAAAGATTGTAAACAACGTAAGTAGTACAACACAGTCTATGGGAAGATGAAAGATTGTAAACAACGTAAGTAGTACAACACAGTCTATGGGAAGATGAAAGATTGTAAACAACATAAGTAGTACAACACAGTCTATGGGAAGATGAAAGATTGTAAACAACGTAAGTAGTACAACACAGTCTATGGAAGATGAAAGATTGTAAACAACGTAAGTAGTACAACACAGTCTGTGGGTAGATGAAAGATTGTAAACAACATAAGTAGTACAACACAGTCTATGGGAAGATGAAAGATTGTAAACAACATAAGTAGTACAACACAGTCTATGGGAAGATGAAAGATTGTAAACAACGTAAGTAGTACAACACAGTCTATGGGAAGATGAAAGATTGTAAACAACGTAAGTAGTACAACACAGTCTATGGGAAGATGAAAGATTGTAAACAACGTGAGAGGTTCGAAAGTTCATGGCAGAAAAAAAGATGGAAAGGAACGCGAGTTGTCCGTGGCCACACGGGATATGTATCAATACCTTTCCAAAGGCGAACACAACCGTCATCTCCGGAAGAAGCCAATATTGTCCCAGTTACATTCCAGCGCACTCTCCACACCTAGGGTGTTGCAAAAGCAAAACAGTAAAGGGTAGATGAAAGCACAGTTTGATGAAACAACAATTTGGAGTTTTTTAAGTCATCTTGAGTGAAGCATTACACATACGATGAAACATTTTACACTTACTTTGCCATGTTCTTTAAACTGCGCTGCCATGTTGACAGTAAATTTCGGGTAGTTAGAATCTTTTCTGGTGAGAAAAAAAAACTTGGAATTACGTATGCAAAGGATACCACCATGTGAACTATCATCACAAATTATTATGTCAAATTATAGCACTGAGGATAGTATAATAAATGCTGCATACCCCGCTTGTTTATTCGGTTCTAGAGACGCAATCTTAACATCGTTACACGCGATGGCAAGCAAATGATAAGACCTGCGAGAAAAAAGAAAATATTTTCGGTTAAACTATAATTTTTAAATCTTATTGTTCTATTTTGAAATTAAAATTGTTCTACTTTAAATCTAATTATTCTAATTCACATCTGATTGTTCAATTTTTAAATCTAATTATTCTATTTTAAAATACAATTGTTCTATTTGTAATTGTTCTATGATTAAATTAAAATTGTTCTATGTTAAATCTAATTATTCTAACCAATATCTGATTGTTCAATTTTTAAATCTAAGTATTCTATTTCAAAATTTAATTGTTTTGTTTTATATCTAATTGTTCTATTTGTAAATGCATCTTAATTGTCCTAACAAAGCGTAAAAATGTTGCTCGATGTTGTTGATTTTACCAATGATTGATGTACACGTCAATGAAATAATTGTAAAAAACCGACGTTTTACCAGTTTACCTGCCCAAATTTGGCGCGAACTCGACGTCGTGCACTGGTTCTGTGATTGCGTTCAACGTTTCGACTTTCTGCCATTTTCTGTGAAGATCAAGACAAGTGATGAAAATTCGGGAAATAATTTGACGAAAAACGTAAATATTTAGCTTCGTCAACCATAAAGATTGCGAGTGTTTGTCAACTGAGCTCAACCTTAATCCATCGTTGTATTCGAATATTTGTACTTTGCCTCCTTCCGAAGGACTGGCATCGTCACTGCCAACCGCGATCATGGCTGCGTGATTTCTTGACGGGTTCCATGATAAACAACAACAGTTTTTTTTACTTTTGATTTCGTGCTAGAAATGCAACATGAAGACATTACCAAAACCTCCCTTAAGTTTTGAATACTTGAACAGTATTTTAGTGTACGTGTGATTTGCGCATGCCCATTGATATTTTATGATATTTCCCGCTACGGCATGATGTGTTCATCGCGAGCAAAGAATAAACTCACCATCCTCGTCCAATGACTAAGATTTGTAACATCAACTGCTTCGTAGATTCGTATTGTACCATCTTTCGAACACGTGGCCTAGAGCAGAACAATGACTTCAATTAATTCCGGCATTTCCCACGTCTCAGCGTGGGCTCGTAACAAATGCGTCTACGACGCAACTCGTGCTTAGGTAAGAAACAACGTCACGTGTTCTCATTCGAATCTCCATATGATCCCAAACGCCATTGCGACTCAGTTGGAAAAGAAAACATTAAAAACTACCAAAAAGCGGTTGCAGGGTGAAAAATATCTTACTAGCTGGAGGTTCATATGTTTTGGTGCAAATTTTACGTCCGTCACGGATGTTCTACTGTCCACCAATCCAGCCTTTTTTTCCTGTAGAACAAAATAACTCAATTTTAAACTAGCTATATTTTGCATATTATCAATACGAACATGAAATGTATTAATCAACTGATTACACTACCCAGAAGCTTTGCCCTCTCTGTGTCCCAGTCCCTCTTCGCGTTTCTGTTGCAACTAAAATTGTTTTCAACCATTAATTTCACCCGCACTGTGGCCCAGTCCCCCCTCCATGTTTCAGTCGTAATTGCATTAGGTGGAAAGAGAGTGCAAGCCTTTTTAACGTACTTTGTTCCTCCCAAACAGCTGCTGTGTTATCAAAAGAACAGGTGGCTAGCACTTGTCCAAACTCTGGATGTGCCCATGTCACACGCCACACAGAACCATAATGTGTCTAGTTAAAAACGAAAGTCAGTAATTTGCAGCTGTTGTCAAGTTAGTAAGCTTCAAACACATGATAAAGTTGGCATGACTTAAAAGTGCTTGCCTTTGTCCATTTCTTACTTAACATAAAAATGCATAATTATGCAAAGATCAATATCACTTCACATAGACTAAACATAATGATTGAACTAATGGAACTAAGGTTATAACTTTAAACTATGCAGAGAAGCAGAAAGGAGATGTTTGTATTTCTATTATTACAGATACTGATCTTTCAGACTAGTGCAGTTTAGGGAAGGACAGTTCGTATTTGTATTGACCAACAATTTCATATCTTTGAAGATGACTACAGCCAAAGATGTGGAAACTTCAATCAACACTAACAGTCCTTCCCAAGACTGCACTAACATCTGTACAATTGTCATCTACAAACATGTTACGATACTCCCAGGCTCAAACCATTCCCTGTATAGTTATTTCTGTTTATCAATCTGTTCTTGACAGAAAACTGGTAAACATTGGAACTCTTCCCAAATGTAAACATTTTTTTGTGTGTACCTTCCAACTGGCAGTGCATTTCCACTCATTGTCCTGACTGATATCCCACACCTAAGTTCCAGAAAAAGAGCTCTGCTACTCAAAAAACAAAATTCTTGTCAAAACAAATACATGTTGGGATAAAGTAGGATGGATAGGGATGCAAGTAATCTCTATGAGGATATGTGCTATGATAGATACTACCCGTAATGTATGATGCAGGTGCTCAAATAAGGATCATGTACTATAGCAGGTGGGATGTCTGAACAGCATATGTATGCCATATCCATTTAGGTGTACACTATATGCAAATTATCCTAGCGCCTAGCTACAATGCTTACAATAGAAAAATGGAGGAAGCAGTATAATATACGACACAGCTGGTGTCAGTTTTTCAAGGAAACTTCTAAAAGAAACATCAACTCTACTTCTGGTTTATTCAGACATTATTCACAAGCAAGTTGTACTAGTTTCCATCAACTTACTTTCACCGTCTGATCGCTTGAGCAAGTGGCCATTCTTCGACCGTGAAAATCAAACGCAACATCATGAATTAAGTCCTTGTGATCCGAGGTAATCTCCTTCGAAGCAAACATAACGCAACTTTCAATCAAATACAAGAGATTTAACAAATAATTTGTTTGGAAATATATTGCTATTTGCACCCACTTGCAAATTACTTGTGCGATACTTGATGTAAACGTTTATATACTTGGATAACTTTTTCTCATTTCATCGACGGGGGGTGTGGAGTGGTAAGAATCATCATGCTATTATAATTTTAAAAATTTAAAATTGAAAGTTAATCGATAAATGTTAACTTTTTTGGCATCTACAATTCAATTTGTCATTTATATAATCTACAAGCTTTTCTTGATAGCACGTGTATTAGCTTCTTATAAGGCCGCCGATTGCTCTTTTGCTGACAAAATAAACATTATTATTGCCACGTAAATTCCGCATCCCCCAGGAAAGACTTTGACAACACATAATTGCGACATTAGGTGTTCGTTCAGACTTGCTAGTCGTTCATAACATGTTGTGTTTTGTCAATTGAAATTCTTTCTTGTAGTTATTTTTGTTCGCTTGTAATTGCTTCTTGTTTGGTTTCAGTCGGCACCTTGTGGTGCAATGCCCTTGTTTCGTTTTATAATGACATATTTTACAAACATATTTGAACGAAACGCTGGCAAACCGGTTTCGTTGTTGTTAGAAAATTCAACTCCCGCGGTGTCGACAATTGCTGCATTTTTGCCAACTCAGGAAATGTAAAAGTCAAAGTTCATGCAATTTAAGTGTAGACAATTCCAAAGGTCACAGCTGCGATGGCGTCGCCTATCTCATGTGTTTTCCTGTTCAAGTTTTGCCTTCCTCTTTTGTTGGTCGCTGGTACGTATTTAAATACATTGATTTAGACAAAGTTTGTGTTAGAGTCAGCTTTGAGAATCTTACCACAATGAAAGTCTACGTGTTTGGCAGAGTTTTGCACCCCTAATTAGCAAACTACATTTTTGACCATTTCATGCTCACACGCCTTAGTTTCATCGCCTTAATTCATGATAAAATTGAACCCGCTGTCAAAAACCTTTGGCAATTAAAACAGTATTGACTAAGCAGTCAATACAGACTCTACTAAGCTAAAATAGTTGCTTGAAAACTTAGTGCAAATGCTTTTATGATACATGGAAATAGGGCTTGAGGAAGAATGCATAAGTTTATTGGTGTGTTGTGATGCAGTAAAATTGATTACTTTTTTAATGGTTGCTCAGTGGGTGACACTTAACCATATGGTTTGAATTTGTGTATAGAGGAAAGTCATGTCAGAAAATGGCCCTATTAGAAAGCAATCATTTGAAGTGACATGCACCTGTACATTTTTGCTAGTATTTTTCCAAAAGAAATATGTTAAATTCTGAGAGATGAAATGCCACATTTTTATGAATAGATGAATGATTTGTTTCGACATTAACTTATAAATTGTAATTGCTTTTTTTTTATTTCTAGCTTTTGTATTTCGATTCAATGGTTTCTCGCTTTTATACTTGTGTTGTTTCTTTTGTATTCCACTTCTACCCAGTCCATCTGTCGAAAATTGTCGAGGTAAAGTACAAACTATGTAACACAGTGGCAGTAAATGGGGCAAACACTATTAAGTCAGCCAATGGCTACTTTAGGGAGGAAGTTTGGTCTGTCAAGGGATGAGATAAATATGGACTGGGAACCAGTTATATTCTTTGCAGACTAACATCCTGGGGCATTATAAGCATTGCGGCAAGGTTAGGGTAAGGTTGGATGAGAATGCTCTACATGGGGAGGGAGTGAAGTGGGGAGGAAAAACTTAACAAGGGCAGGGTGAGAATCCCCCATTACCTTTTTACAGAAGGGACATATCCCTGCTAAAAAACCATTTGATCTTTCCATTTTTATTTCTTCTAGCAACCATAATCCCCCACCATACTTACATTTATCCTCATTCTTACCCCCACACTTCCATTGTCCTTACGATACACCTGCCTGCACCTTCCTTAAATAAGAACTAGCAAGCAGCCAGCAAGCTGAGGGAGGCTGTGCATCTTGAAACAAACTTTCAGTTTTCTTTAAACATGTCATGTTTCTTCAGGTAAAGGGACAACGGTGTTATTTTTGAAAGCCTTAATTTTTCATCTGGTCTCGCATCAATTGGTCAAATCATCTTTCAAATTGTTCTTGGTGCTAGGTCACCGTACGGTCATTTTATACCAAGATGTAAGTCGTTCTACAGGCCCATACAGTATTTTGGAAAAGCTTTCAATTAACCTTAATGGACTTTGCTTTGTTTTGTTTAGGCTCAACACTTGAAAAGGTTTTAAGGGAAATAGGGTTTAACAGGTACGTGTAAATTATTTTATCTATAGCCTTCTGTGAAAGATTTTCTTCAAACAGCCAGTCATTCTTCACATTGTTCATTTTATAACGATGTATGACGTCACAGTTGACGATCCAATCACAACCATGGAAAACTCAATACCCAACACGCAAAGTGGCATGACACCCAACTAATTATATAGCTTTATTCTTATGTTCCTTTATAGTAAAAAGTTGTGAACTTTATAGAAAGATAATTTACTTTTGTTCTTGTAGATTTGACAAGGTTTCCCTTTCGGACATCTGCCGTCTTCTCCTACCTGATTATATTATCTTGGTATTTTCCATATTTTGTTGGGTCTACATGCGCTCGTTGGGACGCATGCGTAGAGGCAGTGATCATGAGGGATCATGGAGGGAGGCCACTTTCTCAGTCAACTCCAACATTCGCAACTATGTTTTACCTTATTTTGTGTTGCTGTTGCTTTTCTTGGCTGGAGTTTCCGTACCCTGTCTCATATCAAGTGTTTATTTTTTGATTTTTTTGCTGTTTGGTACGATGTGGTCACTGCACAAGACCCTGCATTCGCATTATTGGACGACTTTGTTTCGTTTGAGGTTGTACCTCATGATATATTCTGGATCGCATCTTCTTCTCTTGTATTTCTATCAGTTTCAGTTTTTTCAAGAGACATTGCCCGTCATGTCTCTACCCGCAAGGTAGGTGTTTATGACAAGGCTTCTTTAGAGTTCGTTCACAATTGTTCAAAGTATTTTGAGCAAAATTGGAAGTAACGATTTCATCTATCCCCCCTCCCTCCCTACACGCTGCAAATCATTGCTCGTAGTCAATCATGTTGCTTGTTGAAGACTTACGTGCAGTTTTGGTCGTGATCATAAACTAGCCCGGAACCGGTTTTCTTGGGATTAGAAACTGCATTGGAACCGGTTTCTTCGCAATTAGAAACCAGCACGATACCGGTTTACTTTTGATTATAAACAAGCGTGTAACCGGTTTGCTTGTGACTGGAACGCGCATGGGACCGGTTTCTTGACAATAGAAACTAGCATAAACACGGTTTATTGTTAATTGGAAACTATTGTAGAACTGCTTTTCTTTTGTTTAGAATTAAGCATGAAATCGGTCAAAATGATACAAATTAGAGAGAGTTTTATCTGTGTCAAAATCCTTTCATTATTGTTACAAAAATCGAGTAATTGTTCGATTTTAATTACATTAAACCAAAACTATCTTAAGGCTTTTAGGTTTGATTGGTTTCGTGAAGACGACATGCTCAAATCCCCAGGAATTACAATTTCGTGGCGAAGATCTCGACTGGCCACATTTTCTTGTCGTCTTCGTTGTTGTAACTCTTTATTGGTTTCTAGCAACGGAGATCAGATACGACAATGATGATCAGGTTGCCATAATTCTTGTTTTAGTTTTGATTTTTTCTTTTTCTGCTTTATTCACTTTATTTGTTTGCGATTATATGCAGTGAACTAAGGCGTGCTGATCTTTGTATTTATCGTTATTTTAGCACGGTAAAGAAAGCAGGAAGCGTCAATCTGAGGCACAAATAGAGGAAAATGCCATTGACAATGATGAAGGTGCGGAGAACGAACCACGACGTGATGTTACAGAGGAACGCCCGAAACTGACTCTCAAAGAAACCATATCCGGCATTTTGTCTTTCTTGATGGCACAAAGCTACATAGCATCGCTTATTATAATGATGGTGAGTACAAACACATTGTTAATAAGAGCTCTAAGATCTCGGCCCAGTGCACTCCACCAACGTTCGAGTTTCGGTTGTCTCTACTTGCTTGACGCTTATTGACTTGAATGTAAACGAGAAAGTTGTATTGCAAATTATATGAAGGTGGTTTAGGTTGGCTTAAATTATAAGGGAAAAAATGCAGAAATTCTCAGAATCTTAGTACTATCCTTGAAAGTTTTTATTTATGAAAAGTACACGTGCGGACTAAAGGGAAAAAATAAACGAAAAATCGTTTGATAACACGAAGCTATTTCGCTTGGCAGCATTGCTTGTTGTGCGATTTGATGCATTTTGAGACAGAAAATGCATTTTCAAACTCGTTACCTTCATCACCCTAAGTGTCCTGCGTGTTCCCAGCGCACATATTGTGCCCAATACACAACCATAGACATTATAGACTAAAAATCACTTACTTGTAAACCGTGACAACATGACAACAAGTGGTTATTTCCAAACTATAGCTTGTGATAGGTTTAATTAGAAATATTTTTAATTACCACGAAGTCCATGGATGTTCACCTCATGACAAATGAATCAAAATTAGATGAGAGAGAATTGAGAAATGAAATAAACGTGCGAAACATTTTATTGTTGATTCAAATTACGATTTACGTATCAAAAGGCAGTGGGTTTTTTTTCAAACTTTGCACTACCCTTAAATCCCAGTTGATGTTTCTTGTAACTGAGCGGTATAGTTAAAACCTCTTAGAAAATTTGAGCCCACGAATTATTTATGATGGAAACGTAATTTAAGAATCATCACGGAGAGTTGACTTAGCGTATTTGATGTTTTTTTCAAGGCATGGAGCATCATGTACCACTCATGGTTGACCTTCGTCTTGCTCCTTTGGGCATGTATGATATGGGTCACGCCGTTTGCACGCGCTGCATGCATGATCACGTCGCCGTACTTGGTTATTTATGCCGAGGTGTTGTTGCTCGTTCAGTTTGTCTACGGACTAGACCTCAATGATGAGGAACTACCGATGAAAGCAGGCGAATTCGATTTGGAGGAATTGGGTTTCAAGAAGTGGAAGTATCCATGCCTACATTTGGCTGTTCAGGTACCGGAGATATAAGCCGTGTTTTAATGACAACTACATATAAACCTGAGTGTCTTCTGAAGATTTCATTGGTATATAATAATGCGTCTTTCTCGTGAGATATCATCAGCCAATTTTCAACAAATTCATTGCTCACGAATAGGCCAGAGTTTCTTTATATTCACTTGACGAAGTTAAATTCGTTTTGTTCAATTCGTAGTGTACAATGTATTGAGTCGATCCTGAATATTTCATTGATATAGTACAAATCCCTCTTGTGAGGGTATTAGAAATTGACAAAATTATAAAAACTTCTCAAGGCATTCATTGCTGACATTTTAACAAGCACCGCGTCATATCTCTTTGACGCAGTTAAATTGTTTTCAGAATTGCCCTTTGTTTGATACCAAAATAGTAACTCGTAGCTAAAATCAAAATTAGATGTGGTAAGAGCATTTCAAAATTGTAACTCGTGTCATGTATTTTAAGGATAATTTTACATAAATAACTCGTAGCTAGAATCAAAAGATTACAGTTAGTAGTATGATTTCATAATGGTAACTGGCGGCCGGTATCATAGTTTTATAGTTGGTGGACTGTTTAAAAATGGTAACTCGTGGCCTGTATCATAGTGTTACAGTTGATAGACAGTTTGACAATGGTAACTCGTGGCCTGTATCATAGTGTTACAGTTGGTAGACAGTTTAACAATGGTAACTCGTGGCCTGTATCATAGTGTTACAGTTGATGGACAGTTTGACAATGGTAACTCGTGGCCTGTATCATAGTGTTACAGTTGGTAGACAGTTTAACAATGGTAACTCGTGGCCTGTATCATAGTATTATAGTTCGTGGACAATTGAACAATGGTAACTCGTGGTCTGTATCATAGTGTTATAGTGGGGGGGGATTTAACTATGGTAACTCGTGGCCTGTATCATAGTATTCTAGTTGGTGGGACAAATTTACTATCGTAACGCGACCTATATCAGAGTGGTATAGTTGATAGGAAAGTAACTCGTGGTAACTCGTGACCAGTATCATTGTGGTTATAGTGGTAACACGTTTTCTCTTACTACAGACGTCGTTCACGTGGGTGTTTTGGGTGACGCTTCATCAACACGTGAAGGAGAAACGAAGCAGAAGCAACGGAAACGAATTTGAGCTTCGACCACTATTTCTTGCTATTTTTGCAGTAGGTCAGTATGTTTAGCATTTGAGGGAAAAAAAGCGTTATTACTTTGTGACTTGATCATTTTGTACCGACGCCTGATTTCCTATTAAGAATCTTATGATGTGTTATCGTACCTTTAGTGACTTAAGGAGATGTTGGCAATCACTTAAAAGTCCATTGCGTGTGGTGTTTGTTTTATGAAAGGCTTTCAACTGAGCGAGACTTCATGTCTCAGCCTTTTTTCTTTCAAATTGAAAGCTTGTTCCACTGTGTATATTCTGCTGCAAAATGAAAGCCAAAGCGCATAAATTTTGTTGAAGATTTCTTACGTATTTCTTATTAAATTCCTGTCGATCATGATTCATTCATCCTTTTGTCAGCAGTGTTTGATTTCTTTATTCGAACTCGAACGTGAAAGTTTTTAAAAAAGATGATGCTTTTGTTCCATGAATCCCATGAATGCTTCCGTTTACGATGAGCGAGTTATATTGTATAAGAAAGCCCTCGCTCATCACGAGAGAGTTATGACAAAGTTACATTACATGTTTGTAGATGTAGATCGTCCAGGTTGGTATAGTCCTGAGAAGGACTGTTTTGTTTTGTTGACTGACGTTTCGACAACCTTAGCGGTAGTCATCGTCATTTTTGACTCTGAAGAACCAACCTGGACGATCTACATTTACAAACATGTAACGATACTCCCGGGTTCAAACCATTTACTTTAAAATTACATTGTAAAAGGTAACAAGTAAAAAACGTATAAAGATGCTTCGAGTTGGTTTAAATTATAAGTCAAAAAGGCAGAAGTTTTTTGAATCTTTGCAGTATCCTTGGATGTTTTAGTTTCTTTTATGAGAAGAATTCTTGTAAAGAAAAAAGACAAATTTTGAAAACGAAAAATCCCCTTTTTGGTCCATGCCTCCCGATACCCCGAGATAGTTGAGCACCAGAGCCTCGCATGTTAATTACGGAACCAGATAATCCTTGTTTGCCATGAAGCCTATGAATGGTTTGCTCGTGATACTTGAGAAACAGTAAATGAGAGAGATAAATTAGAAAGATATAAACCAATAAATATTGTATAAAACATGTTTAAGGTTCTCTTAAATTATAAGTGTCATAAACAGGCACAGTGTCATAAGAAGTTAAACATGTTTTATTTTATGATTATTGGTTTGTTTTGTAATCAAAAAGATAAAATTTGAAAGCAAAAAAACCCCGTTTTCGGTCCATGCTTCCCGATACCCTCTTAAGCGTTTCGGTTGGAGATTTCGGCCTCTCCACGCTATCCTACTTGGGAGATGCAATAGCAAGCTTCCGCCCATCAGACGCCGAGATCACCTGCGAAAGGCTTTGCTTGGGCAGCTGGTCAAGTCGACTGCGCATTCCCAAGCAGACTGCGCATGTGCAGATCATTTATTTGAAAATTTGTTACTGAGCGAGCTAATTACTCCATAATCGGTACTAGTACATACAGTTGATCGTTGCCATGACCATGAACTTGGAGAGTTGATGGAGTTGACTACGCATGTTCAGATTAATTCTCAATTTGTGGCGGAGCGATCTCTGAAATTGGTTTTTGTATATGAGCTTAGCAAATTTTCAATCATATATTTTTTGCATGCTCTTTGTCTTCTTTAGATTATTTTGACAAACGCACATCAAACTCATCAACAATTTGTTACTCCTCTCGCAATATCCGTGACAATGTTAGAGATGTTTTTATTTTTCTCTATAACTCTGCATATTGCATGTCATATCCAAGCTTTCCTTTGATTTGACGGAAAATGGTTTTTATTTACTCTAACACCTTCTGCCTTTGTAATTAGTCATTCTGGATTTCTAAAATATGATTTACAAATGCCCCAAGAGCATTTTCTTTCTATTTTATTGCCACTATTCTACATATACAATACTATGTCAGATCATTTGATTGTCCGAATTTTGTAATTTGATCTCGTAATTTTATTTTATTTCATTTTGTTTGTTTGTAGTATTTCGTAACCAGGCCACCGACAGTCGTGCGGCAGGAGGTTAGTTTTCGTCAAACTCTTTCTAAGTTGGTTTTTTCACATTTAAATTGGAAAAACTTCGCTCCGCTGATATTTTAAAACTTTTCTACATTTTCCCTCGAGAGGTTTTCACGCTTTTTTCCTACTTTTATTTTTTTGTCTTTTTCTAGAGGCTGCAAAGAAAGCACGATACTTTATGTTTTAACAGTTTACTCTTTTTTATCCAGAAAGTGATACATCCCATCATGCCCTTGTGTCTGCTAACACAAACGTCGACGTCATACTCATGACATGGATCAAATCTTTTCTGAGTAAATACTGGATTCTAGTCTGTTGTGGCGCTTTCCTATTGGTCGGTCTCCAGAACGATGTCTCGATGTACCAGATAGGCTATATGGCTATCTTTTTGTTCTTGTGCGTGTGCTACCAGGTAAGATATATTGTATTGTTGCCCCCACCCCCCCCCCCTCCCCAAACACCATACTGAAGTTTTTCAAAGCTAACCGTCTAGCGACACTTTTCGAGACAAGATTTTTTCTTTCAGAGACAGCATTCCAAATAGATTGGAAAATTTAAAAAAATCAGTTGTGTTGCTAAGTTGCTCACATGAAGTATTTGTTCATGTTTTTATGCAGGTCTCGTTTTCGTTCTGGCGTGTTATTCTTCGTCCGGTATGGTGGGCAATGGTCGTATATTCAGTCTGTATACTGTTGGTTATATATACATATCAATTTGAGGACATGCCCAAGTATTGGCAAAAGAAGATAGGTCTCTCTGAAATATGGTTAGTGTAGTATCATTTTTGATTGAATAATCGTTCATCGTGTTTGTCGCTTAACCCACCTATTGGAAGTTAAAATTTAGTTGATGCTGGATGCAGGGTACGTCGAGACAAATTTTTGCATCACATATTTGAATATATTTACATTTCTAAGCACTTTAGAGGCAAGTCCATTGCTAAAATTATATTCTTTAGAAATTCAAAACCAATAATTTTTGTCTGAAAGTATTTTGAATTTAAAATTGAACAGCTATAATTTGTTTTCACGGACACTTTATCCGCTACTGGTTGTAGTCACGTATTTTTCACGCACACTGTATCCGCTACTGGTTGTAGTCACGTATTTTTCACGCATTACCTATTCTGAGTTATTGCTTTGATTCTCAGATGATGCATGGCTCTGAAACTGGATGTATATGAAAAGAAAGACATTTAGGCGTAGACGTATTGTGATAATATAAATGCCTATCGTCATGCTATGCCCACGGGTGCATGAAGTATTGTGAGCTAAGTGCATGTATTGCTTTTATTTGTTACAAGAACAATAGTTTTTCAACTCCCGTAAATTTAGCATAACTTTTAACTGCAAAAGAGTATGTTTTTGTGCAAGCTTCAATGCTTGATCTCAGTGATCAATCCAAAGGTCTTCAATTTTATGGTACAACATGTAGAGATGATTAAATCATCGATGCGTCGTCACTTGTTGAATTTTTATCGTAAACTGGCTTTCTGCGTTGGGCTGAAATTGACAGAATTATTTTATAAATTCTTCCCGCCTCTTCTTTACCTTTGATATAAATCAACTTAATGGCATACCATAATGCATTGCTTGATACGATCTTTTCTATTGGTCAACGACAGGTTAAATGGTTTAGGTCTACGACAGCACACGAAAGCCAATTTACTGCTGGAGCTTTTGATACCGACTGCCTTGTCAGTGATTATTGTTATACAGCTTCATTTCTTTCATCGTCCATTCATGAAGATGATTGATTTTCGCCATCCGCGTCGTCGATCCGGGGAGTCACGTGATGCAAGAAGAATAGACTCGTTGAGTGTTGTAGCAGATCACAAAGATTTCGGCGCGAACAATCAGGACGACGACGACTTCATCCGAGTCGATCATGTTGAAGATCAAGAACATCTCGCTGATGAGAATTTAGGATGCGCAAGAGTTGAAAACGATCCCCCTTCAGATGAGCGAAAATGGTGTGTGAAGTGTTATGACTACGTGACCTTGTTGCTATGGAAACTCGGAGAACTTCACATGTCGAAAGTGATCAGTTTCACCTTAATATGTGTAGTTTTGTCAAAGGTGGGTGAACGAAATGCGACCTTCTTTATCGTTCTTGAGTGAGAAATTTCCGTCTTCTACAGAGGTCACATACCGGTGCAATCTTTGACCAAATATTTTTAAACTGTAAAAGACCAAACG
Source organism: Xenia sp. Carnegie-2017 (assembly GCF_021976095.1). Classification (NCBI taxonomy): domain Eukaryota; kingdom Metazoa; phylum Cnidaria; class Anthozoa; order Malacalcyonacea; family Xeniidae; genus Xenia; species Xenia sp. Carnegie-2017. The sequence continues at coordinate 3,071,368 of NW_025813469.1, read as the reverse complement.
GCCAATGAAACTGTAGGAAAATGTGAATTTTGACTAAAGACTTTACATTCCGGTGCAATCTTTGACCAAATATTTTCAAACTATAAAAGACAAAACGACCAATGATACTGTAGGAAAATGTGAATTTTGACTATAGACTTTACATTCCGCTGCAATCTTTGACCAAATATTTTAAACTGTAAAGACCAAACGACCAATGATACTGTAGGAAAGTAAGAACTATTACAATTGGTTATGTATGATTATCATTTATCAATGGTTTCTATAGGTGTGTGCAATAAACGCCGTCATCATTGTTCTTTTGGCCATTGCAATGCCGTCATACTTCATTCAAAGAGTTCTGTCTTATTGTTTTCTCATATGGAGCTCGCTCGTCATCCTTGCCAAGATGTGTTATCAACTGCAGTTTGTAGATGAGGACGTTTTTTACCATAACTGTTCAAACATGGTGCGTATTATACGTCATCCTCTACGTTTAAGCTTTGTTCATTCGACTCCAGTCTTCCAGTATTCCTGCGTCAATCGAGGCTGTTTTACGTCGTCTCTGTCTCTCAAACATTTTTGTTTGGTAAAATTTGCAGACTATCGCGTAATTTGATGTTGCGTCTTGCAAAACCTACATCGTTTAAACAAGGGCTAAACAATGACCTAGAACCCAATCTACTGACCCTGCCAAAATTCTTTAGCTAAGAGCAAGGCAAGCCACTATTTTGAAAAGAAGCTAAGCTGGAGATGTTTACCACTAAAATCATCTTCTTCCGTTGCAGAGTAGATAATCTATGTTTTGATTTTGAAATATTTGATAGGATTAGTTTTATTAACTTTCTTTTGGCTTATTTTTCAGAGCCCTGCTTTTTGCAATTTTCATGATGGTATCCTTGCCTGACCAAACAAGATAGCTAGGCATTAGAGGGAGGGTTAGGTTTCAAACCTTAATTTGAAGCCTTGAACAATTATATGCTTGTCCGGGTGTTGAGCCATCTCCCGTTCGCATGTCAACCGGGTTTACCAATTCTATATTAAGGTTTTTCATGGATCCAAAGCTGTGGATCATTTCACTAACAACGCTCTTTGGGTTGGCTTCTACAAAACGGAGAACATTTCTCAGGATATACAGGTACAGTATTAGATTTCCCAGGATATACAGGTACATGTGTAGTATTTGATTTTCCTGGATAAACAGGTGCCATGTTTGGAACGGTGTGTGAGGATTCGTTTTTACTCAAAGTTTTTTTGTGTTTTTTTTTTACACAGGGATATCTGTTTATCGTCTTCGTGATCGTATTTCAAACGATTATCGTTCATCATCAGGTTAGGAACTCAGATTTTCAGCTTTCGTTTGTTTGTGTTTGTTGCAAGTTTGCGAAGAGAAGGAACACGATTTAACCCAATACTACTGCGTCATATAACCGACCATTTAGACATGTGTATCGACTTTTCCTAATGATTTCATTTTGAAACAAAAACCAAGTACAGTTGCTACATGCGATGGACGGGGGGAGAAGCGTACTTTTTCAATTAGAGATGCTGCAATCTCAGATGGATCACCAATGATGTAATTTTCATGTGTGTGTTTTTTGCCATTTTAGAAATTGGCTCGTATGAATGGGGCCTCACAAGAAGTTCCCAATCTAATTTTCCCAGAGATTTCCGACATGAATCACGCCAATAAGGGATTGTTGGAGATGCTTAAATATCTCTGTAACAAAGTTTTCAATAATTTTGGCTGGGAGGTATGTCCGAGGGATACTTTGAATGAAAATATCACTCATAACCATGTAAATCGTCTATATTAGGTGGATTTCAGAAAATCTCGAAACCGAAACTATAAGATTTTTTACCATTTCAATAATAACTAGGAGAAGACCTACATTTACCTATGCTTCGTTTTGACAAGCAAACTTGTTAATTTTACCATTTCAATAATAACTAGAAGACCAACAATTGGCCTAAGCTTCGTTTGGACAAGTAAACGTATACTTGCTATAAACTTCAAGCTTTTCTATGGATAGCTTAAAAGATAAGATTGTCTAATATCCCATATGAAACAGCTATGTTATACTTTAGAGTTTGTGTTTTGAGTATTGTTCTAAACATGGGAGTTCGAATATCCCATATGAAACAGCTATGTTATATTTTAGATTTGTGTTTTGAGTATTGTTCTAAACATGGGAGTTCGAATATCCCATATGAAACAGCTATGTTATATTTTAGATTTGTGTTTTGAGTATTGTTCTAAACATGGGAGTTCGAATATCCCATATGAAACAGCTATGTTATATTTTAGATTTGTGTTTTGAGTATTGTTCTAAACATGGGAGTTCGAATATCCCATATGAAACAGCCATGTTATATTTTAGATTTGTGTTTTGAGCATTGTTCTAAACATGGGAGTTCGATGTGACGCCGTTTCTGTATTGTACTCCTCTGGCTAGGCACGTTTCTTTTGCTTGGTCGCGAAAAATCATCATCCATATGGCGTCTTTATATTTTATTCCTTGCCGTCATGCTGCCTGTCCAGTATGTTCTTGTCTTGGGTTGGCCTCCCGGACTTTGCACAGGTATAGATGGCTGTATACGTATCTCCCATGAAGGAAAAGGAGGCTTGCCTTGAGTCTCATGTTAATTCAGTCGTGAAAAACTTAACCGTCGTTATAAAATGATATAAACCAGGCAATTTCAATGATTTCGTCCATGTTTACTGTCGTTTCAAGTTTGAGAGAGGGGAGGGGAGGAGGTTTATGAGTTTCATCGATGAAATTTTTTCTTTCTTTGTTTTTTTCATTCTCGTTAACTGTTTGTTCACACTAATGTTTCATATAGAATATCCTTGGAGTAGTCGTCTTGATCACAACTTGATCCATTGGTTGTTCCTCACTGATCCTCAAGATCCACAGAACGCTAAATTACTCTTTGGTATGTTTATAATAGTAATTTTACATGTAGTGGTTGGTTTACCTAATCTCTTCTGTTTCCCACGATTTTAGTCGATTTTTTTCAACTGCTGCTTGCCTGCTGTCAGGATAAAGTCTTTGCTAGCGAGCGTGTATCAACCTCGAGGGCTGGGAATGCTTCGAATGGATCGCCCAGGCACCCGTTCACGCGAGACTCGAGCAATTCTATACCGCGTTTGCAAGATTTCATGCAAAACAAAACATGGCTTGATATGATCAAGGTGAGAATCGAGCATCGATCTCTATTCAGATAGCTAACTCATATACAGGTCAGTGGAAGTAACCTTTATAATTATGTATGACGTGTGTATGGTGAAGTGCCTTTAAATATTGTCGATAAAATTCCCGCTGAAGTATTTGATCTCATCCGAACTCACCCTATGTTACGTAAGCTGTGCTAAAGTTACCTAAGTCAATCATAAGTAGTCTTGCCAAGCTTAAAATCGTTAGTTGCCTCGGCTAATTCGGATTCCTCCGAGTGAACATGGATTTGCATAAGTCAGCCATAATCCTGAATTACCTGAATCAATCTTTAATAACCCTACTTGAGTTACCCTATATGAGCCGAATCCGAATTACTTCAACCCTGAGTTATGTGAGCTTTTCATAAGTTTCCAGACCGTATCCTTAATTACCTACCTGCCTCTATCTTAAAACCCACATTCTGCCTTTGAGCAGCAGTCAGTGGAGTTGCATGCCCGAGTTTTTCGCCTGGAATGCAATTTATTCTTAAGAAATGTATAATGGTAATGATTCAACAAATCTGTGCACTCATTGCGCTACAAGCAACAGTACCCTGGGTAAAAGAATTTCGATTCATTTGTAGATTTTCATTTTCCAACACATTTATTGGATAACATTGACGGTTGTGTACTTGACGGTACAAAGTACAGTAAGTATTTTCAACTTCGGCTTTATTCTCGGCTGTTTCTTCTTCCTGTGGCACGGTCAGTCGTTATATCTTCACGCGAAGTTGATCTCATGGTGGAAAAGATTCATCGCCTACAACTTCTTTGTTTTGTTCATCAAAGTGTGTCTTCAGGTAATGGAATGAAAAGCTCCACAGTTAAAGAATTATAGAGATTTAGCAAGTTACACACTTGTCTAGTCGATACCTGTTAGTCACTGTAGAACGTACGAGAAAAGTTTAATCAGGGGACTCTTATTATTGCTGATATGTGTAAACACAGCTTAGCCCTCCGAAATTTAACTAAGAATTTTAGCAGCCTCTTATTCGCCTCTCGAGCCTTCATTCCCATGAACCCTTGGGGCTGAGACCAGCAATGCTTGCTTCTTATCAAATGCATTTTGTATTCTAAGCGGACATGTATAAAAGTGCAAACTGAAATTGCGGTTTGGGCTCTAGTTAGGTTTTAGGTCAGCGGTTACAACATAGAAGAAAACTGATTCGTGCGGTTTGGATGGCACACCGACTGACGTCATCATGTTGTTTTTCAATTATGAGCACTGTATGATCTGATGCCCCAATTAACTAATTCGGCTGTAATAGGGAAGATGTTACATAGATAATTTTTCATTATCATAGCTTGTTTCCTGTGTGTGGATCGATGCTGTGAAAGAGTACACCGGTTGCTATGTGTTGCAGTTGCTAAGTCTTTACTGCCTGCGTCAGGCTGGCTACACGTACAGACCGCTGACTTCGGCCGAACGTGATTGCATATCCCCAGACGAGACTGGTCTATCCATGGACTGCGCATGCTTTGCATTTCTGTTGCTTCAGTACAGGATCTTTACGAGCGATTATTTTTACTTTGTCAAGAAAGAATTGAAGGAGCAGTCTGAGTTAGCTGACTGGTAAGTGCCTCTTTTGACACGGGGAGATGATGGGAGTTAATTTGGGCTAGGAATCTCGATAGTTTAAAAGCAGTGCATGTACATTTTAATTATTAGTGTTGGTGGTAAGATATTTTCCTACCCATCATAGCAAATATGCCAATCAACTTTGACAAGGGGAGAGGGAATCAACAACTCACTACTATGTACATTTCGATTGAAAAATGATAAAATAAGGACTTTGTCGTGGTGACAAAGTTAAAAATTGTCTTAAAAAGAGTAAATACCATGGTGAAATGTCAAATACTAACGTTTAAGCCAGAACACTAAACCAGCAATTTTAAAGGACTGTTGTTTAAGCTAAAAAGACACTATGCATTTCGGCCGACTACTCATCAGGTGTCAACGTCTGCTAAATGGGAGCTTCAGAATCATGCGATATTTATAATATTACCAGAAGTCAGCGTTGACACCTTATGAGTAGTCTGCCGAAATGGATAGTGTCTTTTTAGCTTAAAAAAAGTTTTATTAGAATTGTTGGTTTAGTGTTCTGGCTTAACAGTTCTTTTAAGAACTATATTACGTTAGTATTTGACCATTCACCATGGTATTTACTCTTTTTAAGACAATTTTATAGACAAAGGAATTTCGTTGTAAAAATTTCAATAACAAGGGACGGGAGTTGAATTGTGGGCAAGAAGGCGCGGTGCGTTCCACGGTGTTACAATCGACCAGCGGTTGATGTGAGCAGCCCTTGAAATAAACGGGCTGTCCACCTGCAAATATAATGCCATTTGCTTATTTATGCGTCTCTTCTTTTTTGCAAAGGGGGGCTCGGTTCATTGAAAAGCAACTGAAAGAAAATTTAGATGCGATGAAAAAACGAGACACACAGGAAATGGCGAAAATAAAGCACAGGTTTGCTGACACAATTTTGCTTCCATTTCAAACAACAGTGCGTTTGTGTTCAGTAATCTTCGAAGGATTTATCGGCAAATTCCACTTTTGTTCATTTAGTGTGATGAAACTGAAAAACAAACGCGCATGGCAGCACAGAGATCAAGAACCACAATCGCATTACGAAGGTGAGTGTTTTAGAGATTGATCATAAAAAGCACTCGAAAATGGATTGGACCCGAGTGATTTGTAAATGATTGTGTCCTTTTTGATGTGGAACGCTTCTCATTGGTCAGTGGTGATGTAGAACTCCACAAAAATGGTCGGATACTTTTGCAGTCATTTACCACTGATCAATAACCTTTGTTTTCGTCTAGGAACTCCCCAAAAGCTATTGCATGTTTTTCTAATACCATTTTGTCAATTTACATTCTTTCAGCTATTTATTCCGGTGGCTACTATCAGTTTGAAAGCAGCGAGGAGACGGATTCCGATTCCGAAATCAACACCAGCGAATCTCCCCAACACAGTAGGGATAGTAGAGCCAGTAGAGATAACGGTACGTTTGAATTTTTTTGTTTCTGTCCCGAGTGGGGTTATGGGGACATGTCCTCCTAAACCTTTTCGAAAATCAATGATTTCACATTAGGTAAACTAGTATTATACCCTCAGATATCCTGTCCAACCCATCCCTCCCCCACAGTTTTAAAACAGATTTGCGCCCTTGGTTTTTTCCAAATTTGTCATACGAGTTATCGTTTTCTGCAACTGATATACCGGGTTGGCCATGCCACTCGATAATACTGGGTATTTAACCTGAGAGACTGCTCATTTCTCCAAGCCTTTGTAAACATTTAGAAGGATAACAAAAGTGCGAACTATGGCAGGGGGTGGCTGTCTTATTTCTAAACCTTGTTGTGCCCGATTGATTCTTCGAGAAGTACAAAACATCCATTTCTTGAAGGCGAGTCCCACCCCTGAATGCTTAACTATCTACCCCAGAGGTGTAAAATGAGATTCTTTTATGCAGTAGGTGCTCTACAGGAGGAAATTTATCCGAGAAGAGAAGAAGAACAAGTCACGAATGGAAATGACTTTCCTCAGGAAGTTGAGGAAAACGTCAATGCTGATGAAAATTCATCTCCACCAAGATCTCCCTCAAGACTCAGCGTTGTAAAAGAAAACCTGAAATCGGTGTTTGCACTCTTCTCCGCGTACGGGAAAAAATCTCTCGCCAAGCTCATCTCGTTCCTCAATAATCTGAGCAAAGATTATCGCGCGGTTGCGAAAGAACTGAAGAGGGTTCGCCGCGAAAAGAGGCAGAGAGACAGCATTAGGGAATACTACAGGTCACGTGACTCCATGTCGTCACAGTTCTTTGAGATGGAGTACGTTGATGGCAAGGTATGGATTTGTCGTTTTCATGGATTTTCTTCATGGAAACTTTGCACTACTTTAATGAGTGGCAGAAATTCGTCCTGTCATATACAGTCATACAGGTGTTGTAGTGTGAACTTTCTGCAGGGCGATAGTTTTGTTAGAAAGTATTTTTTACAATAATTTCGTTTATATTGGTTCTTCAAAACTTGTTGAATCTTTGTTCGCATAGCAGAAAGTCGATATTTTCATTGTAGCGTATGGAAGTTTGCTTAATTCAAAATGCCTCTATAACAATGCCATTGGTTATGAATTTTTAGAGAACATCATGTGACCATGTTTGTAAATGTAGATCGTCCAGGTTGGTATAGTCCTGAGAGGGACTGTTTTTGTTGTTGTTGACTGACGTTTCGACAACCTTAGCGGTAGTCATCTTCAGAGTCAAATGAGGAGTAAACGTCAGGTTAGCCGTATTTGTTATAATTTTCTTACTTCATTGTATTGTGTGTTAAGGTTGTCGAAACGTCAGTCAACAACAACAAAAACAGTCCTTCACAGGACTATACCAACCTGGACGATCTACATTTACAAACATGTAACGATACTCCAGGGTTCACACCATTTACTTTATGATGTGACCAGTCAACATGATGTGACCAATCAACATGATGTGACCGGTCAACATGATGTGACCAATCAACATGATGTGACCAGTCAACATGATGTGACCAATCAACATGATGTGACCAGTCAACATGATGTGACCAGTCAACATGATGTGACCAGTCAACATGATGTGACCAGTCAACATGATTTCGAAATTTATTTCGTCCTACTGGCTAGCCTCATTCTAAAATTAATAAAAAATTCTTATTTTTTACAGTGGAGCCACCGTCCACATGACGACAGCCTTTCTTATACGAGCATCACGACGGAGCAAGTGAACGTAGTCGAAAACCCGGTACCAAACTGGCAGTTGATGAGGTTCATCCGGGCTTTATATTACGCGGTCGTATCTCAGACGAATTACCTGTGCTTCATGTTCATGATCCTGAATCACGTGGTTTATGCTTCCGTTTTGTCTCTGGCGTTTCCTTTGTTGATTTTCCTTTGGGGCATGCTCTCCATTCCACGGCCAACGAGGATGTTCTGGATTACGGCCATCACTTATACACAATTTGTGATCGTCTTCAAGTATATTTTCAAGTTCGAGTTCATTCGTTTCAACGATTGCAGCAGTACACCCGAGCTCAGGAGCGACCCTCTGTGTCCTGCGAGAATCTTCGAGATCGAACGCGAAGGAACGACGACTGTCTACGACCTCTTGCTATTATTGGCGCTCTTCTTTCATCGTTACGCTTTGCAGGTAAAGCTGATGTGTCCGCCTTCCTTTTCATTATTAGGTAATGTTTACTGTTGTGCGCATGTCTGTTCATTAAATGACGAGTTTGGGATAACGGTCAGCGGTCAACAAGGATCTGCATCATTTGTTCGTCGAACGAAGCAAAGCAGGTTTTTCTTCTGTTTACAGGCTCATGGTCTATGGCGAGCAACATTTGATTCGAAATCCCAAACTGGTGACGGAAAATACTCTTCTTCAATTGAAACTGGTAATTTTGATCAAACATTGCTATTGTGATTTGGCAAAGATATTTATACACATTGTGGAGAAATAGGGACTATTTCCTCTACTCACCTTCGTCTTCTTCTGTACTCGTTGTTTTCCCTCTCTTTACTCATCGACCATCTTCCCGCCCATCCAACTGCTATCTCTCACCCCGCTCCTTCCTTCCACTCCTTGACTAACGTTTTAAAAAGTTTGCGGGATATTGCATGGCTGGATTTTTTCATAATCTACCAATCCTTTAATCTACCTGTGCTAATAATATTCCCCTACTTCGAAACAAGTTAAATTAGCACTGGAGTAAAATTTTCCACAATTGATGACGAGGAAGGTTAATCAATATTTAACGATGTTGTCTGTTGTTTGTTGTCTTTTGTTTTAAGAACCTGCCTCAGCCGTTGTATCTGGAGAGCTTGAACATGACGAAGATAATACCATGGTATAAACTTAAGTCATAGAAGACTTTCAAATTGTTGTATTCGACCTTTGAATTTGCAGATTAATTATTTTCACCGGCACATAATTAAGGCTATTCGAAAGAAGACAACTGTGTACTATTTTAAGCGTTGACTTTCACGAATTGCAACATCACCTTTATGGCTTATGCATAAAATCTGTAAAAGTGAGAAATCGTTTTGTGCGTTTTTTATAGATAAGAAATGGCGACAACGGGAGTCAAGACACCGTGGAAAGCAAAATAAAAAGGTACTCATTGGGGCTAATCAAGGCACGTAGCCAGCTCGATGATTGGGGAGGGGGGCGGGGAAAATATTCGCATATTATATTCATTTTACAATCTGGAAAAAACTATGAATTTCAAGGAAATCGATACGAAGTGGGAGCCAATATCTTGCTTCATTTTTTGTACTGTATTTACTTGTGGATGAGTTATCCAGTTTAATATACATGTAAGTGATTCAAATGCACTTGCTGCTGGTTATGAGTCTACTATTTGAGAATTATTAAGAAATTAAAACAAAAACCTACTTCATGAACGTTTCCTTCATTTAGTATTTACGAGAATGTAAAAACGTTCATAAAGCGGATGATTGATCCGGACGTGGGGTCTGGGGCGACCGATGTTTATGGCGTGATGTTTGGATGTCAATTCATCATCTTTCTCATCATCCTTTTCAGTTGGTCAGCGTTTTCTGAAGCAGAGGTAAAACTAAGGGGCTGTTTATATGAGCCCGGCTTGCCAGGATTCAGTGAGGCGTTAAATGATTTCGACGCATTGAAATGGGACAAAACTACAAGCTTAAAAATTACAACTGTTTGTTAAGCGTCACACGTCATTTCTCAAATCAGGTCAAACTTGCTGTTTCAATTTTAAATTTTTAGCGTAGTTATTAAATCAGAATATTGTGAAATTGCTCGAGAAGATTTATCTGATGATAAGTATAGAATCGTTTCCATTTGCCCGAATCATTTAACGCCTCATTGAATCCCGGTTTGTCGAGCTCATATGAACAGTCCCTAAGTTTATTTTGAATCATTTGATATACATAATTGCCTCTTGTCAGGATGCTTTATTTTCATCTAATCAGTCTTACATCTTTATGTTTGCCCCGTGTTAAGAGTGTGTCTTCCATTTACTTCGTTCCTTTCCTGGCCTTCAGCCATATTCTTCCCTTTCAGTCAATGCTTTTTTTCAACTCCCGTCTTCCAGTCATGTTTGTGCGAAGCTTATTTTCTCTATCTTTATTTCATCTTTTACCTCAAATATTAAGGTTGATTTCTTTCTTGTAATCTTCTTCTTTCTCTTTCTCATAAATTCATCACTTTCGACTTCCCCCTGGAAATACGTCTTCTGACTAAAAGAAAGCATGGCGTTCTTCCTCACGCTCTTCTCAACACTCTAGTCTTTTGCTATTATGATATTTCTGTCTTAACATTTCATGTCTCTTTGTGTTTGTTTCAGCCTAGTTCTGACACGAATTTTGCCAATATCATTGAAAAATATTGTTCCCAGGACTTTCCTCTACATGGTACTCACGCAGTTTGTACTTATCGTGATAGACAGGTACTACAGTTGATCACTTTTGTTATCCATATGTTATCTACTTGATTTCCACATCAGTAGCGGATCCAGAGCGTGTCAGAATACATTACTATAAATAGATTTTCAATTTGAATTATTTAAGAGTTAACCATATTAGCAGTACTTTAACCTTGAAATTTTTTAGTAATTTCTAACCAACAGCGTTTTTATAACAGTAATTTGATTGTAAAGTAAGCCTCTATAATTTATTTTGACTTACACTTGATCCGCATCTGCTCTGGTGCTCCACATGGCTTTTCACTGAGCGAAGTGCAAGGTTGTTCTAGTTTGTACTAAAATGATAGCACTGTAAAATAATAAAAATTTTGGACGTAGTACAACAGGGGTTTGTCAGAAAGCTTCAAGCTGAAGGGGGATTTGGAGAGATGTCAATCACTTCAACGTATAGAAACATTTTAGCGTGTGTTTTTTTTTTCAAAGAGCTCTTTACCTGCGCAAGTTTGTTCTTGGAAAGTGGTTGTATCTCGTCATTTTGGCCATTGCTTTTCATGTTTTTATGTTCTTCGTTGTTCCAGCTCTGACGGGCAGGTAAAATTTTTATAATGTTGATATTTTCAAATGTGGCGATACAAATGCCAAGCATATGATGACTTTATTACTGGCAAGCCGCGTAGGCGTCTCGATCCCATGTCATTCTCGGCTTATATCAATCAAAAAGTCCTTACTGACTAATTTTGTTATTTCTGTGGGGATACTATCTCTTTCTTAGTGCAAAATTTCCATGGAGAGGAGAGGGATTCAAAGGAAAACAAACAGTATGGCTGGTGTCCAAAATGTATGTTTTACGTTTATTCGGTTTTGAACTTTGTAAATCGATGAACAGTTGGAACATTCGGTAGCATTTGTTATTTAGAGATTTGTTTGATTTTCTGCCGTCTTTCCTTTAATTGAGAACCATAAAAAACTAAATGTGAAACGAGACAACAAGCGGTTATGTAGCTTGTTGGGTTTTATTAAAAAAAATTTTATTTGCAATGAAGTCAATGGATGGTCGCGCCATGATACGTGAATGAAAATGAAATGATAGTCAATGAAGAGATGAAATTAATGTATGAAACGTTTTATGCTCGATTCAAATTACGAGTCGAAAGGCTGTGTTTTTTTTAAACTTTGCACTATCCTTGGATCCGTAGTCATGTAACTCACAGAGCCTCTATAGCATAAAGTGCGAGTGTTTTGTATGATGAAATTTGTTGAAATTGTTCAATTGCATTTGTTGCAAAAGATAATCGTGTGTAATATTAATCAATATTGTTTTGTTTTAGGAAATTTCAAGACAATATTCCCGCGATATTCTTGTATTTATTCAAGTGCTTTTACTTTGGCCTGTCCGCGTATCAGGTTCGCTGTGGTTACCCGACTAGGATTCTGGGTAATTTTCTCACGAAGAATTTTACGCTTACGAATGTGGTTCTCTTTCAAGGGTAAGTTTACGATTGCTCGATGAGGGATAAGTGAATAACATGGTACAGCTTTGAATTTTCCTACAATTATCAATCTTTTGTTGTACCGTTGTGTCGTATGGTGTTTGGAGTATTTTCATTTGTGCATTGTGAGTCGAAATGTAGAATTTGAGGAATTTTTGAGCCAACTTGTTTATCCATCGACTTTCTTAATTTGGTCTATTTTCTGAAGCTGATTGGACAACGATGTGTTTTAATATTCTCATGTAGGATACAAACAATTCCATTTATGTTGGAATTGCGCAGTTTGTTGGATTGGATGTGCACGGATAGCACGCTGACCTTGTTTCACTGGCTCAAAGTGGAGGATATTTATGCGAATACTTATATCCTAAAATGTTACCGAAAAGCCGAAAAGGTATAAAAATTCCAGTGTCATTGAAATTTTCTAAAGAAGTTATTGGAAAGAAAACTTTTCTCACGTCCAAAGTCTAGTTTACATTCATCGCAAAACGTTGGCGATAGGGCTTTTACGACGTCGGCGAGCTCTTGCGATTGATGAGAACGAAGTGAAAATTGTGCAGCCCATTTTTTGTGACGTTCGCCGAACATCGGCGCTGAAATCGCAAGAAACTAAACAGTTTGTTTCTTGCGATCATCACCGATCATTTCCGAATGCTACTTGCTTAAAAAATCTTTTAGGACAAGCATCAGAGGAGATTCCTTAATGGTTTTCAAGGAAAAATTATTGCCATATTTATCAGCGCGATATTTCACAAATATTTGTAAATGTGTTTTTACAACCGGATAATTTTGACCAATATTTTTGCAGCAAAAAGAATTTTCACCAACTAGTTATCTCTGGCCATCTTTTTTTGTGAAGGAAAAATATATTCCTTGGCGATTATGTAATTTAGCTTAAAATTTATAAATATCTCTCCCATTTTTAGACTCAATGGTTTAGACACGACCGCGGTGCAAAATATCCCTCGTTGAACAAGTGGGCGCTCGGAGGTTTCTTGGTTTTTTTACTCATTGTTATCATATGGTTTCCTCTGTTGTTTATGTCCTATATCAACTCTGTGTACACCAGCAATACACCGACCGATGCCACGTTCACGTTGACAATTGGGGTACCAGGTATGAAGTTAAAATCAGGGCGAAACTAGAACGCTGATTGGTGTGTGTGTGTGGGGGTGAATATTCATATATTCTCTGCCTTGCTGATTTCTTTCTACAGTTTTCTACTGTTCAGTATCTGAGAATGTTTCATCTCCTTCAATGTGTAGCCGCTGTTCAAAGTGAGTGCCCAACAACAATTCTTGCGGGTTTTGAATGACGATGAAATCGAGCGCATCAAATTCAGCCGCAGACCTTATGAGGGGACGTCGCAGGCGCAGGTAGATGTATTTTAGGTTTTGTATTACACACACACAGTACGTTAAATATAGGCAATAGTTTGGTTTCGAGTGCCGTTTGTAGGTGTGTTAAATGTGTATGTAAATATATGTTTGTGTACCATAGATCAGTACATTTTTGGAGAGTTTCAAATTGAAAGGAAACGTGGTTATGGTTCGTGTGAACGGTAACTCCAGTTCTATATGGACCATCAGTCCACCGTCGAGAAAAAACTTGGTAAATGATTTACTGTCAAACAACACAAATTTGACAATGCGTTTTCAATGGGAATTTACGAGGTAAGTTTTCCCCATGTAGCTTTTTTTCCTTCAATATTTTTTCCTGACACGTAACCAGTTAGTCTTTCGAAGCAACGCAATGATTTCTGTTGAATGTAAAATAAAACACAAACGACAGGAGAAAATGTCTATCGAAAGAAAAGGTTATCTTTGTGATAGTCCAACTTGTTATAGATTTTGCTATAGACTTTGCTACAGTTAAACCTTGTTATAGACTTTGTTATAGTCAAATTTTGTTTTAGATTTTGTCATAGTTGCACTTTGTAATATAATTTTTTATAGTCAAAGTTTGTTATAGATTTTGTCATAATTAAACTTTGTAATAGACTTTGTTTTGAGAAAACTTTGTTGTAAAATTTTGCCAGATTTTGTTGTATTTACATGTCTCACTTTACGTAGGGAGCCACTGACTGCTTTAGTTCAAGAAACTATATCTGGAGTGAACTCGATTGTTCTCACTCCAAACGACACGATGCGTACCCACCTGGGCAAGTTATTGGTGGATTCAACAAGCAGTGCGATAAACGAAATGTAAGTATATAGTAGCGAGTGTTATCTCGCAATTATTTTGCACTGTCTCTCTTGCTGAGCTTTTCTTCTTAGGTGCCGCGTTTGTAAATCATCTCTCTCACCATCTAGCTCTCTCATGCATTTGTCTATATGTCTGAGCAATTTTAATATAATATTTAGCTGCCATTTTGTCCTTGTACGGGATGGTGTTTAAGTGTATAAAGATCACGTGGTAATTAATTTCTTGTGGGAAAAGTTGGTACAGTAATGGATTTTTTCATTCCTCACAGAACCATAAAAGCCCTCTTCCCAACATTCATTCGTGTTCCAGCCAGTGGTCGGGCGACAGCACTGAAGGAACTTTTCAATGCAAGTTACGTCGACTGTGGGATAAAAGTGAGATTTGGTTCTGTACCAAACGTGACTGGTGATGTGGAATGGTGGGAATTGACGCAGAAGAATCCCAAACCAATATTCGATTCAAGAAAATCCACATCCGACCTGGAAGTGATCACGTTCAACGACTTTGTCCCTCCTTTGCATTTCTCCTTTTTTGCAAGCACTGGGTAAGAGCATTTGCTGACTTCACGTTTGATTTACACTGGTTTGATTTACATTTTCTGGTTTGATTTACGCATTTTCGCATTTCCTGGTTTGATTCATTTGTTTGATTGTTTGATTCACACATTTCCAAGTTTGATTCACACATTTCCAAGTTTGATTCACACATTTCCAAGTTTGATTCACACATTTCCAGGTGTGTTTCACATTTTTTTAAACATATCCAGTACCTTTTGTATTTTGCTGCAAATTTTGATATTTAAAGACCTCCTGTAATGAAAAAGTTGTATGTAAAGACAGCAGATTTCTAAATACATGATTATATAGATCAAGCTGTGAAACTTATATAGTTGAAATAAAATTCGCGGCCTGGCTGCGCTGTAGCTGACGCGTTTAAAATTTTTAAAGCATTGCCATCATGTTGTTGTTGACTCTTCGTGACGTGTGTACACTGTAGTACACTGTAGTACTTTAGCTATTCCTGACTCCAACTAAATACAATAATGAAGAACTTGCAAAATAGGGGATATGTAGTGTGTCTTAGGGTGACTTTATTTGAAAACATCTGCTCTTAAATAGTTTTAATGATCACTCTTAGAGATACAGAGGATTGTCCTAAGGGGTTTCAACGTCATCCGTGTTTGGAGAAAAAATCTTAGGTATATATTAATAAATCGTAAATTCGTTTTGATTTGCAGGATCATTGGGCTTTACGTTGGTTTTGTTTGGCTCGTTGGCAAGTTCGTTCGTTTATTTTTCACGTCCATTTCATATCGTATCATGTTTGATGAAATGCCAGACGTCGACAAAGTGTTCAAACTGTGCTTGGATATTTACATGGTGAGAGAGACGAAAGATTTCGAGCTGGAAGAGGATCTTTTCGCCAAATTAATGTTCCTCTATCGCTCCCCCGAAACTTTGATCAAATGGACGAAATACAAACGGGATTGATTGAGTGTCCATGAGTATGAAGGCTTTGATGAAAGCTCGCGCTTGATTGGCCAGTTCTCGTTTTCCATTTAAAGAAGACTCGCGGTAATGCTTTGCGCGCTTGTGTTTACTTCTGGTATTGAATTTCCGATGTCTGTTGCGGAGTTTAGGATAGTTTTCTTCCCATCCAAATGTGAGATAAAGTCTTTCTTTAACTTAACTTTCGTTGTTCTACTTCATTTCTTGGCCTACAATTCTTTGATGTTAATGGCCCAATTCTCGGTAGCAGAAGTGGACATATTGCCGCACTAACCATCTGACATGCCGCCATTTTTTTGGTAACGCAAAATGGCTGTCTGTGGCTGGCTAAGCGAGCAAAGCATCACCGCGAGACTCGTTCTTTAAAAGTACATTGAAAAACAAGACAACTTCACACATTTCAAACATTTGTTAGTCCCCAAAACATATGAAAATTTCTAAAGGTGCTCGAATGTATTAAGAAATTTTCAACAAAGTTTACCACAAAACGTATTTAGTACTAGTTCAGAAGTACAAGAATTAATAATTGTGTGCTATAATTCTTTGAAAATTGAAAAATTATCCGTGAGCCATGCGTTGATTTCAGGAATTACGAATTCGTTGTGAGGTATTTTTACAGCAAATTATTATTTATATTTGAAGACAGGAATTTCGATATGTTTGACGATCTATGATTACAATGCCAATTCATTTGTCCGGTTTGGTAATTATAATATTGGCATTGTTGCGAATGTTTTTAAGGATATGATGTTTTCTAAAATCAGCTGGTGTAGGGTTATAACATGATATATATGAGTGAGCAATGTGTGCAAGTTCCGTTTTGAGATGTGTGTAGTCTTCTTGATTACGAACATTGTGTTTGATAGTTTGGTGGATATTTATATAGTAATTAAACGGTGTACATTCTACTTCGCAAACACGCACTTGATTGTATATTGTACATTGCAAATCAATTTTATACTGAAATAACGTATCGATGTACAGTTGTTTCCAATGAAATTGTACGTAGTAATCCCTTATTTTCCCACATTGGGAATATATATGGATCGTACTAACAATATCAACTAACCTTGATTGTTTCGTGTACTCCTTAAGATATTGATGGCGAACTATTTATTATATGGCTAAATTCTCAGGAAAAACATGTATTCAACTACTATTCATTTCATCCACTATTTCATTCAAATGTAAGAGCAAAATGGCAAAATCCTGCTTCGTCGTTATAGCTCAGTCGTAACAAAAGCTAGCCGTATAAAAAACCATCCAGAGGCGAAACTACAGAGCTAATTGGAGAGTATATTCGTATATTTAGTAATGCCCTACTGAATTTTTTTTTAAACTTAATTTAGTTTCGAGCAGGTTGCTTCGGCCAGAATGGTATTTGAATTTAATAATTGGAACCACGAAACTGTTCAAAACCCGACACAAACGAGATGCACAACAAACAAATGCGATTATATAGCTAAATGTGTAAAAACAACTCTTCTCCGCAGGTCAAGGTGTAGGTATCTACTAACTCCTATAGTAATCTCCGTATCTACATAATTGCAATATATAAAATTCAATATATCTATGCCACAATATCTACAAACGTCTTTGGTAAACTTTGACATCTATGAACGCAATTATCGAAGGTTCGAGTTACACGCCACAAAATCGACTAACTCCGTTCCTTCACACAACTTTAAATAACATAACTCAACACTACATGCCACGAAATGTGCGAATACCTTGGGTGGATAATCATAACTGGAAATCGTTTTTAGGCACTTCTTTCAACAGATTCTCACAACGTGCCAACTTTTTGTCAAGGTCATTTTTTTCCTCCACCAACCGTTTTCGTTTACTTTGTCCGAAATTCTCCCTCTTTATGCTGTTGGCAAGTTCCTTTTTCAAATTGTCCATTTCACGTTTCTTTTTGCGCATTTCATACTTAATTTTCTTTTGCTTTTCCTTTTCTATCGAATGATTACGCGCAACGTCTACAAACAGAAAAATAAAAATATATTTCATTTTGGCATTGGGCGTAACGAGACGGTTTTAACAGACGGTTGTGGGGTCAAGGTTGTCATGACAACTTTGTCGGAAGAATCAATGGTGTTCGCTTTGACTTAAGCAAGATGGTTTATCCACTGAACTAAAATACATGGAACGCTACCTGTAATAGAAAAGTCTAATAAACTATTGAAGCCAAATTTTACACGCAGACACGTGTGTGGTATAGTGAAGGCAGCCATCATGGTTGTGAAAGATAATGTCCATGACACAAAGCAAGAGGGTTTATTAAAGAGGTGTGGCAGTCATGAAGAATGTGTCGGAAAGAATCCAGGAAACTTTTGTAGTCATGTGACAATCTGCCGACAAATACAAGAAATGTAAAATAGTTGTTGGTTAAAAGTGCGCCAGTACGATTTTGCTGTAGGACTTTATGCAATCGTCCACAAACAATCCTGAGCTGGCTATATTCCTGAGTATGGTCTACAACCTGAGCTGGTTTTATTCCTGAGTATGGTCTACAAACTGAGCTGGCTATATTCCTGAGTATGGTCTACAAACTGAGCTGGCTGGTTGATATTCCTGAGTATGGTCTACAAACTGAGCTGGTTTTATGGTCTACAAACTGAGCTGAGTATGGTCTACAAACTGAGCTGGTTATATTCCTGAGTATGGTCTACAAACTGAGCTGGCTATATTCCTGAGTATGGTCTACAAACTGAGCTGGCTATATTCCTGAGTATGGCTGAGCTTATATTCCTGAGTATGGTCTACAAACTGAGCTGGCTATATTCCTGAGTATGGTCTACAAACTGAGCTGCTATATTCCTGAGTATGGTCTACAAACTGAATACTGATGGCTGAGCTGAGTATGGTCTACAAACTGAGCTGGCTATATTCCTGAGTATGGTCTACAAACTGAGCTGGCTATATTCCTGAGTAAGGTCTACAAACTGAGCTGGTTATATTCCTGAGTAAGGTCAACAAACTGAGCTGGCTATACTCCTGAGTATGGTCTACAAACTGAGCTGGTTATATTCCTGTATGGTCTACTGGTCTACAAACTGAGCTGGCTATATTCCTGAGTATGGTCTATGAGCTGACTATATGAGTATGGCTGAGCTGGCTATATCCTGAGTATGGCTGAGCTGGTATTCCTGAGTATGGACTGAGCTGATATATTCCTGAGTATGGTCTACAAACTGAGTGAGTGGTCTACAAACTGAATACTTGAGCTGGCTATACTCCTGAGTATGGTCTACAAACTTAGCTGGTTATACTGAGTATGGTCTACAAACTGAGCTGGTTATATTCCTGAGTATGGTCAACAAACTGAGCTGGCTATATTCCTAAGTATGAGCATCTATTTTTGCATGGTATTATGATGCCTTTGGCTCTATGGATTTATGAGTTATGTCAAAATAAAATACAAGCTTTACCTGACAGCGAGGTTTTTAATTCGTTTATCCTGTCCACATGACCCTTTTTCGTGTTCTCAATTACGCTTGTCAAATTTTGCAGCACACCTGCTTCTTTAAGACTATCCATCAGGCTGACTTGGGTACCTCAAATAAAATTCTATACATTAACGACATTTCAATTCGCGCGTTTTCTACTAAGTTGAAGTACAACCCCGAACGTCCACCGCGATGTATTTTAATATCTCAGAGCGAGACCTCTGTACACGTGATCGTGGATGTGACCTGCTCATATCATACCGTAGATCAAGTGAGGAGCAAAGGAAGATATGCCCACACCAACATGAGCACCAAGTCGCGGACTCGCGTGGAAAATATAAATTAGACGATTTGCTATAAAATTTGTTATGCAGTAAAATCTTACCCTGACCGTCTTCAGGTCCCTCTTTCGCTGGTGTATCGTTAGCAATACTGCTGTTGTCCTCTTGTTCTGTGTTATTTGTGCTCGGGTTATTGGAAAGTCCATCGTTATCAGGCTCCTATTGCAAAAAGATTTTTCCTTAAACACAGAGGTTATTTTATGTAGGCTTAGTGCAGTAAGCGCCTCGTTGGACGACACCACCACAATTTCAATGCTGGTGTATAATTCTTTGGAATCCGAAGCTCGTTTACCTCACTACATCGGCACATTTCTTCAAATTCCAAATTTTCACCTTCCCTTTTCGTGTCCACTGTTTCTTCATTATCTTCAGTTGCTTCTCCCTCATCTTCGATGGCTTCAAAGGAGTTTGGGGGCGAGCCAGACTCGACAGTTGAGGTGATATGTAATGAGTTTGGTGCCACAATAGCCGTCGGTATAAGGTCCGCATCCTGGTCAGCGGTGGGAGCAGGTGTCGAAATGAATTCCTCGTTGACATGACTAATTGTTTCATCCTAAAGCAAACCGAACAAGGCCATTACGAATACAGATGTTCACATAAGTGATTGCACGAAACGTTCCTGTGCTCAAATAACTGGGAAATAACAGCCTTTAAAAGAAATGAGTTTATAATGTTATGAAATTTGTTTAGTAGAACTTAACTGGCTGCCCTGCTACAGAACTAAGCTTTCTGGCTGGCTACAGGAATAGCTTTCTGCCTGGCTACAAGAATAGCTTTCTGGCTGGCTACACGAATAACTTTCTGGCTGGCTACAAGAATAGCTTTCTGGCTTGCTACAGGAATAACTTTCTGGCTGGCTATGGGAATAACTTTCTGGCTGGCTACAAGTATAGCTTTCTGGCTGACTACAGGAATAACTTTCTGGCTGGCTATGGGAATGGCTTTCTGGCTGGCTACAGGAATAGCTTTCTGACTGGCTGCAGGAATAGCTTTCTGTCTGGCAGCATAACCTAACTTACTGGCCAGCTGCAGTACTTAGCTTGATGGCTGGTTGAAGTACTTAGCTTGATAGCCGGCTACAGGACTAAACTAGTTGGCTGGCTACTGGACTTAACTTGTTGGCTGGCTACTTGACTAAACTTTGAGACTGGCTACTATTCTGTTTGTGCCATTTCAAATGGAAAACTTTCATTTGCTATGGCTTGTTAACGTTTCAATAATCATACCCCGCTGTCAACGTGAATAGGATCTTCTTCCAAGGATGATGTGGAGTTTTTGGTTTTTTCGGATCCGTCACTTGAGTTGCTTAGCTCGGATGAAGCAGACGGCAGGTTTGTGAAGTCAACCTCGCCGGAAATGTTGGGCAGCACGGAGCTCGTGAACTGGTTCGATCTTCGTTCCGACTTTCTCCTCGATTCCTCACTGCAATCCACCGGAGTTGGAAGTGGATAACCGGCCTTTTTTAAAATGGTGCTTCTTAGGAAGTTTGCAAGTGCCGAGTTGCACTTCTCGGCTGTTGCGAGAGGTCCTATACTAAGCTTGTTCACTATCATACAGTCGGCACCAGCGTCGAGAAGCTTCTCGATAATGTTCATGCACTTGCCATTGGAGGAGAGTATGTTTAGGACTGTATCGCCAGCACAATTACGTGCATTCAAGCATTTACGCCTTTTAGCACTGGGCATCCTTTTCACATGTGTGAGCATGGTCAGAAATAGGTTCTCGTAAAGAGAGTAACATTTGTTCTGCTCCATGAATTGCGCAGCGAGATGAAGTGGCGTGTTCTGTAGATAATCGCCAATCAATAGGCAATCGCTTAGTTGGGATAGGATAGCATCAAATCGCGAAACGCACAATCGTCCGCTCTTCATCGACACGGTGTCTGGTATTGTCATGAGTGTACGATGCAGACATGTCTCCAACGTACTAGATTTTTGGACCGTGGGACTGAAACCTATAAATAGTGTAAGGAACCAAGAGTTTTAGGGTGCTGGTAGCCTGGAGCGATTCCAGTGGTACGGAGATGGTTGGTAAAGAAAAAGTAAGAAAAACGTTTTGATTTACTTTTTCATTTTTTTTATAGCTCAGAAAATGTCCATGCTACAAAATTGACACATTTATCAGTTAGAATTAATAATAGTCAAATAAGGGGGCAGATGCCTACTTCATACGTATAATTTGATCAAACTGGGGGGATGTTGACTTCCTTCAGTGCACTTGCCTGGTGCATAGCATCAAGTAAAACCCCATTATGGTACTTAGGCACCTTTTTTATAGACGTGACAGGGGGGGCACTGCTCAAAGAGATTTTTGGTTTGAACTGTAGTAAAAATCTGATCAGAAGTAAACAGTAAAAATACTTATGATCAAGCTTTACAGCTAATGAACATGCATATTAGTATACGAGACAAAATATGCCACAGCTAGAGTGAACTATGTTTGTATGCTTGTATAGCAACAGTTATTCGATTTCCATCACTTCTTGTGAAGGCAAAATTGTTGCTATAATTAGTTGAAAAAGATCATTCACTGATTGGATGTTAAACATGTACAATATATGTTATAGAACTTCAGAAGTAGGTCATTTCCAAGAATTAGCAACCAAAAAACCCTCATTACCTATGCACACAATAGCACACACATTGACTGCAGTGAAAGAGGAGGGGTTAAGGGGCACACCCATTTTCTCTATGGACAAGCAATTTATTTGGTAAAATAAGGCATATTGTCATTCTATTCCTCCCCTCCCTCTCTCCAAACACTTTTGAACATGCTCTGCATTCACTGGAATACATTGCACAGGCAATACCTCAATCGTATCAGTGTATGAACCAACCTTGATCAAGAAGCCACCTCACGGCGTTTGTTTTTCCGAGTACGCATGCCCAGTGGATTAAAGGGAACTGATATTTTCTGTTAACTTCTGGAATTTCGTCGTTCCTATTCCATCCTCCCTTCTCCAGTTTTCTTATCTCGCTACTCAAGGAGAAAAAGTTTTTATCGTGGTCCTTTGTATTCAGCAAGGCAACAAGTAAATCGCTGTGCTTGTACGTTTGCCGCACGGCCCACAGAAAGGTGTACAACGAATCGACATATCCCGCGCCAGGAAAGAGGAACCAGTCGCCCTTCTTCAACAAGCTTTGTCTCGTTGCATTACCCTCGATACTTTTCCGTTCAAAGCCAATTTTTACATGAATCTAAACTTCAAGACTTAGAGCAGTTGTTGAAATTTAAATGTTTGCTCGTATACCGTGGTAGCGTGGTGTTAGATACTGTTGTTATAGTATTTAAACGTGGAGAATGAGACACCCCCCTGAGACAAATATGTTTGGTATGTAATACGGGGGCACTAGTCAATAAAGTACAAGTACATGGCAAAGGTTGTGGATGGATGGCATTTGTGCTAAAACATAGCAATTTTCGGTCACTTTCTAAAGCAAGGACTGTCGTACAGAGACAAATCGTGAAAAAAAGCAGCATTTACGAACGTCGTGATGCGACTGCAATAAATTATTGCGTGAATCTCGTAAGGTATTTGCGTTTTAAATTTCATTAAATGTGCAGACGTTGAAAGTTGCTTCTCCTCCAACCGATGCAAAGTGCTCATTCTTTTGAGGAAAAACACATTTCAACATGTTTTGAGATACCACGTTATGGTATTATAATGCATACTTATTTTGTAATTTGGTACATGAAATTGCTAGTTGCATGCAGTTTCACAGACTTGTCGACTTTCATACTCCCTCTCCAAGCAAGTCCACAACCCCCCAGTTACAGATATTTGAAACAAGCTTGACATCATTTAGCATATGTTTGCTATATTATTACATGGAATGCACCAATAAAGCTTTCTTCATAGACTCCTACGAATGAAAATCTCCTCAATAATAAGGACTATGTTTACTAAGACTGTCTTTGAATATGAAAGGAATATTTCTAAGTGTTAATGTATGTATTCACCCAGACCTAATCCAATGGCAATCTTCAACTCATGTTTAGTTTGAGGGCGCCCATGTCTGTCTCTTGCCATTTAATGACAATGTGACAAGTTGTATATTTTTGACTACAGGCATCATGATTATGAAAACTATCTGTGTTGTTTGCTGGTGAAGAAGCAAAGTCGAAATGCTATTTTTGCCATCAGAGCACTGAATGTTGAACTTGCAAAAGTAAGCATAGCACATGCCATATGGATATTATGTCACATGTAAACATGACTATTACAATATTTTGAAATTAAAATATACACTTCATTGGCTAGAGTTTGATTTATTTTTGTAATTCTACTTCAACTTCTGCATTAAGATAAGTGACTCGACCACGGTAGAAACCATTGGCAAGATGAAGCTGAAGTTTTGGAGAGATACTGTACAAAGTATTTACACCAAGGTGCGCTATCTTCCACTAGTATTATGTAGTGGATTTAATGTAAATATTTATAGACCTAAGCATAGTCTATTTATAGGGTTCTTGTCCAGACCACCCAGTTGCCAAAGAGCTTCAAAAGGTCAGCTATTTTGAGTGCTTCTTTAGAGGAGGTGCCAGTTTATTTCAAGGAACATACTAGATCTGACTACCAAAATCTTGTAAAACAAAATTCAGATATTCAATAGTATCTGTTTTTTGTAGTACTTTTGAGTCACTGTATTAGTAATGCAGAGCAACTGTTTTATGACACTAAAGAAACAAATCTATTCATGAAAAAACTCAAATCTCTCCTACCCAGTCCCCTGATGATGGTCTTTATTAATTACCAGTATTACAAATTATGTATTATCATTACAATCTGTTCGATGTGATCCAGTCAGTGATTATTTGGTCAAGTTGTGTGTCCAATAAAGTGGTATCTTTTACATCCCTTTTGTTTTTATAACCTCTGGCATGAAGTGTGTCCGTCTATTTAGGCTATTGAGCTCTATGGACTGTCAAAACATTGGATCAGCAGAATACTTGATAGTAGGGTGAGAATTGTATTTGTGTTCTTATTTGGAAATGGATAACATTAATATTGCTAGGTACAGATTTACTGGCAACGTAAGCTTCCCCCATTTCTTTGTTTGTATTGCTGTTTCATAGTGCAAGTAATATTTCTTTTAAAACTTTGGCTTTTGATGATAATGAATTGACAAGTTTTAGATAGAGATAGAACTCTATTTATATAGTTTGACACAACATTTTATTCGAACGTCATAAAGCCTGTACTTTGTAGATCTTCAAACATTAGTTTTACGCCATATTTTCTTCATGCTTCATCCCGTTTGTTTGTTTTTTTGTATCAGGAGGAAAATTTACACTCAAATCCTTTTACAAACATGGAGGAACTCGAAGCTTATTCTGAGAGATCCGTTTCGTCTATTTTGTATTTGTCTCTCGAAGCTTCAGGTAATGGAACGATTTTGGAATAAAACTTTGAAGAACGCGATGTGTTGTAATAATTTTCAAGTGATATAATTATTTTAAGGTGATATAATTATTTTAAGGTGATATAATTATTTTAAGGTGTGAAAGATGCAAATGCAGATCATTGTGCAAGTCATCTGGGAAAAGCGATGGGAATTATCACTTTACTACGTTCCACTCTTCATCATCTAAAATCTAGAAAAGTTTTATGGCCAAATGATATTATGATAAAGGTGAACAACATCATGTCTTTATAAAGTGAATGGTTTGAACCTGGGAGTATCGTTACATGTTGATAGATTTAGAACATTCAGGTTATTAAAGTCCTTCCTGAGAAGGACTTGTCGAAACGTCAGTCAACATCAACATCAACAATCCTTCTCAGGACTCTAGCAACCGGGACGATCTACATCTATGTACGATCATATTTTTATGGCAACTTCACCAGTCGCAGCTGGTGGGTGCTTGCCAGTGGCCGTAAGCAACTACTGTTTGAGTAATTAATTTTGATCAAGGGGGGAGGGGAGGGAGAACGTGCAATGATTTGGCGGCAAGGACTTTTGTTTGCCGATTTGAGTTTAGTTGAAAAGGCGATTATCATACAACAAAATTTTATTGGCATCAGTCAATTCTACAAGCCAAATTAATTTTGTTCACCCCAGATTTTCAATCACCTATCCCGGTACCACTGCTTCAGTTGAAGTTTGCCAAACCACCTATCACCACTGCTGATCTTAATAGAGTTCAGATGTTTTGCCTTTAATGTTTAAACTCCACATAATGGTGTGTTAAAGTAAGGCTATATGTTAAACTGGTTCATGTACTTTTGTTGTTGTTCTGAGAATAACTTAAAGCTAAGTATTTCCATTTTTAGAACGGTATTTCACAAGAAGACATGCTACGTGGCCGAAATCTACCAGCAATCAAAGAAGCCACGTATGAAATTGCTTGCCGTGCGCATGCTCATTTAGATAAAGTATGTTTAGTGGACGCTACCAGAAATATATTTTTCATTACTAATGCGAGATTCTTTTTCTGACGCCATTTTCGCTGTTCATTGTAGGCAAAGACTCTTGGTAAAAATATTCCCAAACTCGGATCTCGCTGTCTTCTCCCAATTGTGAGTAATATTTTGAATGCAACATTTGAGAGATTAGGTCTTTAATGTAAGGTTCAAACGTACTCAAGAATATACACTATTGTCTAATGAGATTTGCCCTCACTTGGAGAAATCAGAGATTGCTTAATTGTATTAATAATTCAAAATTGTTAATAATGCTTGAATATATTCAATGAACCAAAATGTTTTAGTACAGTTGAGTGATGTTTGAGAAAAAATGTCGAGTCTTTTTGAACCCTACCCTGAAGAAACAACTGATTTCATAGAAAGCTTTTAGCAAACAACCCAACAACCAATCAGGTTAACTATTTGCCCTTAGAAAAGCTCTACAGCTAATCAGAGCTCTCAAACGTTTGATTTTTTTAGGTACCGTTCAACACTTTCTTGGAAAATTTACGGCAAATGGACTTCGATATATTTGATTCAAAACTTTATCAGAGAAATGGGATTTTACCTGTTCTATTATTGAAAGTTTTGCTTATGGGATCATTTGGAAGGTAGCGCCATTGAACTAATTTAACTGGTTGGCTACTTCCCGCCAAAATTTGTAGCCAGCAATTCAACTAGTCCCAATCTTTCTGCCGGAAGAATGCTCTACAGAATAAACTCAAATGGCCGCTCTCAAATGTCTTCTGATTTTTTTATAGGTACCAGATAACACATTTCAGATAAATTGGAATAATTTACGGCAAAAGTTGGACTTGATTGATTACCACTTATACAATCTTTCAAAATGCTTTATCAGGCGTCATTTTGGTTCAATTGTTGTTCAGTACAGATCAACTGGAAAAATTCCCATATGACGATAACGGCATGGTACATGTACCTATTACCTCCATGCCAAAATATAGTAGCCATGTACCATTCCTGAAGTCAATATTGTGAAGTCGACTAACGGCAGTGTTTCTGCGACTGTAAAGAAACGGGAAGGTGTTGAGAAAACAACGAAGCGAATTGTTTTTGCAACGTTACAACACAACAATCGGCTTGAGAAATTTCATTTTATATACACTTTAATAATATAAGTTTCCTTTACAGAATTTGAATAACAATTAACAATTGCCGCTTTTTAGCATGCCTTTTATTTCATTATCGACTACAATACTCATTTTTAATCGACAATTTTCATTTTATTTCGACGATGGCACAATTTGAAGATGCGGCCCAGCTTTCAGTCATTTCGATGCGATTCTGTGTCGATTTTACTATTTTTCTGATGTTGATATTTGCTCGTCACGTAAAATTAAGTTGACCGAATCAATTTTTAATTCTAGTAATGGTAACATTTATTTCACAATTCTCAGTTATCAAAGTTTGCATTTTAACGTGAAATGAACTCGTGTCTAAATGTGCAATGGACTAATACAGTGTGAAAAGAGCTGGTAGGTACTCGTGGCTGGGACAACTCGAATTTCTATCTATTTGTTATCGGCTTAAGTTCTTGATTTTGATAATGATGCTGCGCAAACTTTCTTGTCCAGTCTCTCGCAACTATGTTAAAGTATTCTCTGTCCTCGGTATACATTCGCCAAACCTCGTGCTCCATGCATCCCTGACAGTTAGGATCTGTTAACATGGACTGGATTCGAACCAAAAACATCGGTATTGTTACTGCTGGACTCCAGTTATGACGAAGACAATGAATAAATATGTCGCCATGACAGTTAATGTTAGGGTGTAGAATTCGCGTTAGAAAGCGCACCTTGGGCGGATAAAGAGGATAGCCTGCGGGTAATTTCAGGTGTATGTAAAATACACCGTTTGCGTAAACCGAGTCGGGTGGTCCTGGGATCGAAGCTTGCCAATTCCAACCCTCGTCAACTGGACGTGCTCGAATACCATCGGGTCGATTTTCTAATTTTGACAATTGTTTTTGATCGATCTGTTCCGTATGCGACAAATGTCCGAGACGTCGTCTACGATTCTCTAGATGAATGATAATGTGTTTAGGCAGACTTGAAATATATTTATATATGGCAATACCATACCAAATCAATATTCTATAAATTAATTTAAAACACAAAATTATACTTCTTAAAGTCAATACAGTTTTCATATTCAGATTAGGTACGTAACCTGTAAAGTATCAGCTCAGTAGTGGATCTAGGGTAAGTTACATAAAAATGAATCACAATAGCTCATTCTTGGATATAATCATATTTCGAAAGATTGTTAAGACATTTCCGTTTTTGTACTATTTAGAAAGTAATAACGAATAACGTTCGGGTATTTTGAATTTATTATTTAATTTACGCTATAGCGTGTCAGTGGTGTATCTAGGATGATCGTGTTTAGAATTAAATCTTATTGTTTACGGAAGAATTTGACTAACTTGTTGAAACTTTCTTCTAGACATGGCAAACAAGTTGAGGCTTCCAACCTAGAAAATAAAGGTACTGTTGACCTCTGAAGCTCAAACAGAGATTTTTTGCAGGTATGTCAGCTGAAGTTAAGAGGATTTCTCTGATTAAGGACATAAGTAAGAAAGGTTTTCGAAATGTAAAGTAATTAGATTTATTAATTGAAATCTTGAATATGTTATTCGTTCATAGCTCCAGTAACACTTACATTTTCAAAAATAGATCTTGCCAAGATGTGACTACACCATGGGGACAAAAGATGGGCCATTTTGTCTCAAAATGCACCTTCCAGTTTATTGATTTTACAGTGAGCATGCGCCATCTTTGACACACTAGCGATAATTTGATCAGCCCCTCATCGTCCAGATATGAGAAAATATGCATGAGAACTAAACGAGATACTGTGGGTAATTAATGTGAGACTGAATGTGGAAGTAGTCAGTTCTAGTGAACCCTTGTTCACATCAATAAGAGCAAACAGCATTAGCTGGTTGAAGTGTTTCCTAGTTTTGAATTAAATGAGAATTGAGAGTGATATCTTTATGACACTTATTGTCATGTGCGCTTTGAAAGTGACCAAAATTAATTGATATTCTAAGATAGAAAGAATTGATATGTTTTTCCTCTGACATGAACAAAAGTAGAAAATATTTGAGAAAATAGCGAATGACAACATTCAGACCACAACAATGTATCACGCAACTGGACAAATAAAATCAAATTACACACTTAGTGGAACATTGTGTGAAATAGCTACTTGGCAAAAACGTTTGAATAAAGTCTACCAAAGCTTAAATGATTTGAAATAAATTGATTCACCACCTACTTTGAGTGGGCAAACATTTAACCAAACTATCATCGATTTTTGTGCCTTGTACGATGCTTCCTTGTTGTGGGCTTATGGTTGGATTTTCTTCTTTGTGGCGAATGCAGACTTTCCTTTCAGAATTTCTACCTTGGCGATGGATAAACGTGTGACAGTGCTTGCAAAGCGGTCCATTTAAAGGACTCGATAAAACAACGTCACATATAACACAGACTTGGGAAACGACGTTATGCGCCATCATCTACTAGTATTTTTTGTGACCTTTATCGACAATTCCTGTTAAAAGCCCGTGTCCAAAGTTCCTGCCGCAACGTTTAGCCAACTTTCATTTACCTTTTTATGATTGATGTGCATACAGTTGCTTATGGGAAGACGTTGTTTATACGCAACGATTTCAGAAATCCAAAACCAAACAATTTGAAAGTCAGTGCTTTTAATTCGTTCATTTTAGTCAACTTATACGAAAAATCTGGCTGCCTTCAAAAGAAGACGAAGTCTGAACATTTGTTGACTATGCAAAATTTACATAGCTATAGCATTTCCTGTGCTCCCCACAGGGATAACTTCAATGATTAAAATACTTATTCAAATTGCGAACTTGTATTTTATCTTGCTTATATGAAGTGTACAGAGAGAAAGATTGCTCATTACGGCCAAATTAAAACAGAGCAAGAGGTTGTATGAAAAACCTTTCCGAGTAAAATAGCTGTACACGTCTCATTTATCAAATTTTGCAAAGTGCAAATAGTTTTTTCATAATTTTGTCATTATTGTGAAATGAACTCATCCAGTTTGATACAAACTACTATACACCCTCACCATGCAGACATTTAATTCTGAACATCTATCAAGTTGTGTTCGGAATTTTGGTAATGATGCTGTGCGAATTTTCTTGTCCAGTCTCTTGCAACAATGTTAAAGTATTCTCTGTCCTCGGTGTACATTTGCCCAACCACGTGCTCCATGCACACGTGACAGTAAGGATCCGTTAACAGGGACTGGATGCTAACCAAAACCATCGATTCTGTTAGCGCTGGAGTCCAATTTTGATGAAGAGGAATGTCTAGACCTATGTCTCCATGACGGTTAACGTTTGGGTGAAAAATTCGCGTGAGGAAGCGTAGCCGCGGTGGATGAAAAGGATAATTCTTGGGTAGTTCCAAGTGTAGGTAAAAAATGCCGTTTTCATAAACCGAATTGGGTGGTCCAGCGATTGACACTTGCCAATTCAAACGCTCGTCGTCGACCGGACATGCTCGTATACCATCGGGCATGTCGCGTAACTCTTGTAGATTATCAGAAAGACGATTTTGAATCCAAAGATTGGGAGCACGAGGAGTCTCTGGGACGGCTATAATTTTCTGTATGAATAATAATGTGTTTGTTACCATATGTATGGTATATTTATCTATGGCCATCGCCTATTATAAACAAATTCAAAACGCAGTATCATAATTACTAAAGTAAGTAATGTTTTGTGACTTTTCTTAGTTGAGCATCATGTGAAATATAAACTCAGCAGTAGTTATCATGGATGTATTTACAATAAAAAAACTTAGTAAGTGATCACTTAAAGTTGAATATCTCTGTCTATAGCAGGATTTGATTACCCCATTGAAACTTTCTTCTAGACATGGCAAACACGTCGAAGCTTCCATCCTAAAAAACGGAGATAATGTTTGCAGACTTCAGATGACCAAACAGACATTTATTACAGGTATATCAGTTCAAGCAATGAGCATTAAAGAAAGTTTAAGATAGTAAAGATATAGATCAAAAGGTAAAGAAAGCGTATTAGTTTGTAAACTTCAAGTTGATTCTATGGATCACGCGCTCATTCATCTCTTACATTTTGAAATACAAATCTCTCCAACATGAAACTGAACCGACAGGACGAAATACAGGCCATTTCTTCTTAAACTGCACCTTCCATACTCTTTCCTCAGCGAGACCGTGCCATTTTTGACACACCTGCGATGCCTTGTACAGGCCATTCTCATCCAGATAGGAGAATATATGCATCAGAACTAAACGAAATACATTTAGTAATATTAGGCTGAGGCTCAATCTAAAGTATTCTGGTGAGCCTTTCTATAAAACCAAATTTCAATGAGTGCATGACCGAAATATTTGCAGGTGTTTCACTATGTCATTATAAAATTTAATTGATGAGAAACGAGAGCACATTCTTCTTTGTTTAGGGAAAATTCAAGTCACTAAATACTGGTAGCAAAACCAGAATACTTAAAGGTCCGTTGGAACCAAACAGGAAAACGCAATGTTTCCTAATTTATCCATGAATATCCCCCATGCTTCTTCATGTTTGCGAAACCTTGGTGAACATGGTGGTTAAAGCCGAGCTACTATGCTTGAAAAAAGTGTATTATATAGTTAAGCCAAAGCTTAATTGATTTGAAATAGAATTTATTTTCAACGTACTATCATCAGGAAAACGATTAAACAATTCATCATCCATGCTTGTATCTTGTACCATGTGTGGTATTGCATTGAACTTCTGAAATCGTTCAAGGTCTTGTTCACTATCGAATTCCTCTTCCGAAATTGTGCGATGAGGATACAACGACGTGTGGCAACGGTAGCAAAGTGGACTTCTCCAGGGACTCTTTAGCACAACTTCACATGCAACACAGACTTCAGAAACGAAGTCGTAGACCAGAAGAGAAGACTTCGCATCTTCCTCTTTTTGGATTCCTTGTGATCTTTCATCGACGTCTGCTGGTAAAGGTGTACTACAAGCCTTCAATAAAGTCTCATCTTCTTTCATTTTCCTTTTACGAATAATCGTAAATACAGTTACCGCCGTTTACAGGCAAAACTTGTTTGTAAGCAATAATTTTCGACATCCAAATCAAACTTTTAAAAGTATATTGTTCAAACGCGACAATGTGCAAAGTTTTCTTTATAAGAAAAATCCGGTTACGAGAAAAAGACTAATGTATTAAGTGTTGCAATTGACATTGCTAATGCGTAACAAAATAACAAAATTACTTTTCACCGAATTCTCGAAATTCTTTATAATGCAAAATAGGAGTAACTATGGTAACACGAAGGTGACATAAATTATTGAAATAGTTATTCAAATTGTTAACTTGTGCACTATTTTGAATATATATGATATATGACAGTACAATGATTGCTGTCTTTTTATGGTGACAACGGCAAGAGATTGTCACTTGAAAAGTGATTTGTTCCAATAAAATACCAAGTAAAAGACAGGTCTGTGACGAGTCAAAATAAATACAACAGCTTGACGAAACAAGGACTCGGACAGCTGAGGACTCGTGTGCATTTATCGCTTATTCTGCTTCACGCGTCGATCCTAGATCTGGTTTCTCAATGGATAATGTCATATTGTTTTGTAACTCATCTCCTCGTGTACCTCGAAAATCGACTTACCAATGTACTGTAACTTATTTCAAAAAGTTCTGATGCGTCTTCTAAACTTTTACGACCGTTTGATCTTCATGAATCACTCCACAAAACATCTTCTCAAGCGAAAAGTCTTCATCTCGTTGACTCATCAATAGACAAGTGTCCATCAGATGTTGACTTTATGCACGTGACAACATGGTTTGTGCTTCTGTGTATTTTATGAACCGTGACTTCTTCGCTAAATTATCTGTGGTTTAGAACATGGGTTAAATATTTAGACAGGTATATTTCAATTCTTAAATATTGCTGAAATCTTGAATACGCCGATGGCACATAATATTCTTGAAACGTGTTTTCCAGCCAGTTGTAAAACTCCGGTTTTGTTTTCTATGATGCTATCTCCTTATTTAAAGGTGTGAAATAAACAAAAGCAGATCATTTTGCAAGTCATCTGGGAAAAATATGAGTTACGTTTACTTAGTTTAAAGCCGCGGTGAAAATCTCATATTTATGGTAAAGTCTCCATACAGATCGAGATTAGTGAGCTTAGCCCATTGCTCAAAGCCATATACTGCCTAAAAACAGGCAAACTTAATGATTTCAAAAGATTCAATTAGAACAATATTGACTTTCGGTCAGTTCAAACTTCAAAGTAACTAAATAAATGGAATCCCTAGGTTGTGAACGAGCACATTTTTAACAAAGCATGCTAATGCGTTCCCTACAAATTGTAAACAAGTTCTAAGAAAAATTTGTCATTTTTTCGCATGCGCACGTGTTACAATCTCAGGAAAACCTGTCGATACGATAGTTTATCTGAACTTGACCCTTCATGGCGATGTGTGCAGTTGGTGAAGTATTGCAAGAGAGTATCGTCTATCGAGAAATCAATTTTCTTATACAACTCGTAAAGTTTCATATAAATTATCTACACGTTGTTATGTGAACATTGTCCAACTCTAAATTTCTACCAAATTGTTATCGGCTTAAGTTCTGGATTTTGATAATGATGCTGCGCGAACTTTCTTGTCCAGTCTCTCGCAACTATGTTAAAGTATTCTCTGTCCTCGGTATACATTCGCCCAACCACGTGCTCCATGCACACGTGACAGTAAGGATCTGTTAAAAGGGACTGGATGCTAACCAAAATCTTCGGTATTGTTAGCGCAAGGCTCCAGTTTTGACGAAGACAGTCTATACCAATGTCACCATGACGATTAACGTTCGGGTGTAGAATTCGCGTGAGAAAGCGTACCCGCGGTGGGCACATGGGATAGCTCCTTGGCAGTTCCAAATGCAAATAAAAAACACCGTTTTCATAAACCGAATCGGGTGGCCCAGTGATCGATGCTTGCCAATTAGAGTACTCGTCATCGACCGGACAGGCTCGTATACCATCAGGTGGGTCGACCAATAGCTGTTTGAGCTCGCTACGAAGACGCTTGTTTCGCCAAGCATTTGGAACGTCGTCAACTACGACTCTCTGAAAGATGATAATGAGGGGTTAATTTATATAAACTTTAAACTAGTTTAAAACTAAAAAACATAAGTCTTAAACGCACAATACAGTATTCTGTAACATTTCAACTGCGTTTATAAAAGAATATTCTTCTCATGGTGAATGATAGACTTTCAGTAATAATAATAATAGTATATGATCTTCGCACTTGGCTGGACAATTTAAGCAATTGTCTCATGAACCTGAAAAATTCAGGTGACTCAACGGGATTTGAACCCATGACCTCTGCAATGCCAGTGCAGTCCAGCAAAGTGCGAAGATCATATCTTCATTTAATTTCAAACACCGCACTGCATATAACATTCTTTCAGAATTTCAGTACCTTGTGTGTATAACCTTCTTCAAGACAAGTCACACATGTGGAGGCTTCCATCCTAAACAATAATGAAATTGCTTGTTAACTTCAGAAGTACAAACTTGGTTTCCCTGCAGCTATGTCAGTTCAAGGCAAGAAGATGAATTTCTTAATGCAGTTTTCAGGAAGTGAGCAAGGAGGATTTTTTAAAGGTAAAGTAAGTAGATTTTTTTTTGAGTTATTAGCTAACAGTTCACTCACATCTTGACATACAAATCTCTCCAACATTTAACTGCACCAACAGGTCGAAAGAGGGGCCATTTCTTTTCAAATATGATGCTCCAGTTTTCCATTCCATCAGTGAGCATGCGCCATCTTTGACACACTTGCGATGCCTTGTACAGGCCATTCTCATCCAAATATGAGAATATATGCATTAGAACTAAACAAGACATGGTGGATAATTAATTTTGGCAAATACTGGTACATACATATAAAAATTTCTACATAATTCAAAGTTCAACCAACTGACTTGAACTCTTGCCTATTTATCAATTTGGCCCATGAAAATGAGTTTGTTCGAGTACCAGAAAAAAATGAGTAAATCTATGTTTAAATACGTGCATTTCTGTAGCCATGTTTGGCACATTTGAGGAAACATAGCAAATAGCAATGTTCCACTTCCTACAACTGAGTACAAACAGGGAATGTCCAGGAAACACAAGAAAATGATAATGTTTCCACAGTATTGAAAACATGAAAACATTTGGGAAAACAGGGAGTCGTAATGTTCCAGCAAAGCTGCAAATTTCCCCAGTTTGCCCACAACCACTTGTTCCCTCTGTTTACCAGGCTGGGAATATGGTATGGTTGCCAAGCAACAATGTATTCTGTTTATTGAAAACTGGAATAGACAGCCACCTACTTTCAGTGGGAAAGCATTCGACCAAATCATCTTTGATTATTGCATCTTGTAGTTCATTTGAACAAAATTGGTCACGTGCACTAAAATCTTTATCAAAAATCGCTAGTTGTGCAAGGCCTAAAAATACATCCCCTTCATCGCAATCGTCCGATTCAGAGTCGGAAAAACATAAAACAGGTGGAAACGTAACATTTGCCGGTACTTTCGTCGATCCACAACCATTTTCATCGCTCCATTCCTTCTTCAGCAAACTATCTTTCCCGCAGCGATGCCTTGGCCTGAAGCGGGGAAATTTTTCACGGTCCTGTCGACTATAGCGGCCATAAGGTATTTGTTTGCACACGTTACTTGACTTCGACCTCAGTTCGTCGAATTCTCTTTGCAAGATTGTGTAATCGGGATACATGAACGCGTGACAGCGTTTGCAAAGCGGTCCTCTCGAGGGACTGGCTAATACGACCTCACATACAATACAGATTTGGGACACGACGTCGTAGACCAGATAATCCTCAATTTCAGAATCCACATCATCTTCTTCTCGCATTTCATGCGATTTTTCGTCGATATCGGCCGGTAAATGTATTCTACAACATTGCAATGAAGTCTTCTCGTCTTCCTCCATTTTTTGACCTTGCGGTTACGTCATCAAAATGCAGTGCTTCCACTTTGTATTCTCTCTTTCACGTGTTTTTGATCGTGAAGTATCGACCAATTTCCTGGATTTGAGGGTAATTACCACGACAAATTGAGAATACCCAGTATCATCGCCGTTTCCTTTCTTTGAAATCTATCAAAGTTATACTGCAAGTTTCTGTTATGTAAACTGTATAGCGTTAAACTAGAAGGAACAGGTTACAGGTTGATCGTCAAATCATTTACATTATAATGAATTTCTGTTGTCCTATATTTTGAACATATTAATAATTCAGGAAATTTCAGTTTAGTTTTTTTTTCAGTTTCATGTTCAACTTCAAACCCTTCCAGTTCAAACACAATTGGCACTTTCCAGTTTTTGCGATCATATATCATAAATTGTTGTTAAATATATCGAAAAATTATGGCGGGCACAGTTCGTATATCACCTAACGAATTGGTTGAATTCTTGGCAAAATTAGCTAAAAATGAAAACCTTCAGGTATCGGTGAAGCAGAGCGCTAAAGGTGGTCTGACAGCTGGCGTTTGTGCCACTGTTGGTGGACTTGTTGGTGGACCAGCTGGTATTGCAGTAGGAGCGGCAGTTGGTATGTAATGACTGTTGTGTATGGATTCAATTGATTATTGTGTGATTCTGGATTATTCTGTTCATTTGTTGTTTGATTCAGATGGGAAATGAAATTGAAAGTTTGCTGTTGAACTTAATTTCTTCCTTATAAACAGGCTGAAAAAACTAACTTCGCTGAATTTCAGATTATTCTTTTGCATACCACAATTACATTGTTCAGTCATGTTCATATGGTCAAGCCTTCAATCAATCAGTGCTAACTTGGCAGTGATGCCAACCTTTGACATCATTTCTAAGTTCAAAAGTTCCTGCAAGTGCTGCTATTTCTACACCCATGATTAAGATAGACATGGTCAAATCTAAGATTGTGATAATTCTTAGGTGGTCTTGTTGGTGCCTATGCACTAGTGGTACTTTCAAACCTGTCTATCAAGTGTTGCAAGAGTTGAGCTCTGTCGAAAAGGAGAAACTGCGGTCCTCAGTAATGGCAGCTTTAGGTGATGCTGGTGTCTTAGATTTGGCGTCTTTGGCTGCCCTTATTGCCACTGATCAGATGTACAAGAAGCAAATGTTGGGTGCAATGTTGGAGTACTTAAAAGGCGAATTGGGCATGGATTTTGTAGAATAAAGATATTGAATACATGTGAATAGGATTTATTTAGGCAATTAAATGTAGGAAGAAGCTTAGTTAATGACCAATGATGGAAACACTTACCAAAGTTGTGTTAATTTAATTGTATGCACCTATTTATTTCCTTGTATGAATAATGGGCACTTTATACTATATTATAAGTATATGAGCAACTCAGTGAGTGTGAATGGTTGATACTATAAGAGACTTCTTCAATACCATCTTCCATGCTTTCTGGTATTTTTGTCAATTGCTAGTGCCATGCAGGCACAGTACCATTGTAACAAGTTTCATTTACGTGTGAATAAAGTGCATGTGAAATCCATTGATGAAATAATGTTCACAATGTTTTAAACGTCAACATGATAGTGACATAAAGCTATACTGTAATTGGAACTAAATTACGGTGAATTGTGGTTATCACATTTACTGCATCTCACTCAATTATAGTACAGGCACAGTACCTATACATAGGACTGAAACACCAAAATGACAACATATACTTATTAGGCCATTTGCATTTACTTAAATATACATAAATATATCATTTTGGTTTCAGATCACTCCATAAATTGCTGTAACAATTAAATATGTAAACTAAACAAACATGGATTTGCAAAAGTCTTTTCATTGTAAGTTTGAATGCATTTTATATTTCATCGCTTTCTTCCAGCAAATTTACGGTATCCTCTCCCTTCAATCTGGTTGTCTTGCGTGGAGCTGCAGCTTTCTTCTTAGATGATTGTCCACAAAATAGGACAAAAAGCATGATAAAGTTGACCAAGACACTGAAAATCAACAATACATCTATCCATGCATAGTTCCTGATCAAAAATCTGAAAAAATTCATTTTCCCATGACTGAATATCATTCATGACCAAAGTAAGAAACATAATGAGCAGATGATCTCAACTCTCATCAAAACACCAAGATTATTAATTTACAGGTTTTATGAGCAACATTTCTATTTTACCTTTTGATAACCTCTCTGGTTGTCACATTGCCATAAGTTGAGCAATTTCCAGCCATTGCTAAAGAAACAATAATGCCAAGTTAAGTTGAGCCTGCAACTGCAACAAACAAACCAAATATTCAAACTGATAAAACATTAAGTGCAATACTAACATTTGCATGTTTGTAAATGTAAATTGTCCAGGTTGGTATAGTTCTGAGAAGAACTGTTTTGTTGTTGTTGTTGATGTTTCAAAACCTTAGTAATAGTCATCTTCAGAGTCAAAAGATGGCTACCGCTAAAGTTGTCGAAATTTCAGTCAACAACAACAGAAACAGTCCTCAGGACTATACCAACCTAGACAATCTACATTTACAAACATGTAATGATACTCCCGGGTTCAAACCATTTACTTTAATACTAACATTTATTACAGAAGACCATTTGACGTTGAATGACTGGCATTTTTGAATCATTGCGTTGGGAACATCCAGACCCAGTCCAGGGAGAGCGACACACACACACACCATCCCTGCTACATTCACCATTGCCATTACAATCAGGGGGGTTGCATAATTTGTCATGAACACAGAGGATGGTGCTCACTTTTCTTGCACAATTAAACTGTTCGCTGAAATGGTCAAA
The DNA here is from genome assembly GCF_021976095.1 of Xenia sp. Carnegie-2017. Taxonomy (NCBI): domain Eukaryota; kingdom Metazoa; phylum Cnidaria; class Anthozoa; order Malacalcyonacea; family Xeniidae; genus Xenia; species Xenia sp. Carnegie-2017. The sequence continues at coordinate 3,032,439 of NW_025813469.1, read as the reverse complement.
AAATGGAAATGATTTGAGGGTTGCCATCTAATTTACTGAGTTAAGTTATTTCATTACCATTTGTCAGATGGATAATTTACAACACTGCCATTGTCCACAAATGTCGCAGAGCCACCACCGTCAAGATTGATGGCATTTACTAATCCAAATGATTGCAACAATCTACCAAAATCATAAAGATTCAACCTGCAAAGTAACCATAAAGATGTTACTTCCTGAACAAATTGCTACAAAAATTTTGATCCAATTTCATCAAGATCCAATTAGATCCAATTTCTAAGATCCAATTTCATCAAGATCTTGGTAGTAAAGGCTTGAAAATATCAACCCAGGGGGGGACTCACATGTGCAAAAGTGCTTGCATGCCTTTGTGTTACATATTTTTAATTCAGCTTAACAACTAGGGGCACTAAAACTTGTACCCTGACAAATTTTAGGGGGTGCAATTGCTCTTCTCTGCAGTATGGCACAAGACTGCAGTTGCACCATCTTTTATCTAATCCCCCAGCTTGATGCAGAAGCAAATTATCTGAAGGCAATCATGATTATCCAAAGACATTCATTATTATCCAAAGACATTCACAATACAAACCCTTGGTGATGAGTTTTGCCATCAATTTGAACAATCATCGCACGGCCGTCTTTGTCATAACCAACAGCAGTTCTTGCAGATACAACATTTGCAAACATTTTTATGGTGCCCGTTTCTTCGGTATCTTGGCACTCAGCTTTGATACTTTCATCAACATATAATTCCCCATTTCTAAGAATCCATACAACACCTGTGACAAGTTGGTAGAACTCTTCTTTTTCAATGCCGGCAGTGACATCTTGCTCAGACAAATAACCAACCACCAGACTTCCATTTTTTAGGATTCCAAAATTTGCATTTTGAATACCTTTGGAATCTCGTACCAATTCGCCACCGCTGACTATGTTGCCAAGGCAACTTCCCATATGAGTATTGAAATATCCAGCATTCACTGCCAAACGACAGTTCATTTGCTCTGACGTCATGGCAACCGTGGACCGTACGTTGCCAGCACATCCACCGGAACGAAGAGGCTCAAGGACTGACAAACTTTGCAAAGGATTGGTTATAGAGGTGAGGTGACCGTTTACAAAGCGATCACCATTTTCGGTCGAAATCTTCTTTGAGAAATATTTAAGCTGATAAGTGTTTTTGCTCTTCTTGGAAGCCCTACTCGCTGGTGAATGTACCTCGAAGGTCGTGTTTCCATACACGATGGGCTGACAATCACGTACATGACGATGGTGATCGAAGTTGAGCCTCCTTGCGGAAAGGTCGCGAGAATTTTTGTAAGAACTTAGCAAACTGTCCAAAGGATCCTCTTCTGCTTGAGATGTACAAATGAAACGAGCAAACACCAATAACAAATAAAATATATTGGCTTTCATCCTGGAGTCCGGTGCAGAAATTACCATTTTGTCCAGTTGTCTTTGATGAATGAACTTCCACTTTTTTAGAATAAATATCTTTTTTTGCTACATTTGGGTTTTCAGTTTGGGAATCTGGCTCGATCTTGCCTGCAACTGCCTCTGATCCATATGGTCCAGACCATAGGTATGGGAAACCATTATCTGTAAATGGTCCTGCAGTGCCGTCTTGGTTTCACCATTTAACCGGGTTTGACTTTCTTTACTTTCACTGTTTCACACTTTATGACACGGTTTTTATAAAGTGTCCTGGGAATGAGCTATGAATAATTGATGTCCTTGGCAACAAAAGGCCAGTTGCTATGGAGTATTAAAATAAAAGATGCCAATGAGGACGAGTGGCAAAGTTGTTGATTGTTTATTGAATGATTTCATTGATTTGACATCATCATTTAGTTACTGGTTAACAAACAAGGCATGAAATGGGCTGTTTGCAGTCTTCGGAAAAGAAATCGCAATTGGACGAAGAAAGCAAAGACACAAAACCTAAAGTTTATAGCTGGTACGTAAATTAATGGTCAGTGCCTTTTGACTGAAGGTTTTCTCGTCAAATGCTTTATTAAATGTCATCATTTGGATAATTAATTGACACTTTTAGCGTTTTAGCTGTTGTATGCCGTTCATTAATCAATACATCGTGACTTTCACATTCATGTGGAATTAGGGCATATATTTGCTCGCGTGTCTTTTATCTTGTGTATGTTTTTTTGAAATGAAATTCCACATCAGACTTCTGAATCTCGGGCATGCTGAAGGAACACCCTTTCATTCATGCTTTGCGCTTTTCGACCAATCAGACCTTGACTATGTTTTCTGAACTACAATGAAGCATTTTCCATTAAATGTTTAGGGAAACACGTGGGGACGTTGATACAAGTAATTTTATCATCCAGAATGAAGTGGAGCAAGTTGTTGGTAGAATGCCAGGACAACTAAGCGGACAGCAATGTATTATTCAAAATTGTGAAGTAAGTCTTGGTTTGTACAAATAGCAATTGCTCAATTGATTTACAAGTGATTTTTCTTTCTAGAAAAGTGACATCTATATATTTGATCATTCAGCTACAGTATCTGTCGATGATTGCATAAATTGTCGAATATTCATCGGCCCAAGTAAAGGAAGGTGAAGAAATTTTTTTCAAAAGTAAATCATATAACATTGCTCTGATAATTTAACTTTACTAATATTTCAAATTTTCAGTGTTTACATACGAGATTGCTCAGATTGCAAGTTTGTTGTGGCATGTCAACAGTTTAGGTAGGTACCTCTGTGGCATAGTGAGAAGACTCTCACTTGGGGTGGGGTGGAAATCAACACTACATACCTCCCCCCTTGGTTTTTGCATGTTAACCATTAAGATAGGTAGTCCAGTAGCATAATGAGAAAAGTTAGCTTGGGTGAGTGTAAATCAACACAACAGCCCCTCCCATCGTATGATCAGATACTTCATACTACCCAAAAGCTAGAGGTTTGTAGATAAGAGGCATTGCAATTTTGTGAATATGCAATAAGGTTTTTCAAAACACATATGGTAAGGAGTGACCTCAAGGAGCTTTATAATTGTTCGAACATTAGTCCAACTCAATTTTCAATCTAACATTATCTGTCGTATAAAAGTTTTGGGCAAACTTTTTAGAACAAGAGACTGTAAACAATTGGACGTATTTTTGTGCTGCAATACACAGCCAATCATTGAGTCTTCTACTGGTATGAAGTTTGGTTGCTTTCAGTACAACTATCCCAACTTGCAGGGTGAGGAAAATCATTGAATGACTAGTGGCGGGGAAGCCTGCTGGCAAATTTGTTCTTGCTACGCAGTATTATGTACATTTCATATCATAAGGATTATTTATTTCTGTAGAAACATGTTGTTTTTGCATGTTATAAGTAAACACTCACACAGAATACACAATGAAACTATAATGGTTAGGCTGAGCACTTGTTTTATCAACAAGTCTTGCATGCATATGTTGATAGGACGGTGAGAAGCTAAGATTTCACCATATTTCCATTTTGTATATGTCCTTGTTTTTTTTCAAAGAAAGTTATGTTTTTAAATTTTGTTTTGTTATTGTACTTGAAGGTCAATTTGATGACGCTGGTCTCAGTATTTTCAACAACAACTGGAGTAACATTCACGATTTCACTCCAGCCAATGATGTGAAAACATGGACCCTCTTACCCAAGGTAATCTAGTTTATAACATCCCTCCGTCATCCCAGGTACCCTGTATGTATGTTGGGAAGAAGTATGAAAAAAATACATCCGAGTATTCTTCCAATACTTTTAAGACTAATTGTATCTCTTTGCTGCTTATGTTTTGAGCATTTCAAAGTTGAATGTGCCTTTTTGTTTGTTGAATGAAGGATGCCAATGTGAACGAGTATGTTCCATTTCCTTCACCCGATAAGTTTCCTGAAATAGAGGTATCTGCTGATCTGGATTCAAGTGTCGTTCCTGTCACTTTGGGATCACGAAGAAAGACGTCGGATGAGGTAAATATGTATAGTTTTAGAAGGTCAGATGGTCAGATGAGTTAGATAAATGTCTTAGAAAGAAGGCAGATGAGATCGACATATAAGTCTTGAGATCGCATGACGTTGTCGTATGCTCTTTAAAAGAAATCAGAGGAGAGAGAATTGTGGTGTGATAAAAGTCGGAAGAGGTGGATACATTGTTTTAAAAAGAACACACTTGTGGCATGTCCTTCGTGTTTTTAAAGAAGAACACACTTGTGGCATGTCCTTCGTGTTTTTAAAGAAGAACACACTTGTGGCATGTCCTTCGTGTTTTTTAAATAAGAACACACTTGTGGCATGTCCTTCGTGTTTTTAAATAAGAACACACTTGTGGCATGTCCTTTGTGTTTTTTAAAGAACACACTTGTGGCATGTCCTTCGTGTTTTTAAAGAAGAACACACTTGCATGTCCTTCGTGTTTTTAAAGAAGAACACACTTGTGGCATGTCCTTCGTGTTTTTTAAAGAAGAACACACTTGTGGCATGTCCTTCGTGTTTTTAAAGAAGAACACACTTGTGGCATGTCCTTTGTTTTTTAAAGAAGAACACACTTGTGGCATGTCCTTCGTGTTTTTAAAGAAGAACACACTTGTGGCATGTCCTTCGTGTTTTTAAAGAAGAACACACTTGTGGCATGTCCTTCGTGTGTTTTAAAGAAGAACACACTTGTGGCATGTTCTTCGTGTTTTATAAAGAACACACTTGTGGCATGTTCTTCGTGTTTTATAAAGAAGAAAACACTTGTGGCATGTTCTTCGTGTTTTATAAAGAAGAACACACTTGTGGCATGTCCTTTGTGTTGTTTAAAGAAGGACACACTTGTGGCATGTCCTTCGTGTTTTATAAAGAAGAACACACTTGTGGCATGTTCTTCGTGTTTTATAAAGAAGAACACACTTGTGGCATGTCCTTCGTGTTTTATAAAGAAGAACACACTTGTGGCATGTCCTTCGTGTTTTTTAAAGAAGAACACACTTGTGGCATGTCCTTCGTGTTTTTAAAGAAGAACACACTTGTGGCATGTCCTTCGTGTTTTTAAAGAAGAACACACTTGTGGCATGTCCTTCGTGTTTTTAAAGAAGAACACACTTGTGGCATGTCCTTCGTGTTTTTAAAGAAGAACACACTTGTGGCATGTCCTTCGTGTTTTTTAAAGAAGAACACACTTGTGGCATGTCCTTCGTGTTTTTAAAGAAGAACACACTTGTGGCATGTCCTTCGTGTTTTTAAAGAAGAACACACTTGTGGCATGTCCTTCGTGTTTTTAAAGAAGAACACACTTGTGGCATGTCCTTCGTGTTTTTAAAGAAGAACACACTTGTGGCATGTCCTTCGTGTTTTTTAAAGAAGAACACACTTGTGGCATGTCCTTCGTGTTTTAAAGAAGAACACACTTGTGGCATGTCCTTCGTGTTTTTAAAGAAGAACACACTTGTGGCATGTCCTTCGTGTTTTTAAAGAAGAACACACTTGTGGCATGTCCTTCGTGTTTTTAAAGAAGAACACACTTGTGGCATGTCCTTCGTGTTTTTAAAGAAGAACACACTTGTGGCATGTCCTTCGTGTTTTATAAAGAAGAACACACTTGTGGCATGTCCTTCGTGTTTTATAAAGAAGAACACACTTGTGGCATGTCCTTCGTGTTTTATAAAGAAGAACACACTTGTGGCATGTCCTTCGTGTTTTATAAAGAAGAACACACTTGTGGCATGTCCTTCGTGTTTTTAAAGAAGAACACACTTGTGGCATGTCCTTCGTGTTTTTAAAGAAGAACACACTTGTGGCATGTCCTTCGTGTTTTTAAAGAAGAACACACTTGTGGCATGTCCTTCGTGTTTTTAAAGAAGAACACACTTGTGGCATGTCCTTCGTGTTTTTAAAGAAGAACACACTTGTGGCATGTCCTTCGTGTTTTATAAAGAAGAACACACTTGTGGCATGTCCTTCGTGTTTTATAAAGAAGAACACACTTGTGGCATGTCCTTCGTGTTTTATAAAGAAGAACACACTTGTGGCATGTCCTTCGTGTTTTTAAAGAAGAACACACTTGTGGCATGTCCTTCGTGTTTTTAAAGAAGAACACACTTGTGGCATGTCCTTCGTGTTTTTAAAGAAGAACACACTTGTGGCATGTCCTTCGTGTTTTTAAATAAGAACACACTTGTGGCATGTCCTTCGTGTTTTTAAAGAAGAACACACTTGTGGCATGTCCTTCGTGTTTTTAAAGAAGAACACACTTGTGGCATGTCCTTCGTGTTTTTAAAGAAGAACACACTTGTGGCATGTCCTTCGTGTTTTTTAAAGAAGAACACACTTGTGGCATGTCCTTCGTGTTTTATAAAGAAGAACACACTTGTGGCATGTCCTTCGTGTTTTATAAAGAAGAACACACTTGTGGCATGTCCTTCGTGTTTTTTAAAGAAGAACACACTTGTGGCATGTCCTTCGTGTTGTTTAAAGAAGAACACACTTGTGACTTGTCTTTCGTGTTGTTTAAATAAGAACACACTTGTGGCATGTCCTTCGTGTTTTTAAATAAGAACACACTTGTGGCATGTCCTTCGTGTTGTTTAAAGAAGAACACACTTGTGGCATGTCTTTCGTGTTAATCCTTTTCAACTTTCAAATAACGTTGTGTCTTCAATTTCTTCATTTTCAGTCATGCTTAGTGGTCTTCTTTCCCAGAAATGGAGCGACACACAACGCGAAGTCTTTCCTCCGCGAAATGCGTCTGGTAAAGCTTGCTGACTTTTGCATTTTAATGACAGCAATTGTTTGAATTTTATGTATCATTCTTTTTGTTGGTGTATTCTGTGGAAATTTTAGTTGTAATTCACCTCACATGTCGTCTTCAGCGATGTTTGTTTCTTGGAAACCTATTTTTGTAACACGTTCTCTTATTATTTTCTAGAATTCCTTTGACTTGGTTCGTACGAAGGAAATTCAAATGAGTAGTGAAGATGCTCAACGGGTGTTTGGCAGAGAGCGTGATTTAAGTCATCTACAACAAGGTATGGCTGTTTTCCATTCCCACCCACCATTTTCTTTACTGTTTTTCTAGATCAATAAGTCCCAAATGGCATTTCCTTTATTAGTTTTCCTGACTATATTGATTGTGGTTATTCCATTCCCCATGCAGCATCCGACTATAGTTCACCTTGAAGAAGTTCTTTACCACGTAGTTGTTCTTTGCCCACTTTTTCTGCTAGTTTCTGTGAGGTTACAAACGCAATGTTTATCTGTTGATTGAGAATTGATTCACATTTAATTGACAAATTGAGCGAGGTAGTAGTACGGTCAGACGGAATTTTCACTTCTGCTAAATAATTCTGCATTTTCACCTTAAAAATCTTTAGTAGCTAAATTCGTATTCATATTATAGAAAGATCGCTCGCTGAGATAAATATCGCAAAATTTCAAATATATCTGCACGTTTCAGGTACTGCGATAGGACTTGAGATCAACGGCGATAATTGCGTCGAGGTTTGCAATAAAGTTTTCATGGCGTTGTTTGATGGAGAAAGCACGTCGGAAGTCGCTTTCGTATCCTCCAGCAAGGACACGGCCGATAAAAATATTGACGATTTTTACAATTTCGTGGACATGACAATGTCATAGCAACAAGTTGGTTGTTATTTATTTGTTCATTGTAGAAAACCTGTTTTCGAAACCTGTTTTCTATTTGTTCGCATACATAGTTATGTAAAGTAATAAATGAAGATTTAGTTGTGGTAATAAATCTAAATACTGCTTTGAATGGAGTATTTGCCATGGTGAATGGCAGTTCTAAAAAAAACTGTTCAAAACCTTGGTTTGCTATTGGTTTTCGACAGAACTTTTTAGAACTGTTAAAATAATTATCATGCAACATGGCAAATAAGCTATTCATAGCAGCAAATAATAATATATTATGAATAATCCCTTTTACTTGCATATGCAAACTTCGACTTTTATTGAAAATCAAATTAATTTTGCACTTGTTTGCAGTCCCGTAAACGGGGAGGGTGCTGTGGACGCAAGTGTATGTATCCATGAAAATTGTTTTTAAAAAATTCGACAGATAATAAAAGGAACACAAAATATTTGAAAATATCTGGTTGCATTCAAATATGAAAAACGGTCTCCGTGTTTTTAACTCAATCGCGCTGTGTTTGCTTCTCTAATCAGAGGTGTAACTAGAACGTTAATTTGAGGGGGGGGGGGGTCCATATTCATATATTCCTTTGTGCCCTGCTGATTTCTTTTGAAAGTGAATTGAATTTGAAAAGAAATCAGTTGGGCACAACTGAATATATGAACATACACACCCGCAAATAACGTTCCAGTAACGCCTCTGTCTCTAATATATCAAGTTAAGTCAGGTTTAACCAACTAAAATACATGACATTTTACGTGAGAAAAAATGTTACCAGTACGAGTTTGTTTTTTCTCAAATGTTCATCATCCCTTCTATAAAGTTTCTGGTTACGCAGCCAAGGGTGGTTTGCTAATGAGAAACTCTTAAACATCTGCATTTATTTGTTCTATTTCTGTTTACAGAAAACGATTAATAGTTGTAAAAATTTTCAAGTATCAATTTTCACTTATCTACAGTGTTACGATTTATGACCATGGACTAACTAGAATTATGTTTTGTTTGTATCTATCATACAACGAATTATCTTGATCAAATATTTAAATTCGCTTTAAAATGGTGATTCGGTCAGTGTTCCCCGAGTCTGTTATCATAAATCTAATTCCAGTAAATCATCATCTTCGTCCTCATCTCTGTAGCTATTCCTATCTCCACGTTTGCTTATTCGATTACCTTTGCTCATTTTGATCCACCTAAACAGAAATAATTTGTGAAGTGTAGGAAAACAAGCCCTTTTCCTAAACATTCCTATTAAATCATGTCCATGTACATATATGATGATAAAGTCTCGGTTTTCTAAGCACACCTGAAGTTTGAATAAGAATGATGGACCTTAGTGGATGTAATGGAGCATACTTAAATGTGTCTAATTTAATCCCCTTGTGTACACACTCTTCTAACTTAAGCTTAAGGAGTACCTGTATTGTACAATTTGACGATGAAGATACACTTTACAAATGATCAGAGCTATTCCTCAGTCGCCACTATTACTCGAAGTCTTCCTATCTTTACCTTTTCTGTAAATGTTCCATTTGAACTTGAAGCACTTGACATTGCTGTGTCTGATCGTCCAACTGTCGTTGTAGTTTTCGCTGCAGATTTTCTTTCTGATCGACCTTCAAACGCATATGCAGAGAATTAATCGCTCAAGTAAATTAAAGGTTTGCCGGTTGGCTTTTTCTGCGTGAGCGGTTCGACGTTTCATTTGATGGTTAAAAACGTTTGAAAACTTTGAACAGTTCTTAATATTGAGGAAGCATCGAGATGAAATAGTTTATAAAAACAAGATTAAACATGCTTAGTGTTTTAGAATATATGGTTTAACGGAATACAAATATAGCAGTCAGGACAGAGTTACAAGGTCACTTGGTTTTGTTGTTACAATAACATGTCTTTTAAAATATCTTTTTCTGTGGACAAGCGACGCAAAATACGCTGAAATGAGAAACGACCGTTTTATCTTTTTATAATTGGCGAAACTGATGATTAATAAAATAAATGTAATCAAATAACGTTTGCATGGAAAATCACTTCTTGTCAACCGTTGTCTGCTTTTGTTATCTTTCAAAAAGGCAAAAGTTTTCAGTTAGTCAAAACAAAACTGCTAGACCCTCTGGGTTTTATCGTGTCTTCAATGTGCAGTAAACTTGAAGTTGAATCGTAATTTTTCTGTTCTACGAGAAATTGTACCTCATCTTCTGCTGCAGTTAGTTTCATTTTTAACTCGTCAATTCTTCCTCGAAGTTTCCTGATTTCTTCATCTTGTTGATCCAAGCGCGTCTTATTATGTAAAACGTCTTCTTTCTATATACACAAGAAGGAGAACATCTTTGGCATTTAGCATTCGAACAAAAGTCTATATAGGAGGGACGACGATTATTTTTTTATTTAAGATATCAAAGATGTTTACTGTGTTTGCACAGGCTTATGCAAACCGAAGAGACCTTTGGGAGAACTCGAGAGCAGATTAGTGCAAGCCCGACACCGAAGGTTGAGGATTCTCACAAAGGTCTGCGAAGTTTGCATAAGTCAATGCAAACACGAAAAACATCTTTTATTTCTTTTATAAAATAAAACAATGTGAAAAAGCCAAACATTTTAATTTTTCCTCTAAAATGTATTCATAATCGATTTTCAAATTCTCTTTGTCTGATTGATTGTTATGAATGATTTGATTGGTTGAGCTCGGATGTTTTGCACAGGCTAATGCAAACACAGCTCTAGACCAATCAGCGCACGCGTTTCATTGTGTTTATTTTACAAATGTCAGTATTCTGTTGTAGAGCCTCTTCATACAGAGACATTATCACAGCTTACCTTATCTTGATAGATTTTTTTTAATTTCAAGTGTGATGTCTTGAGCTCGCTCATTTCCTAAGAGAACACGTGATTGAAAAGACCTATCAAAACGAATCATTTGTACATTCCCAATTGCGTCATTTGTTTGTAGAGGATAAGTCATGATTGCTCCCATAATCATGTCCTTCGTAGAGTACATAGCATCTTGTAGTGTCAGTAATGTCCTTATTGTTCTTAGAAATATAACTTAGCTCAGTAAATTAGCTTTTGGTCTTCTATATCCAATACCTTTTTCTTTTCGTCTAACTCTTTCTGTATTTGTTTTAACTTCGTATCTGTAGCCTGTTTGATCTCGTCCGATTTCGTTTTCATTTCATTTTGTAAATCCTGTGAAACCAATTATGAGGAATTATCTATTCACTTTCTACTTCGGTATATTTTGAAACAACTTTTTCTCGTTTTACCGTCAATTGATGTCGAAGCTTCTTGCTTTCTCTTTCTGCATTCAACTTTTGAGTTTCTAGTTTCTCTCGTTTGTTCCATTCGCTGGAGTTCTCCTTCTGCAATCTTTCGATCTGAAACAATTTGTAATGACAAAAAGGTGTTACAGCTGTTGTCGTCCTTAATGTTACAGAAAGCTATGGGATGTATCTGTGGGAGATTTCAGAAACTAGTTTGGGTCTGAAAAGTGCGCCATTTTTTGATAATAAATAAGCAGGAAATAGACAAGAAAAATCATGACAGCTGCATTTCCCTTCTATTGGAGAATTTTGTCCTGTTGTCACACACATTTGTTCTGCAATTAAAGAATTTTGTTCTGTAACAGATTTTTTTGCTTTAGGGATCAAATGCAACGAGATCAAACAGTCATGGTTAAACATTTTCTGATCTTCTTATTGCATAGTTAACATACCTCTGAGCGAAGATCTTTGACTTTTCTATCCACGCTGTCTGCACCATATGTAACACGAACGTTGCCAGATGACAACTTTTCGTTGTTCACAATCTCATTTTCTTCCTTCCGTTGATTAAGCTGCAATTGGACGCACGAGGCATGAGTACAGTTGTCATAGTAAGTTTTCATAATAAGTTTTCATAATAAGTTTTGTAGCATTTAGATGAAAGGGGGTAGTTCATTTCGCGTTAGAAAGCTTATAATTTGACTAAGAGTGCGATACGTAGTCATCTGAAGCTGTCTACGTAAATCCACTGCGGTCCACCATTCACGATTTTCTTCAAAAAATAGCTACCTCAAGGCATGAGAATGTTTCTATAAATCGTATGCATTTTGTTCATTTAAGTATGTAATTTGGTTTACGTCTTGGGTGCCCTCTCTACAGAAGAACTATTTTGAAACATGAGAATGTCAACATGGAGACGTATAGATTTATGACTTTACAGTTCCTTAACAATGCAAATCTGTTAAAGTCATGTGGGCGACCGTCCACTAAAAGATAACTTCACGTGATACCTCGTTCAAAACATTTTCATTGAGGTTTTTTTCGTGGTCGAGAGACTCTTTCAACTTTTCCATTTCTTCTCTAAGTTCGTCTAACGTTTTGGTAACTTCGTTTTTTAATCTATGGTAAGATATAAAATATCATATTTCTGTCTAACGTTTTGGAGACTTCTCTTTTTAATCTCACAAAATTAAAGAAAAAGAGAATGACGGATTTCTGTGACTAAAAACACTCTAAACTGAACTCCATTGTTTTCTAACAACAGGATCAGCGATGAAATCTTTAAACATCAATTTGAAATATCCAAACTCAATTTTATATCACACAGCAGAAATATCTATGACGCCTTGTTAATGTGGTGCCGCCTGGATGAAGTGGGAAGTTTTTTTATCTCGCCCATCCTTGAAACGCGTGTTCATATGGATGAAAATATTGACAGAATTAAGGATTTGAACTGTCATTTTTCCTTTTGAGAATATTTCTGGAACTTATGTATACTCAATAGACAAACTTATCCGTTAACATTCTGGCTTACCGGGCAGCAAGTGCCCAAGATCTCATTTGTGTGTGATGATATAGACATGTACAAGAATTTGTATTATGGGAGGAATCTAAGTGAGCATCCTGTCTCATTAGATAGGAATCATATCATCATGCACCATAAGCGAGAATTTGAAATCATATCATCATACAACAGGACACCCACTCAGTCATATCGTGGTATAAAAGTCAGCAGTTTTTAAGCAAGCGCCCGCCTGCTGAGGATCGTATGTATAAAGTAACTGGGACTGCAATCTTTTTTGTGTCGTGGTTCTAGAGATTTGTGCGAGTGATGTTGACTTATGTTAGCCTAAATAAATGTTTGCTAAAGTAGCTTCAAATGTCATTGTCAGGTTGTTTTGACGTTATATGAACATCACGTTTTGCTCGCCAGATGTGAGTTGGATGGGAAGCAAATGAGTGTAAACATATATGCAAATTTTTGTACCAGATTCGGTCGGATGAGCTTAACCTCTCCTGTTTTAAACTTCACAACTTTATCAAACAGGTAGAACAGTCTGGGCTCATCAAACCTAATCTAGTACATAAAAAAAGTCGAATATTTGGCCACACTGCAGCAAATACTATCTCCCTTGCTGTCGTTGATGATTGAGTTCGTTCTAATACGACCCCCTGGTACAATAATTATTCTGAATGAGTTAATTAAAGTTTTGTTTCAGTCTGACAAAGACCAAAGAATTTTAGAAAACGAAGACGTCAAATCTCATGCAATCATCAAAATTTTCATACACGTCTTACGGAATATTTTCCTTTATTCATAAAAACCATTGTGAGGTATGAGATGGACTTGGTCTTTCACGCAATAGTATGAACAGTTGTCAAACTCCTGTAATAGTTGATAGATTTGCCTTCTTACTTTGTCTAGCTTGACTTTCTCACCTTCGTTGCTTTTTATCACATTTCATGAAGAAATATACCTATGTTTTTTTTAAAGAAAGGAAACAGAAAAGCAAATAAATCATCTCACCGAATCTCTTCAGCAACGTTATCTTCTGCGGTTTTAATTTTTCTTTCAAGGTTTCGATGTCTGTCTTAATTTTTCTTCTAATTCGGTATTGTTTTCCTCGAATTTATCCTCTTTATCAATATTTTCACGAAGGCGTTCATCTTTGGAATTTGTATCAGTAAATTTTCATCCAGAGTTTTTGTCATTTCCACGAATTTCTTTGCGTCCATCACATCATCCTGAAGGTGGTCAGTTTTTTCACAACTTCTATAGTACAAGTGAAGTAAGAAGGAAAAAGTTTATTGATTGTGTACAGATATGAAACTGGTGGCTGAGTTTGTTATTAGTTATCAATGAATAAAATGCATGTCTCATTTTTCAAGAAAATCGTAAAAACATTTTAATAAAGTTACTGGATTATGCAACCGCTAACGTGTAACGGACACAGAGTTTGATAATCATCACGAGTTTGATAATCATCACTACGAAAGAATTTTTCGATGGACTGATATAATCATCACAGCATTTTTGCAGCTGATTCGAAATCTTTTGTTTTTCACATGCTTGAGTGAAGAAATTTTATCACATTCTTGATGTGAAATCAATAAGGCCTTACTTGTTGTGTGCTGAACAGACTCCGTATTGTACTCCGATGGTGAATTTGAGGAAATTTCTGTCATCGGTTTCATTGGGGCCACGAACGCACGTCGGTCGCGTCTTAATTCCGCGTCCATTTTATCCACTTGTTTCCTCAGTTGTTCATTCTCGTCCCTGAAGTCGTTGCGTTCTCGCTTCAGATGGTAGATTTCATCTTTGGCATCTTGGAGCTTTTGTTTTAACGCTTTGAGTTCCTCCCTCGCTTTGTTTCGTTCATTTTTTACCTGACTCCATTTCTCTCGCCAGTTTGCCGTGCAATCCGACCACCAACGCATCGTTTTCTCCATTTCTACTGCGCGTATCTTTGCTTCTCGCAACTCGTCTAGTTGTATCGGCTCCGGGCTATCGAAGCTCATTTTGTCTATGCTTTTGAGCCCTTCGAAATGATTCATTGATGTACTAACCGAGTCTCGTTTCTCTTTATTTTTTCGAAGCAAGTTTACTTTGATGATTGAATATACTTTGGTCAAAACGCACGAGGTACACTCTTGAACAATGGTCTTTTGATACAGACGAAGATGTAGGATTTGATCAACTGTAATGATGTTTAAAGTGTCGATCCGATGCCCAGGTGTAATGCGTCTAACTTTGTGATTATTTAAATTCAATTGGAGCTGAGAGGTTAATAAAGGTTAAATCAAGATTGATTGATATTCACTTCAGCACTTTGTCGTCAAAGCTTAGTATCATCGCGACTCGTGGAAAATGCTATTATTCTGACTGTTTGAGCATTTGAAACTGTATCGATTTGTAGTTCTATTCTCTCGACTGAAAAAGTCGCCAATGTTTTGAGTTTCTCCCTCCTACAACGTTAACCCTGATATCTATAGTTGACAAATACAATCGTCAATCATTAAAATATTATTCATTTCTGATTGGAAAATGCAAATCTTACAATAATATATAATATGGCCTACGGGCCTTGACTTCATGTATCATTTTTGAAATAGATAAAATCGTGAAATTTGAAGCTCAAGTTTCGATGAACGCAACTCACGATTCTCGATGTCATTTGACTTTGCAAGGGCGAACATTTTAACACTATTTTTGCTAAATCGAACGTCTTTAAAACAAAAACAAGCTTGAAGTGGATTATTGAAAGTCTAGCCGCAATTCTACTTATGTCTCTATTGATTAGGCTATTTTATGCTAAGTTCGTTAGGGCTTGTCCCTGATGTGTTGATAGGACTGTCAAATTTTCCTGTAAATCGAATCAAGCGAAAGAAAACGGATATCGAGTGTGCTAGGCCTTAAAGAACGTGTATGGATAAAGTTAATTTTAGATATTTGTATGATTTCAATGCTATTGTGCATGCTGTTGGTAAACCAAAAAGCACGAAATTTGCTTCACTCGGAAGTAAATGGATTTTCATTAAAATAACTTCTTTCATCAATGTCGTTTTTGATTAAATTGTCTGTTAAGAAAATCCGCTACTGTTATGCAAACTGAAATTCCAGATTTTATACATGGTTTATTATAAACAAACGGAAAAAGAAACTATTTACAAAATTTTTAGACAAAATTTCAAGGACCATGACTCGGTTGCATTCAATAATACATCACGTGCGAAAGTCAAGTCGTTAACCACTGGCTTTGCCATTCGAAGCGCAATAAGTTATGTGGTTTTATTAAATGTAACTTGACATTATATCTTCTCCATTAAACCGTAAGAATTTCATCAAGATTGTACTTACTTAAGACGGCAACAGACCGAGATCAGCACGTCACGCACATCAACTATTTCAAACTTCCAAGGACAGACTTTAACATGCCTTAACCAGCTACTTTTTTCATTTATGGTTCCTGCATGTTTATAAAAGCCCTTTTCCAAAAACGTAATCAGCCAGATTGTCAAGATAGGGACATAATTAAAATTGCTCTTTATATGTTAGCCTGCTTTGGGCATGCTCTATTTGAGCCAATGAAATTACTTTCTTTCGTGTAAGAAGCGGGACATTTTACTCGAACTTTGTCATCTCGAGGCAAAACACAAGCGATTCAAAGGAGATATTGCGAAGTCGATCTATCTTTAACATTTATCTATAAGTTTTGTCTTATTAAGCAAGAATAGGGTTCAGTGCCCAAATAATTCACTGGCACTGGCAGAACAGATTGAATGTTTATCAAAGTCGCTGGCTTCAAGCCAGATACGCACAGTTTGAATCCTTACTTTCATTACTTGTCGGAGTCAGCTGAATATGACAACGTCACCGTCACATACTGTTTAAAAACAAATAAAACAGTCATTGACTATAAATACAACCTAATGCAAGTTTTACCCTCATAAATGTTAAAAGGATTTTTACTTCGCCGGCAAATAACGCTTAGAGAGTTTATCGTGTTGTCCTTTATTATTACACTTTTCATACTGTGCAATGTCAACTAGTAGCGTGGCAAGGCGTAAGTTCAGGTCCTGCTATATAAATTTCAGAGCATCGTTATTCATTTTGCTAAAAAAAACTCTGTTTTTTTTGCAATGTGGATTATGTGATGTAAATTACCATAGCAAAGCTATGGAAGCAGGTTTTCCAATCTACGCCACTGGTGTCAATATTAAGATATAAATGTGCTTTACAAGTTGCAAATCTATTTCGATGATCCAAAAAATAGTCTCTCAAAGAAAATATCAATTTATGAGTAGACCTCGTCTCGAAGTTATGTCTAAAAAATAGTTTCACCCGATTCGCTTTGTCGCTGAGTGTTTCCGTTTACTTCATGATGTTTTCCATTTGTTTCCACATGTTTTGAGCCACAGTTCACTACCAGTGTTTCTGTAGCTTCTGTCGATGAATCAATGGCCAGCGGGGTATTTGGTACTATCCATGTTGCCACACCGAGGCATTGCAGCATAGCGACGACAGGTATGATCACTATCGGTATCATTGTCATTGTTATACCAAGAGCGATGGCCCAAGGTGGAAAAGTTGGCTCGATCATCTTTCCCTTGTGGAACATAAAGAAATACAGTTAAAATTTCATACGACCCTAAACTCCCCCCTCCTAGCCTTATTCATTCATGCCAACAATCTTGATATCCTTACAGTTTCTTTTCCTTTACATTCTGGGGACTGGGGCCGACCTTCATGGTGTAAAAAATCATGTACGCGAGCGATATAGTTGTCTCACTTACATCTCTTGTCCAAGCGTCATACGTCAATTCCTCTCTGGCCATTTTATTGACGGACAGTATAAGTATGGTCAGTATTATACTTGGTGATATAAACATCCAACACACTTTCCACCAAATTCCAGGAGGCGAACCATTCATACATCTAATGTCATTGCTAAACCTGGAAAATATCAAAATGAACACCATTTGATGAGAGAAGCAAAATATTCAACTTGAGATTAAAGGTAAAGTTTTCCTGTAGACAGTGATGTAACCAACCAGCTCATCGAGCCTGTTATGCAAATTTTCTTTGTTCTCTCATTGAAAAAATAATCGCCAGTAGCTTACATGGTAGGACTCAAGCTTGCGGGCTGGCTACAGCGTGTAGACAAGATCATGCTTTTAAAAAAAATCAACTGTCTTTGTTTACCGCAATGCTTTGCGCGTTTATATCTTAATAATTAAAATTTGTCATCCGTGAAAGTCTTGTGGAATTTCAAATAGTTTGTATGGCTCGCTACCAAGGACCTTGTTGTTTCATTGCAAGCGGTAATGCTCTGTTTTTTGGCTTGTGATTTTGAAAAGGAACATCTTGTAAGATAAGCGTGCAGTACACTATGGTTGACAAAGAGTCTAACAAAAATCTTTGCCCCATTTCCTGATTTGCTTGAACATCATTCTTGAAATGTATATTATAACTGACGTGATAAAACGTCATTTTCTGCAAATTCACAATATGGTTCTTCCAATCAGAAAAATTAGAAATGCAAATAGGCGCAGAGACTTTATACAAAGCAGTTATATAAAAAAATTCAACCAAACTAAATTGCATTCATATAACTGCTGCCTTTGTACGTCGTAAAATTCCCACCTGTTGAATCCATAGAGCCACGTCACTGATAAGAATTCAAAAATGGCGATCACAAGGAGAGACATGTTCGCCGAGAACTTATCAAATAACTGAACAACATAACTGCCCGAATCCAGCACCATACTCAGACCGAGCAAAAAGCAAATGAGACATATCCCGCCTAGTTGGTTTGTAAAAAATAAGATATTTAAAATGTCAAGCTCTCTCTTTAATTTTCATTGAATCAAGTGCGCTCGAACAGACCTGATAGAAATTCAATCCTGACTTTATCCAAGCGCTTTAAATCCGCTAACGAGGCTGCCACACTTTCCAATCCACCAAAAGACTGTCTATTCCCAAAGTGAGACACATGAGAAAAAACAATACCGACCATATTGGAGCTGCCGGCATGGTGCTTATTGCTTCAGAAAACGCAATGAATACAAGTCCAGGACCCACTGCGGCCTGAAAAATGAGGAATTCGTTAATCGTTACTCATCTATAGGATATTCATGTGCGTATAAAGACCGTGTTAGGATTCATATTAGTAGGATAGCAATGTATTCTGCATGCACTGATAGAATTGTTCATCAATGACCCGCTTTCTAATGACGTCATTTGTAAGGTGATTCTTATCAGATCTTATTTGTTTTGAACAGTATTGAAGGAGGCCTCGAATTTACCAGAATTTTACCCTTTTTAAGTAATCATCAAATTTACAAGGCCTTGTGGTGGTATTGCTTGCCAAGTTGGCTGCTTCACATTTTTGTACGTTCACCGTGGCCCTAGATAAAAATCAAGTAATTTAATTGGTCAAAAATAGTCACGTCACACGTCAGTCAAACTCAAACATAAGCAACATGTTCTCATGGAAGACGGACATGTTTAATTTCGTGCAAGATTATATCCGATTTGAAACGAATTATACAAGAATTTGGATGGCAAGTAATCAAATAGCCGAGCCAAGGAAGAGCTAAACAAACATTTGATAATTAAAAATAAGAAAGTGTACGAAAGGTGAGCGCTTTACTTTAAAATATCGAGAAGAAATATTCATATTCTAGATTTTATATGTTCGAAGCTTGAACCTTCCCTTTTCTGTTCGCGTTTGCTGTTGTTACGAATTGTGGCATTAGTATTATCTATATTTATTTCGCTTTGCTTCTTGAGCAAGATCAACTATTCCGTCTAAATAATCTGGGATTTAGCCGTAGGTCAGTAGGCCAAATATATTTGGTGGTTTTATCGCATACTGTAATAAATATAGGTGTGATTTTGGAATACAATTTTCACGAAGTGACATAGGACATGATTTCGTGAGGGGACGGGAGCCAAAAGCTCTGAGAACTTCGTGCATTCAACAATACGAAGAGAAAATGTCGGTTGGGGGCAGTAGTAGTACTAAGTTACTTTGATTTTATATTCTAGATTTGAGTAAAAAGTACTAAGAATTCTTCTAAAACGCTTGAAGTAGAAAGCAAAAGTACTGTGTATTCTTCAAAGGTATGGCCACATGTCCTACTTCGATTTGATAAAAACTATACTCGGAATGTTTACAACAACATCAGTCTTGTTTACCGCAAAATAAACCGCACTATGATTATAAAAAAATTAAAACAAAAATTTAAAACAAACATTTACAACACCCAGAACTCACCCACTTTGCTAAAATAGTGAAATAGCTACAAAAGCTCATGAAGTAATCATAAAAGTAATAAAAAACGCTGCTTCACAATGAAAATAACAAAGTAAAACTTTTTTCGCACATCAATAGTCTGTCAAAAATATAGTCCGATGCTTGGTCACTCCTCAGAATTAAAACTCAAGGAGGAGGAGGAATGACATTTCATACTTCACTAACCTATATCCTAAAATGGAGAAAACGACAAACGATGCAAAAAGTGACGTTCCTGAATTAACCAATGAAACCGTAATGGCGTCCTTTAGCGTGTTTTGATTGGATGGATTGTAACTGGCGAAGGCGAGGATGCAGCCAAATGCCAATCCAGTTGAATAAAAGATTTGCGAGGCAGCCTCCATCCAGATCAAGGATCGCGCAATTTTTCCCACTAAAATAACAGATTACTCGTTAAATGACACTAACCCAATTGTTATTACTTTAAAATGGAGAAAAGTATCTGTGTTTCCATATTTGACAAGCAATTTCATAATGAAAATCACTGTAAAACATAAATTTCATAAAAGGTGTACTATGGTTAGTTGTTTCTACGACGGATTTTAACGAACGAGTATTTGTTGGACACAGGAATGAAGATGTGCGCGTCGTAACTGTCGTTCAATGATTTGCTCTATCAAATAGACGAAATAAAATACATCATATTTTATTCAACGGATCTGTTAGCTTATTTATCCTCAATATCTTTCATGTGATGGCCTTTTTGGCAACAATTGTGGGATTTGTTTTTGTACATGCATCTCGCGTTTCGTAAATGAATAATGATAAAAATATTGCATACAAATCATGAGAACCTTTGAGATTTTTGTGATCTGAACAAGAACTGCATCAAATACTTGTCAAGTTGTAACATATTTGATTTCGTTGTAATGATTGTGAAATGGCAAAAATGCAAGTGCTTAAAACACTTGAATTACAATATTGTTCATAATACTTAAAACATGAATACACAATTGTGTATTTAATACTTCTCTTCTTTTTCCCTTTTTTATAAGTTTCCTATTAGCCATGTGAATTCAGAATTTGATTGACTAATACAGCTTTTACCTCAATAATAATTTTTATACTAATATTTAATACCAGTTGCTATGAGATTTTTCCCTCTAAGTATGCAACATATAAAGGTATCTTTACTAAATCCATTAAGTCTATCCATAGAATTAGTCCAAGTTCAAACAACTGTTGGACAGGGAAGTCTGTAAATCATTTACCTTTGTTTGTATTCAGCCTTAGCATTTTACAGTTAGACTCTGCCTGGTCAATAGCATCTTCCAATTGTCTTTTTACTATAATGATCTATGAAATAGTGGCACTGCAGCATATTCCAGAAACATTTTGCTATCCGATTATCTCTTCATGTTTTCAGCAAATTGATCAGAACAAACTCTTCTCTACTTCAAGGGCTCTCGTTGGGGGTGATCGTTTCTTCATAGTATCTGCCCACTGAGTAAAAAGAGCAGAATCTTTTTTCGCGTCAGGGAAACTATTTTGCAAACAGATTTACGGTTTCACACATTAACAAATAAGTGGAAAAGTATGTTTATATTTAAAAACAAAAATAGGAAAACATCAGTCGGATTTTATCGCTCAGGCTTCAAGTTCAATTGCTTTTCAATTTTTGATGAACTAACAAAACAAATATCTCACCTGTGAAAGCGACATGTTCCTTTTTGTGGGCACTATGATAGCCAACAATTGAATGATTGAAGTGTTTGCATTTTAAAACAAATGCAAAAAAAGATATCGTGTTTGTTTTTGAAAAATGCTGTATAATTAGCTATAGACATCAGGGAGAGGTCCTGAATATAATTTTTCTGCAAAGCGATCATTTCAGCGAAAATAAGTCATTGGACACCATTTTTTTGGCATCAGGTCCCAGTCCACTTAGCCGCTCCAGTTATTATAGAACTCAATGATTGTAACTGGCAAATGCGAGGATGCAACCAAATGCCAATCCCGTTGAATAAAAGATTTGCGAGGCTGCTTCCATCAAGATCACAGAATCGCGCAGTTTTTCCCACTAAAAAAGCAGACTACTCATTGAGTGGAATTATCTCAATTTTTTATTACTTTAAAATGGCGGAATCTTTTTATTGCACAATGGCTAAAGTTGTTTATTGGTATTTTTTATGTCGACCATGCCGGTGGACTTTCAGTAAAAAAATATAATTACGTATTACTGTTTTCAGATGAATGGGATTGAACGGAAAATGAGGAATACAGCTATGAAAAAGAAATGTGTTGTTGTCAAAACATTGAATCTATATTACTATAGTTTTCCACTAATTTTGATTCAGGTGTCAATTATTTAACGGCGAAATTGTATACCGCTATCTGTTTGGCTTTAACTCTGTGTATGTATACTCTCAAAATTGTCAATAAGCCGAGAAGCAAAGCTCGTAATGACGTTTAGTCTCTTATGTATGTCATAGACACTTAAGTTTTCTTTATATAATGCATTGCCAAATTGACATATTAACAACTGGCAAAAATTGTCGTCTTAACTTTTTGTCGATTGGATTCAACTACTTGATTTTCGCCATGCCTTAGAGGTTCGCTATTTTGTATGTGTGTCTACCAGGTTATTGCTCTTGCCATAGAATCTTTAGACTCTCGACAGCATTTCTCTCCAGAGGAGTCAAGGAACTGTCTTTCGTTTCCACGATCTTTCTGGCTCCATTTTCGAATTCCATCGAGTGGATAATCTTGGCATCAGGTCCGAGGTAACTTGCCGTCTCCGGATGACGTCGAATCACTTCGTCAAAAACACACCGGACGTCAGCCAAGTCCACATCGCTTCGTTGTAACGCTTTAGTAACCGAGTCCAGTTCAGAGAGAACTTTTTTGAGCTCCTG
This sequence comes from Xenia sp. Carnegie-2017, assembly GCF_021976095.1. Classification (NCBI taxonomy): domain Eukaryota; kingdom Metazoa; phylum Cnidaria; class Anthozoa; order Malacalcyonacea; family Xeniidae; genus Xenia; species Xenia sp. Carnegie-2017. The sequence continues at coordinate 3,009,893 of NW_025813469.1, read as the reverse complement.
TAATTGAGTATTCTCTCTTGGAGTTGGCATGCGATCCAATAACTCCAAATTTTCATCGAAATTGAAAAGATGAGGCATAAGCTCGAAGTATCTGTTCAGCATATTCGCAGTTGAGCTCCATCGCGTCACATTCATAGTGCAGGGAGTCAAGATCGTATGCTTCCGCAGTTCGCCGGCCAATTTCAAACTTTTGAGTTTCACCATCAAAGAATTAACTTTCCAATGCATCCTCGAACCTTCCATGAATTTCATCATAGCAAGATGGAAGCGGTGCGAAGCGCAGCCGACAAATGGCTAGCCACAAAAGTTGCTCAAAGCTTTGTTTGTCTCACAATTGTCTCCGATAATGCAAATGATATTTTCCAGTGATTTTCGATAAACAGAAAGGACCCACTCCAGAAAGTCTTTGTGAACTTGAGCGGTAAATCCAGTTTCTTCGCCCATAGGACTAAAAGCCAGTAAAGCCGTCGAATATCCCTCTGTTGCTTTCGCGTCAGGATAGCTGGCGAAAACAGCAACAAAATGAGTGCTCTTTTCCGTCCACCCGTCGATAACGAGAGCAAATTTATCAGGCAATGTATCGCACAGCTTCCGTTCAACATATTTCACAACCACTTCCATGTACTTCTTCAGCGTGTTGGTGGATATCGGACTTAGGGTTGTGTATTTACGGGTCAATGGGTCTGTCACAAACGAAAAAGGTTTCAGGCCCATACATACCCATTAAAGCTACGAATAGATATTCCTGGATGTAGTGGTGGTGGTGGAGGTTGAAGTTTCGAGCGTCGTCTGTCCTTTTTCTAGCTTCCAATCCGGATGCTGAGAATTCAGATGGTTCGCGAGATTTGTCCATCCGGTGCCCTTCTTTTGTTTTAACGTCTTTCCACAAGTGCACTCCCATTCTCCAGGCTTTGCTTCTTTAAAGTATGTTTGTATCTTTGCCTTGCTGGCCATATTTCGTCCGAATGAATTCAACCAACACTGTCACCAGCAACGAATTACAATGATAAAAAAGCAACTGACTCAGCGATTACGTTACAGGAAGAGGTATCAAGTTCAATCGATATTTGCTCTTCGCAGCTAGCGCTTTAGAAATGTCTGACGGGAAGCTATAGGATGAGTCAGTTCTCGGCTCGGTGGCTTATGATTCGCTAACGCAAGCAGCGAGATGGCAGGATCGAATCGAGTCAGCTGACTTGTGAGCAGTGACCATTGACCTTTGATGGAGCTGCTGTGACAAGACAAAAGTAGTTTCAATGTAAAAAAAAAGAAAAAAAGCAGTCAATGCCAATCAATTAATTTTAATTGGAGGTGCGCCCAATCAATTAATTGGTTACAAATAATTGCAATTAATTGAAACTCAATTAATTTTTGACAACCCTTGTTAGCCTCATTTGATTCGTACTTGGAAGTTTTCGTGGTCGAAGTGTAAAATCGTAGTTTGAATTTTTTATTTTATTGCTTAACAATGGTCAGTTATTATATAAGAAATGTATAACTGCACTTTAATTTAGGCTTAATTATTTTCCATAAGACACCAGTTTCAGGTTAAAAGGTTAGATAATACAAACACCACGTCAGCACGATGCTATAGTAACTTCCCGTGAGGATGCAAACCACCACGGAGGCAAGACCGACCCCACCCATATAGGGGGATATCATGCTCCAAGCGATTAGAGATCCTTTTTTTAATCTTTGACCGACGCTGAGCTCGAGGTAGAGCAGCGGAATTCCTTCGATAATCAGCATTATTATGTACGGAAGTAGGAATGCACCTAAATCAAACACGAGGGAATACCAAGTGTTAGAAATTATTTGGAGGGTGGGTTGGTATCCTAATGTATAAGATACATTTTACTGTCTTCAGTTTCTTTTGTGTTACTCATTAGAAACTGAAGCTAAAGTGTTAAAGATGGCAATGAAATATGGACCTGAAAATCTACAAGATTTTTTTAAAACTTGGCTTGTCATAAAGCATGATACAATTTAGAAATTTACAGGCTGGCTTGATGACGTTTTTAATGTAGGCTCAAACTTGGACTAGTCTGCCTCGGTCCCGTCAACTCTAATAAATTTAAATATTTTACTGTAATTGTAATGTTCTCATATCGTTGTTATGGGAAATTTACAATGTTGATTACATTGCTAATACATGCCTATAGAGCCAAATTAAGATTACATTACAGTCTTGTATGTTTTATCCATGGGGATAAAGCATTATATTTGATATTTTGTTTTTTTATGCATCCCTTGAGAAGTTCGAGAGAAATTCAAAACTTTCACTGTTTCATATGATTTTCATCCAATGAGAGAATTAACGAGGTTGGTTAGCTGAGCTATCTGAAGTCATGTGGTGGTTTGTAGAACCTTTGCATTTGATTCTTTAGTTTGAAAATAAAGTTATCGGAATTAAAAGTCATCTCCTTGTTACCTCAACTTAATGGCTTATAAGGTTACTCAACACCTTAATATTAGCAAAGTAAGTCAACACCTTAATATTAGTAAGGTAAGTCAACACCTAAATATTAGTAAGGTAAGTCAACACCTAAATATTAGCAAGGTTAGTCGACACCTAAATATTAGTAAGGTAAGTCAACACCTAAATATTAGTAAGGTAAGTCAACACCTAAATATTAGTAAGGTAAGTCAACACCTTAATATTAGCAAGGTAAGTCAACACCTAAATATTAGTAAGGTAAGTCGACACCTTACCAGGGTGAACGAAATGCAAAAAAAAATCACGAGACGTAATTAAGCGCATGCATAGTGTAATCTAGATGTAATATGTTTGTCAACAAAAGACATGCTCTCCTGTGTAGCTCAAACCGTTGCCACTGTGTGTTGAAATATCAAAGCCTAGCATAAGGAGTTATGTAGCCTACGTAACCGTGTGACAAAACGGTTTTTTCACCATTCTGGACAGTTGAAAATTGCCCGGGATGGAAATATGGCGATCGAATTGATATTGTAACATAACCATTGTCTCAGAGTCAAAATTCCAAAGTATCATTAATCAAATGACAAAATTAATATAAATTTTCAATCAATATAAACGCAGTGTGTACTTCTTTGCAAGCAACCATCCATAATAGAAACATTATTCGATCTCGAAATTATGTTTTGAACAAAACGAGTACGGTTTCCCCAAGGTCATCATTATGATTTTGGCGTGCATTTGCCGTTAGATTGCACTGTGCGTGATATGATGTACATATGACCAATGAGTGCAGTAACACCATTTCAAGAGACTGGTGTTGAACTTTTTTAATTAGTGATCAAAAATTAGACAATAAATTCCTTTACTATTGTAATGGAGATGAGATTTGGTCGATACATTTTCAATGGCCATATGGGAAGCATTTCATAAGCAGATAACCTACTTGAACTGTAGAAATTTGAGGAGTCGTCCTCGGTTGTTGAAGGGCGTCTCTAGCAATGTGGTTATACAAACACATCAAAATGACAAAATATAGGAGTAAAAACTTTTATCGGTTTTTTAGTTCTTTGTTGTTGATACTTTCCAAGTGAACTTATCAGCAGATAATGCTGTAGAGTCTTGAAGCAAGTAATGCTGAAAAATTTTATTTTTGCATCGATGCCGGTGTGTTGCCATAGTGTGACAATGAATTTAGTTAATTAACATCCCATTGCGACTTTTCATGTTGTATGCATGTACTTTGTACTGCATTAATTAACGAACGTTCGTTCTTTTATCATATTCCTGGAATCGAATATTGAGAAAAGTAATGGTTACATAATTCCCGCTTTCCGTTCACCGTTGGCAGGAAGCCATTTTCCCGCGTTTTCACGAAACGGAATGTTATGTGCAAATAAACATGGGCAAATCATCATCTTGAGCAAATAAACCATAAGGATTTAGACTGGCCATGCTAATTGATAAGCACCATGCGGTTTATCAAATGGCAAATGTCGGCAGTGCAATTATTTTAATATAATCAAATCCAAATTGTTCTTTTCTAAGCAGCAGGGCTCATTGTCATTTTATTTGTTCCAAGCCTATCAGTAAATATGTTTGTTTTATGCTTGTGGCATCCCGCGCAGTCGTAAAAAGCTGCGACTTTCGACCGAAACAAGCAAGAACAGAAATTGCTCTTAAAAGCCTTCATAATTCCGTTGTTGTTTGACTTGTATACATTTCGAGGCAATTTTATTTGTGCATACGAGATGCAGACTAATTTCTCTTTGCCATAACTTTTACCTAAATCATGCTTATACAATGTTTACTGTGTGCGGTCCGTCGGGTTCGTCAAATAAACATCATTCCATACACCTATTAAGAAGCGAGCCGTCGCATGCAAAGTCGTTAGGTAACTACTTATTATGTAATCACTTCAGTTCACATGTTTGTGAGGCATTCTTTTTAATATTTTCGGAGCAAGTCTTCCCAAATTATTTTCCCGTAAATTTAATTTAATGTTTAATGACCCAACACGATCCGATAAACTGTATGTAAACATTGTAAATAGGATTCATTATAATCGCATACATGTGTACAAAAAATGAACTTAGGCTGAGTTGTTTTGAAACTGTTTTTCCTCCGTTACAAAATTACTACAAAAGGGAGGATGCTGTAGATGCTAAGAAAACACAAAATTGAAATTACAACGATATTTGGTAATTTCTTATGTTTAGTATTGCCGCTAATATGGTTTGGGAGATAAAGGGAAAGATTAATCGTCACCGAAATGACGACATTGCCAAACTCTTGACACTTCCATCGCAGCAAAATGAGAAACAGGCTTCAATGTCTGTATAATGTAATGTAGTAAGACGAAATAATTTATTTGTGAAGTTGTAAGAACAGGATGTTATTGTCCATTCAACCGAGCCAAGGCACTTTGACTTAAAACGCGCCGTTGTCATCAACAAATTCGTCATAATGTTCATGTGCCAATATTGCAGAATAGAGCAAACAATCATAACAACGGATGTCAACGATTTTCCAATCAATTTCACATTCAATGTAGAACACAAACTGTGACTTCGTACATGCAATTGATTGCCATTGAAATAAACTATGCGTAGGCTGCATTTCTAATTCAAAATCTCAGCTCAGCTTCTTTTTTTTAAAGTCTTGGCTTGGAATATTCTAGATTTTTCAAGATGATCAAATAGTCTTTATTTCATTTGTTTCAGTATTTCTTGAGGATTATAAGTATATAACAAGGGGTAGTATTAGTCATGCTATACTCCGTGTTCTTTTTATTCACTTTAAGTTTATGCGTATCCATTTAGTATTTGTTGATGATCTTAAAACAATGTGAACGTAATTAAGAAATATGTGGAATTCCACCGGTACACATGCCTTATTTCCCTACTAAAATTGCCCTTGAAATACACTTTTTTCAAAGCCTGTCGGTCATGAATTTCAACGTCTATCTTGTGGTTCATTTTTAGGATCAGTGCACAACTCAAATCATCATTGCTATACACGCTCTAACGGCAATGAGGATTGCCTACAGTTTGTTTGCCTATAGTTTTGAAAGTCAACGTCACGAGTCACTAAATTTCTCCGGGTCGAACGTAATCAAATTGTTTCACCGTACTGTTGTGTGACTTCGAACTTTCAAGAGTTTTAAAAGAAATCAAGAACTGTATTTAACGTGGATAAAATATGAGTGTAGACACTGAAAATTCTTGATGTTCTTTCCTTTATGTTACTGGTTCTTGATTCAGTATCCTCGGTCAAAACATTGACAACTTTAATGTCCTTTGCCTCGTCTAACTATAGTCTTCTACTATCTCTAGTGAAAGTATTAAGAAATCATCTACTCACATTGTTATGAAAATTTGAATGAAGCTCCTGACTATTCTTAACGTCCTTATCTTCGTCTCACAATTTATTGACTATTCTCAATTAAAACATTAAAAAATCGAGTACTTTTTAATGCTATAAAAATTTGAATGAAACCCTGACTATCCCGTCCTATCATTTGTCTCACTAGTCATTGACTATCCTCAGTCAACACGTTTAAAGATCAAGAACTATTTAAATATTATTAATGTGTGAATGGAATCGCAGACAGCCTTAACCTCTTTTTTGTGATATTCAGCTATCTACTTACTTCGTATAATGTGTTGCTTTTTCCATTTCATATAACATAAGATACATATTCCTATTCGTGTATTAGTATTCCAAAAAAGGAGTCACCAAGGTAATAATTTCAGCATACTTTTGCTATCATTTTACACACACATATAACCTAACCTACCTCCGCCGTTGCTGTAGCATAAACCGGGGAATCGCCAGATATTTCCAAGGCCAACTGCGAATCCGATGGTTGCAAGAAGAAATTGAGCTTTGTTGTCCCAGGTTTCTCGATCATTCTGCTTCGATGTGCTCTCCAGCACAAACCTACTTCGCGAATCTGTTGGCGAAGAAGGAACAGTGGCTTGTTCGCCGGTTAAGGCTTGATGTAAGGTATCACCCATCTTGTCAACGCCTGTCGCTTGCTTTCAAATCAAATACTTACACAGTCCGTGTGAAGTTTGCTATACGACAAAATTTAGTCGGTTTTTTCGACCAGGTGTGAATGTTCTAAACCGGTAGCTCTGATGCTTCTCGCTGGTTTCTGCTGTATAATGCGTAAGGTTTAGCGCGTATTGTTTATGTCAATTGAGTTTCAATCACTTTACCTCTTTGTGAGCGCTGGAGGTGAGAACGACAATGGCACAGCTTCGTATTCAGGAAACGTGCGCAGGGATTGGAATTCAAAATGAGCTCTTCAAATCAAATTGCTCTAGCGATTGTGTACAATACAATCAGCGGCCATAACAGCTTGACTCGATCGAGTCGATCTTGGTTTTACATGAAATGCACGAGTATTTTGCATTGGCGAGCGTTCCAAAGACACTCCTGTCGATAGCGTGCTCTAAAATCATAGAGTCGTATGAATAATGTGTGACTTGCAAATAAATTCAACTTCACTTTGCAAGACATTCCACATCAAGGCACTCGACAGGGCCGCCCATTACAAGTTTGACGTTGTTAAGAAACAGCAAAGAAGGAATGGTTAGCTAGTGTATGATGCCGAGCATTGCCAAAGAATACGGAGTGCACACCCTTGTTGTTTGTCACCAAAACATGTTTGTGTAATGTTTGCCAAATTAATGTGTCTCCTTGTGAATTATCTCTGCACGATTGGTATGATCCTGGGTCGTTCTGACCGTTCTGTGCCTGCAAGGTACCTGTCGTAAGCCTGTGTCGTATAAAGCCTGTAGCAATTAATGTTACAGTTGTTGAAACTTTTATAAAAGCCGCTAGTCGGCAAAAACAACTACAACGCATTTTTCGACTTTTATGGAAATTCATTAATTCTTAAGCGTTTTTATTTAAAAAAACGTCTCATTTTGATAAGAGCAGTCAATACATGGCACGAGAGGTGTTTTGTAAAAAGATCTTTGTTCACTTTGCCAAAAAGAACGAAAATCCTGAACTTTAGCCAAAAACCTTCTAAACTTGTTTAAACGTTTGGAAAACCACATTTGCTTTTGAAACGATTCAATATGGTGGATCGAAACGTTTCAATTTAAAGTCAAATTTTTATGCATTACCCAAAAGAGCATGGTCGCTATGAAAAGCAGACAAGTCGACGACAATGTCAGCTTGATAAAATAACTGTTGGGTAATTGACGGATGTGGTAGGATCACTGGACTGCAAACATCTGGAGTAAAGCCTGTGATCGGTCGAAAGGTCGTCAGGAGACATCAAGGAGTGAAATGATATATTTGTTTACACTTGTTAAGAAAATCCCCCGGTGTTCAGGGAATGCATGACACAAACAAAAGTTGTTTTCTGTGTTTATTAGACGTTATTTTTAAAGTCAGAAGTACACCGATATGTAGTATTGTAATGTGTTCCTTGTTTATATGTTCACAAGTCACAACATGCATTATGATTGACTTCAGTTTGCATTAAAATATCCCATTATATCCAAGCTAAGGCTTGGAAATTTGTCCACGTCATCATGTGTTCAATTTTTAAATTCAAACTGCTGCATATATCGTGGGTTGTTTTTCGTTTATGTTTTACTTGAGTATCAACAATTTAACAATTCCATAAAATGACTCCATGCAGGCATTTATCATGCGTATTTAACATATATTTAATTATTTTTTCATTTTAATTACTTAGATTTCATACTTCAACTCTATCAATTACACTAAAAACAGTTGACAATTTTATAACTTAAAGCTGAGAGCAGTATATTGAAGTTTTCGTTATCTTTCTAAATGATTTTCAAAGAGTTGTGTATTATCAGATATGTTGAAATATGTATTCACAAGGCGATAGAAAATTGAAGAACTGATGAAATATTAAAAACAACTTATACAGAAAACTTCCATAAAGTAATACGCATTAAATTTCAAATTGTTTGAGAATGGAAGCAAGTCTATGAAAAGCAATATTCTTCCATCTTTCGTCATCTGATTTGAACAAAAGTTTTGAACAAAACAAAAGCAATTGGGATGTGTCCTAAGCTTTCCAAGGAAAGGAAAAGATATATAAGAGTGAATTGAGAAATAACCAATTTCTATCGGTCGTCAGACTTAAAAAATGATATATGTTAGGGAGCTTAAATAGAGTCAGCATGTTGCACTGGTGACGTCAAAGACCATTTAAGTAATAAACTGTGGGTTGTGTGAAAAACGGCATTTTGTCTCCCCTGTCGCTGACAACGTATCAAAAACACCACTTTTAAAATCTTACTGTTATTTCAAAAATAGGCAACTTGTGAAGGCAAATAGACTAAAAGAAACAACATAATTAGCTTTTGTATGCAAATAATGAGCAGTAAATTGACATGCGGTACTTCATGTAATGCATGACTGAGTCTATTCATCATGCTTTAAGGCTAGACGTACAGGCGGCAGCAAATTGTTCTTCACTTTCTCAAAAAATTTAGGGATTGTCTGGTGCCTCTTCTCTCGTTTGATCTCATCTATTTTGCTTGTGAACCATTCATGCACATAGTTCATGTCTGATGCATCGTCGGGAATGGAGTTGATGGCGCTTCGAATGGCTGGTAACGAAGCATCAAATATTTTAAGTTGCCCCAATATATTATCACATCTACCCTTGATGATTTCATAGTGAATTGCACTATAATCGTTACTCTCCGTTTCATCATCGGGATCGCTGTTGTACTGCTTTAAATCCGTTTCAAGGATTTGAAAAGAAACCTGCTATCTTCTCCAAGCCTTTGATGAAATTTGATAGGGCAGGTATAAGATTGTCCTGGACAATGGATGCGGCCTCTTGATTTACTTCTCTGTTCTTTATTGCAGCAACCGCTCCAGCAAACGATTTCTTTGCTTTATTAGCGAAAATTCGCGGGGCAATAAGATTTAAGATTGGTACAAAAGTCATGATGGTTGCTAAGTTGCTTTTCTTACGAAAGTCCTCGTTAAGTTTCCTCATCTTTTCATCATATTCTTTGTTAAGCTCCTTTAGTTCAAAAAGCACTGCGTCTGCCTTTTGCTTACGCTTGTTCAAGGTAATCAAGATGTCTTCGTGCATTTTTAAAATAGTCTGCGCGAGTGCTTCGTTCTTTTCTATTTCACTGCGTAAGTGAGACAAGATTGTGTGCCAATTTTCAAATGATAAAAACTTGTAGTGCTCCAGACAATCCCTAACTGAGAGCAAAAACTCTTTCACAATCGGTAGGTTAGCGCGCAGATATACGATTGCGTCCTTTGTTGTTTCTTCCCTGATATCTTTGAATTTCTCAGCGATGTCAAACATACCTACAACATCAGGAACGCCATTATTGCCACCCGTAATGCTACTGACTTTCGTCTCGTTGAAGAGTGATGCCAATGATGAGCAAAAAATTTTCATATGGTCCGGCATGTTTTCGAGATCATTTAAGAGCAAATTGATTTCGTGGTCAGTGCGATTAACGGCCATAACATCATTTTCTTGTGCCATGGTTGATTTCTTGCCCTGTCAAAAAAAAGGAATTAATAACAAATTAATGACAGAGTCTTCGTCAAGACATGCGGAAAATGTAGTAGAAATGTAGAAAATAACGAATTAAGGACCATAAAATTGAAAGGAATACAGTAATTTAGGATGACAATATTGGCATATGGACTACAAAAATTAGTTGTGCGTACAAAGAAAAAAGAAATATTGTTTGGATCATTTCGAGGATCAGGTAGAAAGCGTGAACTATAAATTTTTAGTATAATTTTTGAACGCCTTTTGTTGAGGAATATTAAATATGGCACATGAAAAGGACAATTAGATTGATAAAACATCTTATCCGAAAAATGAACATCGGATTGCTATGGCTGCGGCCGAAGGAGAGAAAGCCAGTCAGTTGAATGATGTGTGTTGGAAACGCAAAATCAGGCAAAGAATTTCTATAAGAAGTACCAGGGGCGGATCTAGGATTTTTCAAACATCAATCATAAAACGTCGGAGGCTCTCCGCACATAGGAGGGGGGTCTGAGGCATTCTCCCCTGAGAAATTTTGAATTTCAGAGCCTTGAAAATGCCATTTCCAGCGTTTTAGAGCAATACTAAATGTATTTTGTGGGCCTCGTTTTTGCGTAAAAACAACACATTTTGCTTACGTTTTTTTTCAAAAAAAAATGAAGTGAACAATACTTGAATGTTTTGCCAAATATTTAGGCTCATTATCATGCCAAATATATGGCTCATTAGCATGTCTAGGAACGTAAAATTCATTTTACAATAATGCTATTCAAAAACAGATATAGTGTTGAAAAATTTCTACCAAGTTGTCAGGCATAGACCCCCCAAGAGACCCCCATTCAAACCTCTATGTAATGAGTTCAGTTAGAAATTTGGTACTACAAGGGACAGTTCATAGATATAGAAAAGCTCAGACTTCAAACCAGGTAAGTTTATTGTAACCCTTCACCCATCTCCACATCAGTGCCAGCAAATTCACTTTTTGAGAAAAAACTCAAAATTTTTTTCTGCCAAAGATTAAGCAAAAATTATCAGAGTGAAAATTTGCAGTTAAGGACAGCTTAATGCCATAAATGTTTATTAGGCATTTCACTAGACTATTATCTTCTGTAAGTATATGCAAGGTGTGCTATATAGCAATCACTAGTAGCATTGTATTTGCAAATACAAACAGAATGTAACCAAAATGTCTTTAATTATATAATTATATGAATGTTGAAATTGGTTCATGTGTCATGCTTACTGGTTATGATAAATATCTTTTCATAAGATCAAAGCTTGTTTAAATGTAAATCTGAAATAATTTAGTTTAGAAATTATAATGATCTTCAGAAAAATTACCTAGTGATCATGAAAAACACTTTGCAGTTTTGTCAAATTTCAAGGTTTATCTGCATACATAGAAAGACATTTTTACTTTATAGAAAATGCTTTTCATACATCAATAGCCCTTTGGAATTTATGGCAGACTTTCTGGTATGAGCCCTAGATTAACACACCTTTACATCTCTACATGAGGTGTTCAGTTAGAAAAGGGGACAATATGTGACATGGGACAACATTTCATGTATGTGAAATACTCAGGTTTAATACCATTCCAGTCAAATTGTCAAAATAAAAAGCTTCATGCATCAGAAGAATCAAAATCACAAGTTATAGTAAACGGCTTCTCATGTAATCAATGTTAGTTTTCTCAAATTTTAAACAATATGTAGTGTAACTGTCCAATGATTGAATGATCAATGATCATAAACTGAAAAGCCCCAAACATTTGTTTGTGATAAAGTAAATAATAGTATGGCGCCTTATGGCTACAGATTTTTTGTCCATTGAAATATATTTGCAGGAATGTAGGATTTCGCTGCCATATAACGGCCACGATTCCCCAAGAACTAAAGAAATCATAGCTAAAAGTCCATCGGCAACAACAATTTTAGAAGCATCAATCTGCTTACCATACGCCATATTGACATAAATCGCATCACACACTCGCATAAATTGACTTTGATATATTACATTCATGCATACACTTCACTTCTCCTTTACTTACGATTTTGGATGTAAATTTCTGCTGATAAAACTCAAAACAATGTTGGCTTTCTTTTGAACATCAATGAATGAAATGTCGCTCGCGAGATCGTCTTTGCCAAGCATTTACAATTTATCCATAAATTTTTCCCCCTCTTGAAAAAATTCACTTTCGACAGCACACATTCATGTCAATATATGAATTTGTAAAAGATTTCCATGAATTCCATTTGATTGTAGTTTAGTTTCTATCATGCTTATAAAAATTACTATGAAACGATCAAACATTCAATTCAGACAGTGAGCTTGACTATGTTAGTTCAGTTGGCTATCAGTCGAAATCCGTCAAACCAATCACAATAAAACAAAAATTCAAATGAACCAATTGTAAGATAGCAATTGGACTCCCTTATACGTCCGGCCACCCCTATTATCAGTCGAGACCATTCCAGACTGTCCACTGATCTGGCCATTGACCAATAAAATAAGCGTTTTTGGCGTTCATAGACTCCTTTATCCGTCAAACCAGTAAAGCCACCCCGCTTATCAGTCGGTTATTCCAGGTCAATTAAAATTCAACTGATCTGGTTACCAACGAGATATTCATTGGATTAGCATTAGTTTTCAATAATAAATAAAGCTGGATTTTTATCACGAAATAAATGCGATAATAAAGTAAGAATAATTAATGTTTTTAATTAATATGAATAGGTAATTTTTGAATTTCAAACGTCAGTCGCGCGACGGATTTGACATACTCTACATCCGCCCCTGGATATAAGGGATGTAGATATAAAAATTTGTCAGCGAAATTGTCCTTAAAATAAGTTGTTATTCGCACGTGGTTGTAGTTTGTAAATGTTACACAACACTCTTTGCAGCTACAATTTAGCGGTTCACTAGGGCCTTGAGAGAACTGTTTGGGAGATAAATGTTTGACTTGTATTCGCTTTAGGTTTTGCTTTGTCTGCCATTCTGCAAATCAGAAATTTAAAATAAATATTATGACGTGGCATCAGAGCACTCCTCATGCAAATAGATATCGTATGACGTGTTATAAAATAAAGTTTTTTGCCTTGTGACGACTGATCATGACTGCTGGGTTGGGATAAAACACAGATACTGATGGCACGGAGACGGATGAGGGGATGAAACACGGATGAAGTGATAAAACATGGATGAAGGGATGAAACATGGATGAAGGAATAAAACACAGATAAAGGGATAAAATACGGATGAAGAGCTAAAACGTGGATAAGGAAATAAAAACAGGATCTTCTTAAAATTTTATTTCTTTTCATGTGGCGGTGTCTACCAAAATTATCATAAAAATGTATTGCATCAACATTGTGTGCTTTTCTTTGGATTGTAAAAGAAAAAATTGTAGGAAAGTAAAAGCAAAATATTTCGAAACATCTCTCAAAAAATGCTTCTAAAGAATTTATTTTGCATGTGAATATAGTTACCATATAAGCTCTCTGCCAAAGACATTATCTAGACATTGTTTTTCTGCCTAAGAAAGTGTCTCTATAATGTCTCAAGTGATCATTATTTAACTGTCACCTCTATTAAAGAATGAGTATCAGGGTCATGCTTTGCGCGCTTAATGTATATGTTTTTAAATGGGAATTTTCGTGCACTTAAGAAATCCGATGCGTATTCAGTACTGGTTTTGTTTCGTTTATCAACTAATGTGACCATATTTATTTATAGGAAGAATTTACGGTTGATAGTTTGACTGCTGCTACGATATTCACGTCGTATTTATAAGCTGTACTTATGTACTTAAATCAAACATATTACAGAGGCCATTTTCGGGGTCCCTTAAAATGGCCAATCAAGCGCGCAAACCTTTTACAATGTTCCAAACATAATTTTTTATTGTTTTGAAACCGTATTAAGCGGTCAGGTAAAGTAAGTACACGACATAATAAAATATATATTTAAATATTTTTTCTGGAACAAGTCAAATATATTGTATACATGTCTTTATATTGTATTTATCTTCCGTAATCGCTCAATGTTGACAATATTTTCTGTTTGTGTGGACTAATTATACAGCAGCAATTTGTATTTTTCTTACGTCCCTTCAGCCATCGACAAAAAAACGTATCTCCAAGAAAGGGTAAATACACACAATTTACCACCTGTGAATTTACCACCACTTGACACGCTTGCCATTGATTATTTTTACAATTTTCTATTTCCCAACTAAGAAAAAATTGCTTTATATAGTGTTGTTATTTTTGTTTTGGAATATTTGGCAAGTAGTTAAGCGGACACACGAGAAATCCTCAAGGGTGACCACTTAATTCGGGTTCTACTGTACAGTTTTATACATACAACCTAACCCTACAGTTTTATACTCATCAACTCTGTAGAAAGGCGTAACTAGAACGTTAATTGGGGGGTATATATTCATATATTTAGTTGTGCCCTACTGATTTCTTTTAAAATTCAATTCACTTTCTAAAGAAATCAGTAGGGCACAACGGAATATATGAATATACACCCCCAATTAACCTTCTAGTCACTCCTCTGACCTTGTAGTTCTATATAGATTCTACAGTTATTTATGAATCGTCTGTGAACTCAATGTCTTCGCTCTTTATTCGCTTGGGGAGTGAAAATTGTGAAATTTTTGGAAAAGCAGTCATTTTCAGTAAACTCAAATCCGCTATTTTTTTTGACATCCTATACTAAAGATATGATTGAGATAGCTGCTCCAGTTATTATAGCACTCAATAGATAAAACCTAATGTAAATGAAGTGTCGCTAGTGCCACATTTGTAACCAAAGAAAGCTATTAGCATGCAGCGACTTTTGTGCCAAGACCAAGTGATATTTTTATTAATTGTCTACCAAAATGTGGTACGACATGGATGGAGCAAAATTTTCATCATATGAGGAGTGGAGGAGACATGAGCTTCGAAGACATAGTCAAAATGGCGTAATTGATTGATAATGCTTATCCTTTTGGCGATGACAACGATGCAGAACCAGTGCTGAAGAACTAAATTTATCAGAAGGGTGGCTCTCTTGACGTTTTTGTCAATAGTCCCCTTTTAAAACAACCCATTTCAAAAGTAGAAGGGGGGCTCCTCCCCTAAGCGCCCCCCACTTCTACAGCACTGTGCAGAACAGAAATATTTGCCAAGGCTTTTTAAGAGTCATATGGTACACAGCACTAGTCCTGAATTGGAAAATTTATTATTGTTTATTGCTTTTCAATCGATGACGGACTAACAAAACAAGCAACTATCTCACCTGTGAGAAGCAATATGTTCTTTTTGTGGAAACCACGACATCCAACAATTGAACGATTGAAGTGTTGGCATTATAAACGAAATGCCAAAAAGATATCGTCACAGAATATGAAACTAACGATATCCATAATCTGTGATATCGTGTTTGTTTTTGAGAAATTCTTCATAATTTACTATAGACAGCAGAGGGAGGTCGAGAATAGTATTTTTCTGCAAAGCGATCATTTCAGCGGAAATACGTCCGTTGGCCGCAATTTTTGGCGACCTCACCCCAGTACAGTTAGCAGGTCCACTTATTGTAGAACTTAATGTATAGAACTCAATGCCTTCACGTAGTACTTGGAGTCACATGACTGCGATTGACTCATTTGATTGGGAAACAGAGCTTGTACGTTGTTGTTATGACAACAAATTGATATCGCGTGACTCGCGTGACCAGTAAACTCTACAACAACAGGAAGGCTAACTCACAATATACATGCCTAGACTTGTATGAAGCCACTTAGAAGCTGATTTGACGCTTCGCGTGTATCTCGCGTGGACTGTTTTATTTTGCGTGACGGATTGTTTTGCAAAAACTGCTAACTTGGAAATAGAATATTAGCCTAAATGTTTTATTTTTTTCAAAACTGTTAGCAAAATTTGGTTATTAATGTGTTAAGACGCATTGTGGACGTTCCAAGACATGTTTTGTATACGTAACACTGTATAATATAAAACATAAAAGTGAGAACTTGCTTCGAAATATGAATTTCTCATTTGTCAAAGACCAAAAATTTAAGATAAAACTGATAACAGGTAGTCTGCTTTTTTGAATGCTGTGCAAAATACACACAATCCACTTAATACAACATGTTTCATAAAAATTTTATTACTTTTAAAGTTAGAGTTGCTTTGTAAGATATTCACATGCTCTTGTAATGTGTGAAAGTGATGATTTGAAATTTTGAATTGTTGGTGATTGTTGTTTCTGTTCATTTACTTCTCCCACTTCTTAAGAACTGGTGGAACGTTTGAAATGCATTCATATTTGTGTATTGAGCATTTTATAAGCAAGTTCATCCTTTAAATAAATAGCCAAGTGTACGACATGACAAGTATTGATAAACATAACCTGCTCTACGTAAATGCCAAAAAGCAACCCTCATCCTCAGTGGTTTGAACCAGGGTTTTAAAATGATTATAAAGCAAGCAAAGCTATATCATGTATCAAAATTTTATAGTATATCATATTGATTGTAAAATTAGATTTTTTCTTGTAATACAGATGATGATAAATGTATATGTAATATATTAAATTTTAGGATGTGTGTTTAAAACGTTTGGTAATATTTGTGAAAATATATGATGATTCTATAATATTAGACTAATAATCTTTTTCATACTTGTATTACATTACAATTTTTACTTAAGTGTTTCAAAAGTATAGACAACTTTATAGACAAACAAGTATAGACAAAAATATAGACAACTTTCTACAACATTGACAATGAAGTAATGGAACTGTATTTTGTTGATAGTAAACGAGGTGGCTTGTTAGATGGAAGAAATTCGGTGGATAACTCGTACCAATTCGGACGATTTCTACAACAGATGCTGGGGTATCGACAAGGAAGTGATGGAAATATACTTTGCTGATATTAAGCAGGATGGCTTGTGTGAAGGGAGAAATTCAGTGGATCGCGAAAATCAGAGATATCTCGACAAAAAGCGAGGATATTAATTGAGAAACGAGTAATGGTAGCTTGGTTGACTGATTCTGTGAAATTAATGAACCAAGTGGTGAAGAGTGCTATTTATCTACCGACAGTTTGAACTATAACTGTTCTTTCTAGAGTACTATCAGACTCAAATTTAGTTGTACGTATCTGTTGAAGTTTTTTAATTTAAATATTTCCTTTCCTATCAAAACTTAATAACGGTTTTCCCATATAGGTATTTATTTCAAATACGAATAGAAGTAGAAGCAGCAGTAATTTTAATTCATATTTAACAATATTGCACTGGGCCAGTCCTCTTTCAGGTACAATTATAGATTATCCTGCAACCTAAATTGCCTTGACGGTGGAACAAGTATGTAGCACGTTATCTGATTACTGTTCCCTTGTTTACGTATTTGTTGTTGGGGGTGTTTGATTCCCTGCCCGAGTATTTAAAGAATGTAGGGTTATTGCTTTAGACAGATGACTGTTATACCTAGAATATTTTCCTGAAATAATTTGTAAAAGGCTTTATAGACAGGTATGATTGTCTATTGTCTTAATTAGGCAATTCCCCTATCTTTATAAGTGCCAGCTTAAAAGTTTATATAGTTATTGATGTTATTATATAAATAAATTTCAGAATGAAATTCTAAATGTTAATTCCCTTTGTGTAATCTGGAATAGAAACAGAGGCTTCATCGCTATTGAAAACTGGAGTAAGGCATTCATTGCAACTTTTTACTTTAACAAATTGCTTGAACACAACTACAAAAACTATCCAAAGCTGCAAAATGTTTATCAAATGTTGATAAGGGATTGTAGCAAAAATTAGATTTTTTAATTTTATTACAATGTTTCTTTATTTAGGTACAGATTCTAATTGGTTTGGGGGCAACATGTGAAAATGTTATGATAAACAATTTGGTAAAGGGAAAGTAGAAAACATCCCAATAATGAACCAATGTGGAGAAGTTAAATTACATACTAACACAATAAAGAGTAGTTTGAACAATCCTTATGTATTTTAAACTTAATTGAATTTATTTACATTATGGCTGCTAAATAGTTACACTGTAACTATTAGCTTGATGTTAGAGCTTGATGTTACTTTCATGTTACAGCATGAAAAATTTCTATAATTTTTATTATCACCTCTATATCTGTATTAAATAGAATTTTAGTTCATTAATAATGTTTTAGATGATGTATTGTATTAAGATTACCAAAACATGAAAGTCTAAAAAATTGCATAATTACGCTAAGTTACTCATTCTAATATAATGTCAGTATCAATATTTTATTGAATCTGTTGTAGAACATTACATTAATCTTCTCTGAAAAATTGTGTAGCACATTTTTAGAATTCCGTAGAAATTTCATTAAATATGCTATAGGATATTCTATAATATGTAATAGAAGATTGCCGACTCTTTTTAATTAAATAGAGGGTAAAATTTGCCCATTTTGCTGGGTATCAGTGTGGCCTATCAGTTTGAAAATAATAAACTTCTCAATATAAATAGTAGAGCCCAACAAATAATTTTAAACATAGTCATAAACAATTTGGTTTTATGAAATTTATTAAAAGAGTGACGTTTCGTCTTTACTCAAGACATCTTCAGACTAATTAAGAAGTTAACAAGAATTATAGATTTATATAGAACTATTTACATAGTTTGAGGTATCAGATTACTGTGAATGTGTGAGTGTGATTTGATGTATTGTTATGGTGAGGTGTTGAGACTGGAAAAGCTTAAGAGGGATGGAGCTGCCTTGGGTGTTAAGTGAAGGTTTTAGTTTGGAGATAAGGACGCTTTTGTGTATCATAAGGTCAAATTTGTCGAAGCAGGATGGGATGATTTTAAAATCGTCTGGCGAAGCAGGGTGGTTGGAGGAGTTACTATGAGAAAGAATACTTGACATTAATGGGTTAGTATAGCGTTTTCCAGTCAAAGGAGAGATCCCCAAGTGTTCCGACATTCCGGTGTGTAAGTGGCATGTGGTTTCACCCACATACCACGCGGAACAGCATCGACACGTGTATAACTAAACAACACCAGATCTCAGAAACTTCTTAATTTTATCCTTAACGGGAAAAGGTGAACAGATTCGTGTGGGGGTACGAACGACGATTCTGACATTGAGATGAGGGAAAGCAGCGTTGTAGAAACGATTGATTTGTGTGCGAATTTGTAACGAGTGACAGCCGGTGAATGGGAGACAGAAATACACTATTTTCTTTGGGACACTAAGGGTAGGTGGTTTCTGTTCGAATTTTGTGTCAAGGAAACGACGGACAATATGGTCGAACATATTAGTTGGATAGCAATTGAGTTTGAATAGTTTTCTGGTGGTCTCAATTTGGGCATGAAAAGTCTCATAACTAGAGCAGAGGTTGAAAAAGCGGTGTAATAGGCCAGAGATTAAGTTGCGTTTGTAAGAAAGTGGGATAAAGCTGTGAAAATTTGTGAAAAGATCAAGTGATTTAAAAGGAGGAAGCAATCATCGACATATCGTCTGTAGAGAATGGGTTTGAATTTGTGGGGCAGTTTTTCAGCCAGTTTTGTTCATGGAAAAACATGAATATGTTTGCAAAAATGGGGCCAAGAGGAGTAACCATAGCAACACCATCAATTTGGTGGTATAAGCGGTCGTTAAACATAAAGAAGCAATTTTTTACAGATAGCGTTAGTAGATTACTGAATTCGGTGTGTGTGAGTCCATGAAATTGTTTATGGTAAGCAAAAAGAAGATCACAGATAATATTGATTGTTTCATGCAGGGGAATGTTGGAGAAAAGAGAAGTTACGTCAAAACTAGCCATAACAACTTTATTAGAGTTGATGTTAGTGTTAAGTAATTCTTGTACGAAGGAGAATGAGTCACTTTTGATGAATGAGTTTGTGGAGATGGGTGTAAGCAGTGGAATGAAAAATTTAGCTAGTTTATATGAGCAGTAATTTATAGAAGATAGAATGGGTCGTTAGGGAATGGTTGGTTTGTGAATTTTTGAAAGTCCATATTGTATACCTATGCGTCAGCCAGTCAGATAGAGTTTGTTGTAAGTTTTTTTATCAATTGATTTCGTTTTCTTGAGTTGTTTTAGTAATGATTTCAACTGGGTTTCATGTAGGGTGACTTTCACAGGGTCTTCGTTTATGAGTTCAAATTTTGAGGAATTGGAGAGGATTTCTAACATTTTGTTATTGTAGTCGGTCTTATCAAGGATGACAACGGAATTGCCATTATCAGGTTTCATGACAACAATGCTATTGTCATTCTTCAGGTCATTTAGAACGCTGATTTCGTCTTTTGAAAATGAAAAACTAGGACGGCTGTAGCTTCGAAGACCCGATAGTGCGACGTCTTTCATTCGGGTTTTAAGGATTCACAGTGAAAACCAGAGTGTACATAGATGTTTCATTATGAGTTGCGGCGAAGAATTTAGAAGAATTTAACAACTTAGCTGTAAGATCTCACCATTATAGCCAGTACTCCTGGATGCAATTACGTGAGATGAGGCAAGTTTCCTTCAGTTACGTCTCCCAACATTAACAGCTTCTCTAAGTTCTTGTCAGTAAACAATAGTGCTGCAGTGTTAAATATGTTCTTGCTCCTCTTTCCATTCATTCAAAGTCAAATGGTCTTGCTAAACTGTCGATGAACTTCACATATCAGTACGAGTACAGTGGGAATACTATCATAAATTGCTTTTTTCTCATAAATGTTCAGATTGATTTTTCCATCTTTCTATAAATTGTCAAGATGATATATTTCAATGCGCAACAAACCAGTATGGGAGCTAAAGCTGAAAAAATCTGTTTATTTTGGTGGACGAACGACTCGAGACAACCAAATGACCAATTAACACAATATTTGGAAAGTGATATTTTCGCCCGTATTTTAATAATAACTGTCCAATATGGCTTCAAAACACTTGCTTTAACGATTTGTTTCCAATACAACTTAGTCGGAAGAGTTTGAGAACAATGACAAGAAGTGATTTACGAAAAACATCAATTGAGTTGAGTAACTCTATGTCTTTTGCCCGGATCCCGCGCCATCTTTGATTTATCATGAACGTCACCCAATATGGCGGCTCGTCAGCAATCTAGACCTACTATATCTAGGGGGAACCTCAGAACTGTGCGTTTCACAAACCTGTTCTGAAATTTCAGTTTGTGTATATTTTGTGACATATTTATAGACTAAAGTGAAATATAAAGAATTAGCTGAAAGGTATCATCCAAAGGAACAAATTGTTATTTTGAATGATGATAGTGACGACAGTCTCTTTCAGATTGGTCAAATGTGAAAGATAATTGTCTTAGCTTCTCCAACTGCTATCTAATTCTCAATTTGTTTTTTAATTTCCTTTCGTTTTTAATACAAACTTCGGTTAACATGAGCCGATTACAAGAACATATTGACAAACGGCAGACATCTGACGCAGGTAAGAAGTACAACAACTTGAAAATGACAAAAAGCATGTTTTTCAAATATGGTAGTTTGAGTATTTTCCGAGTGCAGACGACGTGTTTTTCATGTTTGCTTATACCTGTGTCTCTTAATAACATCATTTAGTTATGTTTTTATTTTAGCTTTTTCAATGTTTATTTTTCGACGTAGAATAAGAGTACTTTACGAACGGACTAAAAGTATTTTATTTTGCGCGTTTTCCGTCTGCGTCCGCCGTACGCGTCTTTGATCCGCCATCCGCGTCTGCAATCCGTGTCCGCCGTCAGCGTCCGGCGTCCGCTTTTTATCTACACACACTAAAACAGCGTCATATGGATTTATGACGCAATATAATAAGACAAATAAATTTGAAAGCAGAAAGCGTTATTATGGAAAATATGGCAAATTTGTCAAATGATAATGTAGTCAAACGAAACGTGAACTCGCTGCCACCAGTACCAGCTTTTGTTACAAAAGAAAGCTATCAGCATGCAGGTAGTTTTTTGCCCCAACCGACCGATATCTTCGTTAATTGTCCGCCGAAATGTGGCACGACATGGATGTCGCAAATAGTTCATCAGTTAAGAAGCGGAGGAGACATGAGTTTTAATGATATAGACGAAGTTGTATTGTGGATTGATACAGCTTATACATTTGGCGATGTCATCGACAAGGAGCAGACATACCATCCGAGGATTTTCAAAAGCCATATGTCATACAAAACGAGTCCTAAAGGTGGGAAATATGTAATTGTTTATCGAGAACCATGTGCAGTTATAGATAGCCTGTATCGTTTTCTTGAAGGCCATTTCTATATCTCCGGAGAAATGACGATAGAGACGTTTATATCGGATATATATAAGAAAAAGATTAAAGAATTAATGGATTATTTCGAGCATTTACGCAGTTGGTGGCCTAGACGAAATGATTCGAATGTTTTGATGCTGACTTATGAAGATATGTCAAATGATTTAGAAAGTGCTGTTCGCTCTGTTGCAACGTTCGTGGGAATAACGGATGAAGGGTCTATTAGGAATGCTGTGAAAATGAGTTCTTTTGATTTTATGAAGATACATAAAGACAAATTCAACATGAGCATCTATCTGCAAAATCTGCAAAGGATCGGATACCTTGGAACAAGCTTGTTAGAACGTGTTGCTACCGGATCTGCCACAAAAGGACGAGAAATGATGAGCGAGCAGGCAAAACAAGCCATTCAAAACATGTGGAATGAATCCATAACGTCTACAATTGGTTTAAAAAATTATGAAGAATTTTGCACGGCTTTAAACAATGAAAAACATCAGTAGAGTTTTTAATGTTGATTTGAACTTTAACCTCTGGATATAAGGGATGTAGATATAAAAATTTGTCAGCGAAATTGTCCTTAAAATAAGTTGTTATTCGCACGTGGTTGTAGTTTGTAAATGTTACACAGCACTCTTTGCAGCCACCATTTAGCGATTCACTAGCGCCTTGAGAGAACTGTTTGTGAGATAAATGTTTGACTTGTATTCGCTATAGGTTTTGCCTTGTCTGCCATTCTGCAAATCAGAAATTTAAAATAAATATTATGACGTGGCATCAGAGTACTCCTCATGCAAATAGATATCGTATAAAATTAAGTTTTGTGCATTGTGACGACTGATGGGTGACTGAGCATGAGATCTTACTGGGTTGGGATAAGACACAGATACTGATGGCACGGATACGGATGAAGGGATGAAACACAGATGAAGGGATAAAGCATGGATGAAGGGATGAAACATGGGTAAGGTAATGAAACACGGATGAAGGGATAAAACATGATTAAGGAAATAAAAACAGGATCTTCTTAAAATTTTATTTCTTTTCATGTGGCGGTGTCTACCAGAATTATCATGAAAATGTATTGCATCAACATTGTGTGCTTTTCTTTGGATTGTAAAAGAAAAAATTGTAGGAAAGTAAAAGCAAAATGTTTCAAAACATCTCTCAAAAAATGCTTCTCAAGAATTCATTTTGCATGTGAATATAGTTAAGATATAAGCTCTCTGCCAAAGACATTATCTAGACATTGTTTTTCTGCCTAAGAAAGTGTCTCTATAATGTCTGAAGTTGCAGGTTAGATGTAGCAGGTAAAGTGAAGTAGATTTGCACTTTTAAAAGTGGATGTTCGTTTAAAAAAAGTTTATACTGAATTCTTGAGGAGTCTTTATTTCGGGATATGCACATTTGAATGTGGTCTGGGAATCAACGTTCTTTACCTCGGAATCTTCCGCGTTTTCTTCTATTTAATTTTAAGTTGTTTCACAGGCTATCTAAACGAAATGCACAAAAATATGATGGTCCATACATGTCATTTTTTATTCAAAAAATTTGTCATTCAAATTCAACAAAACTTTCAAACACGTTGTGTCTAATTTAAGAGATTTATAGATATAAATTTGTCAGCGAAAATTGCTAAAATATTTGTAAGGTGGCAGAACATTCAGGATGTAGGAGAAATAACAATGAGAAATAGCAAAGATCTCGGTCCGTTATATATTTCTCCGTAAAGGCCTTGCTCTCGGTTATTAAGGGCTTATTAATAACAAGTTCCAATATCGGGTAATCTGACATGTTTCATGATATCTACTTAATTATGCAAGCAATCTTATGTTGTTTATGTGTTCTTCGCTTAATGTTCATATGTTTGTGGATGGAGATCGTCCAGGTTAGTAGACTCCTAAAAAGCATTGAGTTCTATAAGACCTGGAGGGGAAAAGGGTCGGGACCCCGGAGGGGAAAGGGGCCGGGACTACTTTGCAAGTATAGTCCTCTTTTTGACTTTCCAACTTTAGAGAGTCAACTTTCCTTCATTTACAGTGACAAGGACATTCACAAAGAGTACAGTAATGAGGTGCTTAAGTATATCTGCAAATTTAATCTCCAGTCGAGTTTACGTCAAGTGGTAAATTTGTTAAAATTAAATGGTGTCTTGGCAGTGGTAAGTGCTTCAGTAGAGAGGTCGTTTTCTTGCTTGAAAAGGCTAAAAAGCTATATGAGGAATAGAATGGATCAAGGTCGGCTTAGCTCTTTGTGTAGAATATCTATTCACAAAGATATCATTGAACAAAAAGATGAATCAGAGGTGTTGCATGATGAGGTGGTTGAAAAATTTGTAGAAAAACCCAGGAGGCTGGCCTTTCTTTATAAATTATGGGTATAGTATGTGTTTTGATATCTTTTTCTTATATTGCATGGTACTTCATTGAGAGAATTAAGCATTACTTTAAGGAATAAAGCCATCTCACTCTACTTGCCCCAATCTAAACAAGTATAATCTAACTAGTGGAATGCTAAAGACAATCTATCCCTATGCATTTTAGGAAGTATTGTTTTCAATGTTATTTTTTGTGCTAATTCAAATTTCTTTTTTTCATTTTGGGGCAGTAATGAGTTAGATTCACTATGCTTTATGAGACAATTGCCTCCTGCATAACGTTTCTCTGAGCCACTTTTAGTACCTTTAAACTAGTTGCAGTTTTGAGAATTGCACATTAAGAATGCATCTAATAAAAACATGTTAACAAGGCTCTGTATTTAAATACTTTCCAGGGGAACATGCCCTGCGCGACATGGGTGGGCGGGAGTTCCTATTTTTCCTGGCTACGCCACTGGCAGTTGATACAACTACGACAGAGGTACTTATTGGATTTAAATAAAGCCCCATTTCAGAATTTTGTCCTACTACAAAAGTTTTCCAATAAAAGCGCCACAACTACTTAAAGTGATCCACTGGTGGCAACAAGTACAATGAAGAAGGTTTTGGAGGGTACTCTGTTAACTAAAAATGCTAGCAAACGCCTATTGCAGAAAGAATAACTTCATATGCAAGATCCAGCTAATCGTTTTTTTTAAGGCTGCAAAACTCTTGGACATACTTTTCAGTAGTCCATCTAACAACGTTTTTACGGTAGAGGTTTATTATCACAAGGCGTGATAAAATTTGCCTTCGCACAAATGAAGACTAACGAAAACAATGATAACAAAAAAAAAGACGTGAACATGTGATTCAATCATTTTACTACATGAATTAACCCAATTTCTTCCAGACAAGAACGCATTCCTATTCAACAAACTGCTAGAAGATTTTTTTAGTACGCATCCACCCATAAAATAAAGTTAATTCAAGAGTTTGGTAAAGGTATATGTTTTTACCTTGTGGAAGATACCTATTGATGAATCCTGCTGATACAAATCTTTCTAAATACGCAATTGCGGCTTTGCATGGATGTAGTCTTAGAGTCTTAGAGATAATGATATAGCAAGGTCATTCGGATGGATGGTAAGGCCATAAGTACAAAAAAGATTCTGATCAAAAAAGCAATGGCCACTGACCCCAGAAGAGCTGATTGATATAATTGACTGTGGTATAGCACAATGTTTGTACAACTCCATGGAGTAAACAGAGTGCACACATGCTGCAATAGTGGAATCACATCATTCCTTATGAAGACATCTGAGTTCAGAACCTGGCTTGGTCAAGTATGGTGTCTTCCAGGCAATCGTTATTATCCAACCCACGCAAAGAGATATGAACACACAGCGTATTGGATAACAAGGATAAAAAGAGGAAACCCTAACAGGCTATGGGTATACTCACGATACCAATAAAACATTACTTCAACTGCCAAAAGCGGAATAGAAAGCATCCATAACTCAAATCTGGTCCCTTGTGGAGCATTGACTACATTTGTGTGATAATGTCAAAAATAAAAAGCAGAAATTGCTTCATATCATGTTGGCAAACTTTCGGACCTCCACTCATGGCAATCTACAAAGATGACGACTTAATGTGCGACGAAATTGCAAGCTGTTTCAAAAAGGACGTCTGTAGCTAGCTCACTGCGACGGGACTTTGATAATGAAGAATTGCATTTACAAGGTTCATGGACTGTATTCAACAAATCAGTTTCGCATTTACTGCAAAAAATGACCTCAGGAATATTTTTCCGTTTAAGCTGCACTGCCATAGTATCAAGTATGCAAGGAATATCTTAATTTTCTACTTGATTTCATACAAGATTTAAAAGTTACCTATAGGTTTATTCAAGCTCTGTCACATACTTTGGAAGAACATAAACAAATTATATAGGAATGCTTTCTCGCTGATAGGTAGTTTTCACCAGCTTCCTGTCAAAAGAAGTTACTCTTTAAACATCATAATTGCCGAGTAGATAAACAATGGTGTATAGATTCCGGTATAATAGCCCCTGCGTGGATAAACAGATTAAGTCTTTGAAGGTCGTCATTACTACAGGTGAATGATAGTGCATAAAGAATGCTTTGGTGCTTTGGTCGATTTAAAAATAGAAGAATTGACAACAGCGACTACAGATCATAAACTATTGCCGTTAGTTGTTTCTTTTAGAAAGGATCCTAATTCAAGTACGCTAGAAATGGACATAGTTTGTAAAGGATTTCAGAAGTTACAATGTGGCATCAATCAAGCCAAGGATAATACAGAAGCGAGTATAACTGTTGCTTATCTTAGAGACGCCTCGTCTATGATTTCCCTAGTCGTAGAAGGACTTATTGAACGACATCTTCTTTTTGAGCGCAATATGCTAAAGAAAACATTAACCATCAAATTTATGTGAGGTATGAACAAGTTTACTGCGTACTCTACAAGCAAAAAGCCATCCAGCCTTTAAAGATTTAAAGGAATGCAGTTTTTGTAGAAGTTTTCAAAGAGAGAAGTTTTCAACGATTCAGTGTGATTTGACTAGAGGGCTATTAAACAAAGAGACTAAAGGAGCTGTTGGTACTTTTCGTTCTTTATTCAGCCCAAACCTGGGCGCTGGAAGCTCCGGAAGCTTCGGGAAACCTTTGAAAATAAATAATGTCAAAGATCTTGTTAAAGCACAAGGAGTTTACCCATGATAAAAAGAGGAATCACGCTTATCGTTTAACGAGTTTAAAGAGCAAGTTACAAAATTATGGTGTTAAATTGTTTGACAAAATACTCCTAAATCTTTGCGAACCGGTGCTGAAATCGACAAGACAGTTGTCAAAGATTTGCTAAATGCCCCTACGACAGGAAAGACATTGTTCATGACTTAATAAAAGGCTGCAGAGCAACGTTAAAAGTTTCTTCCACTTAATTAAGAAAGTTAAACTCGACAATGGAGTTGAAAAGAAAAAGAAGGCAACATCGCGAAAGAAGTATCCGCATTTAATGAAGGCTGACAAGCCTTTGGAGTTATATTTGCAAACGCTGTCAGTCTAGAAGAGGTCATTCCATTGACCAGAAACAACCGTTTCGTTAGCTATAGCCACTCCAGATGCAAAACAGCTACCGTCATGCAAGGTGTCACTCAAAAGTATTATGAGTGAATCTAGCTCAATTACTGAAAATGTACGAGATGAATGTTCCTAGTTTTGACTTCATGCCTTAAATCCCATGCTTCCTAAGAAAACGTACCATGAATGGCTGCTGCACTTTGTAACACCTCCCAAAAACTATAATACAGTTGAGGTGGATCTTATCAACAACACCTAGAGTGTAAAGAAGGGAGCACAGTGAGGCAATGAGCAAGTCGGGACGAACGGAGATCATAAGGTATATAGGATTCGAAAATGCTGCATGGCCATGAAGGGCAGGATTTTTTCAAATCCGGTAGAAAAAACAACTCATACAACTGATTACCACGTTCCTTCAGAGGGATGAAGGTATTAAAAACAGGTTACAGTAACTGCTGCAGATACAATATATTCTATATGTAATGATGTAATTAGCATTCTGTGGAAATTCAACTGTGAAGAGGCAGATTCTTGGTTAGTCTTACACGTTATGTTGGCAAGCGGTTATGTCATGGTGGTCTCTAAAGATACCAACGTCCTTATCCTGATGGTATGGCATTATTAAAAGCTTAGCATTACGAGGAAGTGGTATCTAAAATATGACCACAACAAATATGACATCATGGTAGAAGGTGGGCACTTAAAAACTGGTGAGCAATAAAGCAGTTACATACTTTTATCGTTCTCTCACCATAAAAATACACCTTCAGGCTAAAAAGAGGTAAAAAGTACATTATTTGATGATTTGTTAAAAAACTCTAATTTGTGGTTATGGATGTACAATTACGAAACATGTGACATGTTGATAAATAAATAAAATCTTTCGTAATTATTTGTGTGGAAGATTATTTGTCTAATGCTTCAAGCAGTTCGATTTTATAAATGAAAAAATGACACTTTTTTAAAAATGTCAAGCAGAAACAAAGTGACGTCATCGGGGCATATGAAGTCATGATGACGTCATCATGTTTCTTCATAATATATCAATCGAAGGGATTTGTACATTGTAACCAAATATCATGCATTTAGTGTGCCATTTTGACACAACAGTCAAAATAACTGAATTTATACGAATTTGTTCTAATTTTATTGATGTCATAAGTCACGTCAGATGTAAGCAATTACAAAATTTTTTTCTGGCTTTAAATAGAAAACTAAACGTTTGATTTCATTGTTGAAAAGTTTAGTCTAGCACATTTTTAGTTTGTTAGAACATTTATTGCGCTAAATCACTAAAAAACAACACACCCAGTTTAATTATGACAAACACTTGTTTTTGAGTAAAAAACTCCGTCTACCGGGTTTCTTTTTCTAATTTGTATTGTTTTCCTTATGGAGTTTTTGAGAAGAAATTATATGATGAATTTGCTTGATTGTATTTTATAGAACAAAATGACTTTACAATCTCTTCAGAAGATTTGACTGTTTGTATTTAGCTAACTTTTCCTAGAGATAATAACTGTTTTTATGCAAATGATATCGTAATGACATCACAGAGCATAATGATCTTAACTTTCAACATTGGTTAGAGCGTTTTATATACAAAACTAACAGCTTAATGATTACATGTGTTAATACATATTTGTAAATTTTCCCAAATTAGATATTTTAATGCTTAACTGTTGACAAAAAGTTGTTTTCTTAATGTTAATTTTGCAATGTTTTTGTCATAACGTTGTCATTTGAATATTGAAGAAGCTTATTAAAGAAGTTCTATTAAAGAAATTACTAAGTCATTACAAAATTCCTTTATAATACAATAAAAAAATTCTATGATTAAATTTGGTGTTATAAACACTTTAAAATAGCCACTTTGTTTTTTTGCGTAATAGCTATATACTAAAATAATATAAAATTCATGGTATAAGTTCAAGAAAAATGAAGGTCGATCAAATACCTGCTTTATTTCACTGTCAAATAAATTTTTAATGCGTCGGTAGTTATAGGCTATAGTCGTGCGAGAATTAAAGTGTGAAAATGAAATTTTAAACATTGATTAACTCTAGTCATATCAGGAAATTTTCTGAACAACATTATAAAACTTTCAATTTTCTACAAATTAATAATGTTAACTGTTGTCTTGTGTGTTCAACAAGTGTTTGCCGCTTTTCTTAACACGAGCAACATTTCCAAGTAGTAAGCCAGTAATTTCGTGGGAGCATTATTGCTAATGTGCGTTTAATATACACGACGAAAGTTACAACACTAGCTTACTAAGCATTAGTAGTAAGAGAGTGTTACAACACCTTTATTTAAACAAGCATGAAAATGAAAGCTTAATTCTCCTAAGCAAAGAAAGCAGTAAAATTTAGTAAACAACGAAAAGGTATGTTTACAAATATCAAAAAGACTAACTAAAAGAGAAATAAATTGAGACTATTTTAGGAAATATTTACAAATAAAATATATGGGAATTGAGAAATACTGACTTAAGAATTATTTACTACTGAATAATATAATTAATATGGATAATTCATTGAAATTAAATTAAAACATAAAAAATCATCATCACAAACTCTACATTTTCTGTAATTTTTTTTTATCGAATTGAAACTAAGCCTTTTTGGATTTGACTGATTGAGCAACCAGCAGGACGCCGGAACGTCGATATTTGGAGAGAGGGGCATATACTCATATATTCGTAGTCACAGCTTGTAGAAAAAATTTGATTTCAAGCGAAAGTAGCATGGCAAAACATGAACATATGAATATTGCCCCCACAATTATCAACTTTCCAGCATCTCTGGAAACCAAACACAGCATAAATTTAACACAAAACTTTTACTGCGAAACTTTATCTAATGTACGCAAAAGCTTCCTGTGTAATCTTACATTTGCTACATACGACGACTTAGAACACGAGAATGCTTATAGGTATTAGTCATTAACATTGGCATGGTAATTAATGCATGTTATTTCAATGGTTTGAGTTTGATCTTTGTATTGAAATTGATCAGCAAACCTGCGAACCGTGTAAAAGAATATAGCATTGCGACAGCTATATATTTTTGTAAGTTAAGTATGATATTCATGTAAGTTAACCAACCAAGAAAGTTTGTAAAACATTCCAATATTTAAAACAATCAGCATGTTTAAACAAATTTTCATTAAATTTCCAGATCTAATTGAAATCAGTGTTTATACCACAATAGTCAAAGTGGTTGAGGATGAATGGTTTTATGAGAAATAATACTCTAAAATATCTTCAAATGATGTACAGAAGCTCTTCTATACATTCAGGAAAAGTGGCGATTGTGACAGCTTCAACTCATCGGTACAGAAATCACAATTATGCAATTATATTTAAAGTTATGTTACAATTTCAAACAGCGTTTAAGCTCATTTCTCTTATTCCAATTGGGAGAACTTAATTTATAAAAGAATGATCTTACTGGATAATGTTGGTAACTACAGAAAATTAATAGCTACATGTACCATGCGGATCGATCGACATTTAATTCCCTGACTCATCCACGGACATATTTGAATAAGCCTCCAATTGACCTTCATATTTTGTTTTGCTACAAGGGAGTTGTGAATCGGAACAAAGTTTTCACCCAGGCCATTTTGCTCCTTTAGTTTTTTATTTTAGAGTTACAGGTGCAATGAAAAGAAAAACTTCAAGATTTTCCCACCCATTAGTTTCTAAAAAAGCAAAATTAGCATCATTATCAAAGACTTAAGGAGTTTGCAATATTTCCAGTTTCTTCGTAAAAGCCTGTGATTAATATTACTAAGACCAAAACCCCAAATGAAACCTTTTCTTCTAAAGAACATAAAAATTGTATTCAAGCGTCCAATTTACTATTCTTTTCCTTGCTTAAGTGATAAAAATAAGAGATCATTCAAGTATGGATGGTTTGAGGATTATGACTGGCTTTGTTATTCACCTTCAGAAGATGGTGCATATTGTTTGGCTTGTGTTTTATTTGGTGAGCGCTTTCCATCTAAATGCTCAAGAATAACTAGACTATATTCTAAACCTTTCGCCATTGGAATGAAGCTATTGTTGTATTTAGACGTCATGATATCCAAGGAATAGGGGGAGACAAAACTTGTTATAATATTGCTGAGCATATTAATGGTTTGGCTGCACATATTTTGCGATTTAATTCTAAAGCAGTTTATACACATTGCTACAGTCATCGTTTAAACTTAGTTGTATGTGACACGTTGAACATTGTTGAAGTGAATAAAATGCTTAAACATGTAAATGAGGCTGCTAACTTCATAAACATTTCCCAGACTCGTAATGTTCCTTTTGCAGCAAATATTGACGACTCTGGCGGAAACACAAAAAAGAAAATTAGTAAGTCTTTGCAAGACCAGATGGAGGGAACGTGTGAAAAGCCTGGACACGTTTTTCAAATTGTTTTTCCTTTAGTCAGTACTTTGCAGGATATGGTTAACAATACAGAGGGTAACTGCAAACCTTCTGTTTCAGCTGATGCCTCATCCTTGTTGACTCAAGTTACATCGTTTGATTTTATTGTTTGTTTAATTATTAGCACGAATGTTCTTGATACAACGCTTCCTGTTACACAGTTTTTACAGAGAAAAAGTATTGATGAGATGGACGGTCTTTTAATGATTACTGCGTTAAAAAAGGATGTTGCTAACATGAGAACTAATGTGGATCATTTTTATAGATTGTGGTATAAACAAACTTTGAAACTCTCTGGCAAGGTGAATCTGGAAGAGAGCAGGAAAAGGATTGTTGCAAAACAAACCACTTGATCGAACTCACTCTGCGATTCTTGTTTAGAGCATTACAAACTAACTGTGACTAAACCATTAATAGATCATCTTCATTCGTCTTTGAATTCCCATTTCGACATGGACAGTGTTACAATCTAAAAAGGCTTGAGTGTCTTACCTGTTAAAATGATTTCACTTCAGGAGAGGGGAATTGACTGGAAGGAAAATTTTAAATACGTTTCTGCTTTTTATCACGACGATCCGTCCAATCCTTTAGCACTGGGTGCGGAAGTAAGACAATGGTTTCTTTACTGGAAAGGATACATTAGGGCACTTCGAAATACCATTACTTCTACGTTGAAATGTGTTAACTTTGCAGGAGATAATAATATTAAAACAGTTCTTTGCATTTGACGCACTCTTGCTATTATATCACCCGTTTCGCTCATTCTAAATGGGTATTACTCAGAGTTCTAAATTTTAGAATGCGGAAGATAGCCAATTTAGATTGCTTTCTGTGCTATCTAAAGGCTATGTTTGTCTCTCCTGACCTCAATATCTCTGGGCACTGTTAGTGTGAGACAGAAAAGATGGCGCTCAGTAGGAGCGGCAATCGCAGAGTAAAAACCATACTCTTTGACTGTGAAGACATACTCTGCGTCTGGGAAACTTAGTAGGAAAAATATTTCTCTCTCTCCTAATGTTGTTCTTCCCATTCGCACGATCGATACATTTGAAGGCTTTCAAGAAAACCTTAACGAAGGTACAAATAATTTACGTGGAACTGGATCTCGATATGAAAGGAGGAGAGTGAATGAAAACGAATCCTGGAAGTGTTTGCAAGATAATTTAGTAAAGTCGTACATCGAAAATTGTGCCATGTTGCCAGGACAACTCTGCGTAAAATGTTTAGAAGATGGGATACCAGCAAAGAAAGCAGAAATTAGATGTCGTGATTGCAGTCACGGACAGTTCTACTGTTTTGAGTGTGCGGAATCCCTTCATCGAACGAGGAATGTTTTCCATTTGGTTGAAGTATGGAAGGTAAGCTTAATTCTTTCTGGCGGCACAGATGAATCCCTATAAAATTTGCCTGCCAGCAAAACATAAACAAGTTAAGTCGTCTATTAGAAGGCAATTCTAGGTGATTATTTCCAAAAGTCAATTCTTCAGATGAAATATTTTTGCTTTTACATTTGGAATTTGGCTTGTTAAGCTCTAGTATTCATCAAATGCTGGCAATTTTTTACAACCATGTCTTAACTCTAAAGTAACTTAATCTGTAGTATTTTGTTAAAACTATCAATCATTTTCAAGAAGGATATGCTGCTATATGCTGTGCATGGTGCCTTATAGAATGTATACATGTTCTTATGCTTAAATAACTACTCTTTAGACTGATTGTGAAATGTTTGTTCCATTACTTTTTGGTGGTATATTACGTGACAGTCAGCATGCTAACTGCTCTTCAACACAATCACGTACTATAATATGTGTGGATGGAAAGGTACAGTATGGCAACAATAATAGTATTTTGACTTAGACTACATGTAAATGTGTATATGTTAGTAATACTGTTAAGCATAGCTTC
Organism: Xenia sp. Carnegie-2017; assembly: GCF_021976095.1. Taxonomy (NCBI): domain Eukaryota; kingdom Metazoa; phylum Cnidaria; class Anthozoa; order Malacalcyonacea; family Xeniidae; genus Xenia; species Xenia sp. Carnegie-2017. Next base: position 2,975,857 of record NW_025813469.1, on the reverse strand, counting down.
ATTTAGGCCAATAATTTCTATGTTAATTATTTGCATATCAATTAATCCAATTTTTAATCTCATACAAAATTTAGGTCGGCAGCATTTAAAAATTGTTGAACTCTGTCAGTGTATTAAGGATGCTGAAAAACTAATTAAACTCCAGCTGTGGCCAGGCTCATCTTCTAAACCCAAAATTGCATTTCACTTTGACTTCATGGATTTTGCTGAAAAATTCTTGCTCAAGAGCCATGTATCCTCGCACAAATTTTGCAGCACTGTTGAAGTTGAATATCCTGAAATGCTACCTAGACTGGTATGTATTTCTCATAAACCTCAATTGTGTACCCATATGATAGTCTACCCATGAAATAGTGGAAATAGATGGGTTGTACTTTGCAAAAATAATGCGTATTTGCCTCAAATAAGGTAAGAGCACATTCAAATTGCACATGAAGTTTCCTTTGCTGTTATGACTTTGTATTCAACCTTATTTTATTTTTGAAACAAATGCACAAGTTTACTAGGTGTTCAATTTATTCTTGTTAAGGTCAAAAACATATATAATGTGTTAAACAATGGATCATTCGATGAATACAGGTATGTTATATGTTATAAAACAAAAGTCTATTTACAGTTATTGTAGACCTAATAGTTAGATTATATGTGTAGAGTAGTACAGTCTAACCCATTTTAAGTACACACCATTGGACAACAGACTAGTGTTTTGACTGGCTTAATGAAAGTGTCAGCTTGATTGAGGTTTCATCATTATACTTCCATTATTATTAGCTATATGAGATTAAGTTTTGGATTTTACACAGTATCTGCTTAGTACAGGGTCATTTGATACAAGAGGTTTGACTGTATATATTATATCATTTAAGAATTTGATTTTTTTCTCAGATATTTCAAACACCAAGTCAGATCATTAAAGTTCATACAGAAAGACTTGATTGATTATAGAAATTGCCCTCTTTGCCCACAAGTCAGTATTTGATTTCTTTTTTTCTACTATTTGCTTTGTGAACTATTTTAAATTATATGTTTTTTGTCACATATATTATCAGAACATTTAAAGTTGTTGTGAAATATGAAGTGTTACATGTTTACCATAAAATTCATTTCATTTTATTAAAGAGCTTTGTTTGCTTTAGACTGGTGAGTTAGGTGTGGCCATTCATTCCATGGATGCTTACAAACAGCCACTTTTTTCTTTTCCTTTAATTTATCATGCTTATGCATGGTCTATGACTTGATTGTGTAAACTGTCATGTTTATTTTTACAGTGATAAAACAATTGTTATATATGCGCTAATCTATAATGTGCTCCACCTTATTTTAGAGTTGTCAGATATTTAAGGCAGGAGAAGTTACAGAAGCTGTTTGAAAGTTGTTTGGTAGTTGTTGCAGTCGGCATTCACACCTTGGACGATTTTTCAGCACTGTCTTAGCCTTGGTTTGCACGTAATTATCAATATTCTTGATCTTTGATGAGGTAGTATGGAGAACAAATCGTCGGGTTATAATTTCTTTTCCTGTGTCAATTTTGAGGACAAAGGGACAAAGGACAAAACGATTCTGTGCTAACGAGATCTATTATTACCCTTTAATAATATTTAGTGTCTTATTATTAATATTCAGAATTTCGTATTCGCTGTTCCTAATCCCTCCAGAAAAGTACATCCCTGGGTAATGATGTAGCGATTGAAGAAAGACAATCTTTTCTGCTCTGGTTTCTTCCTTGATTAAAAGCCCCCGTAGGTAAAATATTATTTTTTAATGTCTTCAAAAAAACAGGTCAAACTCAGTCCTAGAAGGCTCGACGGTTTTGGTCTTACAGATGGTGAGGCTATTGAAAGGCTCTGGGCTTACCTTCGTGGGTTCTCTGCAATTACTAAGGAGATGTCTGCCAGTAGAAGAGTAGATCTTTTGACAGACGCGCTTCTTCACTTATCTCGAAGAAATTTTAGCAATGCAGGTGCTTGAATATTGTCATTGCTTTATGTGTAACTATGCGTTGACACAATGAAAATGTTTTTATTTGTTTGTTGCGCCTTAATTGTTTTAATTTTTTGTATATGATTTGTTTCAGGAAAATCGTTAACGTCGAAGCTTAAAAAATGTCTACAACTTAAAATTAAACGCAACAAGAAATGAAGGATTTATTTAGCGAACTACCTGGTAAGTAGTTCTGGTAGGTTAGAAATTTCTTATGTTTTCTGTGGCCGAAAGTATTTAAGATTTCTTTTTGCCTAACCAAACTCTCAATTCAATTTGCATCCAAGGAAATACGAATTTATTTTGTTTGTTAGTGACGTACGATCCTGAAATTGTTTGTCAGTGGGAGGCCAGAGAGAAGGAAATTATGTCAAGAGTCTACCCAGGTATATAATGTCATTCATGGCAAATAGTTTCATTCTTAACAATTCAGTCTGTAGGATTTAAAGACGTACTTTTTAAATACAGAACATAAAGAAACCACGGAGAACTGGAAAGTGACGTACGTTCAAAAGCTACTGCATTTTAAACAACTAAGGTAGGTTTTTTAATGTACTAAACTGGCTATTTCTCTATAATACATGCCTATAGACGTTTTAATATTTCTTTTGAGCCTAATTGGTGAATTATTAAATTCTTAGTGCTACATCATTCGGATGTTTTGAAGAAAACCAGGAGATAAAATCTGAAGATTACTCAATTCATCAGATGTCGAAAAAACTATACCAGTATGTATAAATGTGTCAAAGCAATATTTTGCTTTAAACTTTTTTTTACATACGCGCAAAATTTATGTAAACAGGTTTTGAAAGATTTTAAAAGATATTGAACGAAAGCATTCTATAAAAGAAATATGGAAACCTGGTCATCCTAATTTTGACGTCGTTGCATTGCAAGTCATACAAGGAAAACGAACAGATACTATCGGAGCTTTACATAGACTTTCCATAGAAAGGCATTTGTTAATAACATTGAGAAAGAAGTATGCAGGTACTGTAATGCACTGTATATTTCGAATACTTGTAACGTAAGCTATGTTACCATATCTGTCTTTTGTTGTTCTTGTAAATGTTAATTTTGTATTCCTTTTACTTCTTTAGATGGTCAGAAAATTGCCACTCGCTTGTCCAGGCAAATCACCAAGATCACGAACAAGATGAAATTAACAATTGAGAAACACAATGCTGCCATTGATTCTCTTCGTGATTTTATAAACAGTTTAACCGATCGTCTGACATTTGACAAAGCGAAAGATCCTACATCAGACCTTTATGAGGGATTTGAGTCTGGTGAGGATGACATTCTAGGGGAAGCCTCGGTCCCAGTATACACAAAGAGGAAGGCTATTGAAATGTACTTAATCCTAAAACGATGTGACGAGGAAGAGAAACTTTTAAACTTGGAAATAGAAAGGCTTCTATTGTATTACACCAATCTTAGCTCAAAAATTGATGAAGCACTTGCCGATATTGGTGATTTGAGTAGCGATGAATTCATGCTTGGTTCAAAGCATGAACTGATAAGATTTAAAACCAAATTGCGGAATGAGTTGTTCAGCTTGAAGAAAAGTTTTGAGCTTCCACTTGGAGAAACGTTTCTTCTCCATGCTGAGATTGTCAACTTAACCAATGATGTCAACATTCCCAATGAATCTGAAAGCTCACCGTATGAGGAATCCGATACTGAAGATGAAAACATCGGAGAGCTCTCAGAAGTGGACAGTGACATTGAATAGACGACATAGCTACTATTCGTAAACTAATAGCTACTTTTTATGTACTTATTATGTAATTTAGTTGTTCACGTATCTAGTATAACTGATATCACGCAAACATTTGGTTTTGTGACGTCATGTTAGTGCACAGTCATTTTCTCTTCTTCTGTACAACACCGGAAGTTTTGACCCGTCGTTTAATTGTGAGAGAACTATGTTCTTTATTATTTATCAATGTCCTACAAGTAAGAGTTTATATGCGACATATATCCCAACCAATTAGCTCTGTCTGCCCAACCCAATTCATCTAAAATTGTGAGCATTCATATTATATAAAATAGCCGAGACGTATCCAAAGCTTTGTCAGTTGATCAACGGGGTCTGGGGCGAGTTTTTGAAAACACCGAATTTCATGATTTGTCCGTCTAAATCATCCAATTTGTCTTTTAACGTTACAAGCCTTCCCATGTTTCATATTTTGCTCAATATTAACTCGAGATTAACGAGATTTACAGGTCGAACACTCTTGTCATGTTGCACGCCTACCGTAATCATTGCACGTATTACGTATCACGCATTCTTGCCGTGAGCTTCAAATATTCTCTACGCAATACCAACCCTCCCTACAATCACATTCTAAAGTAACATTCTGATGTTAAGAAAAGAACGTGATCGGTTTTTTGGGGGTTGTTTTTATTATAAGATGCTACATACTCTGCTACTAATAAGGTCCATGCTAGTATGGTCGTTGTACTAACTAAAAAAATCAATCTTTTATTTGAAACATAATTTGTTAAAAAATTTAAAGCCACAACTGTCAACTATTTGCTGTAACAAAACATTGCTACTGGCTACTGCATACTTTTGTGTAACAATCACATATGCTCGATGATATTGGATTATGCGGTGCTGTTTATTTCACAAAAAGCACCGTAAAGTGAAAATGTCGACGCAGCGGAATTCTCGAAATGTTAAAAGTGGAATTCATTTATGAATTCATTCATTCATTCATTCATTCATTCATTCATTCATTCATTCATTCATTCATTCATTCATTCATTCATTCATTCATTCATTCATTCATTCATTCATTCATTCATTCATTCATTCATTCATTTGCTTTATTTTGAGTGTTCGTTGGTACCGTAAATGAATTTATCAACGGCCAGGGCGTTTAATCAATTCTAGATGTTGTGGTGCAGCGAAATGAAAAGAGAGACGTGTATATTAGTTGTTTGTGTGAACAAATAAAACAAAACTAAGACAAACTAAACTTCTTATAAGCCAAATTGTGAACCCACTATAATTAATATATTATAAAGGTAATGTTGTGAAGGTGGTGGGTGTCTATCGACGACGGAATTTATTAGTAAGTAGCGTTGCAAGGAGGGGGGGGCGTTTAATATGTATAAGGTGTTAATTTAATATAGGGCATTTATTAGATCGTTTACGTCACATATGCCCATATATCATCTAAGAAATACAATTTGCCTTATGCAAACCAATGAGACCTTTGGGGAAACTTGAGAGCAGATCAGTGCAAGCAGGAGACCGAAGGTCTTGGGTTGCACGATTGCATCTGCTCGAGTTCCCACAAACGGCTTCAAGGTTTGCATCAGCCATTGCAATGGTGCAAACACGAAAAACAGTTTTTACCTCTTGTATACAATGATACAAAACAATAATTCGAAACAGATAAATTTACATCGATATGCAAATTTTTTTTGGTTAATAGATTGATTTGATTGGTTGAGTTGAAGTCGGTTTGCACAGGTTAATGCACACACGGCTATAGACCAATCACCGAGCGGGTACTATTGTTTTTATTTTATATATGGACAATGGACATTATTCACATATGTTGCATACTCTTATAAACTGTACTGCCCGTGCCCGTCTATATTAAAGCCCAATTATGTCATTTGAGTTGAAGCAATGCCGAAAAAAGATGCATCAAGAAGAAAACATAAACCGTCTCACTTTCGAGAAGCTCGTGCAAATTGGTGAGAATGTCTCCACTTGTGGTGTTTTTTTGTCAACCGGAATCCGTGAACGCAGTCGCTTGTGTCCTTAATCGTTATATATGACTCTATTATAGGTTGTCAGCTCTGTTTCATCAAGATTCCTTATGTCGCGTAAAATGCTCAGATGTTCTAAAAGTGTTGAGAAATAAATATAAGAGTATATCTGTTCGAGAGTGTGGGTTCATTGTACGAAAGTGTTTTCCTACGGTGAAGAGAATTCATAGCAATCATGTCTACTTTTATTCTGGCATTAGCCACATCGACGCCATTGAAAATGTTAACCAATGTCTTACGGAAATGGTATGGTTTAAAATAGCTAGCGCAGCCCCTAATTAACATAAATTTCAGAGGCACACGATAAGAATAATTTGAGGAAAGGCTTAATTTTTGGTGTTAATTGTATATAATATCGAGAACCTTTTTTTAGTGGGGGGGAATGATGTTCCATCTGATTGTAGGGAGGGTTGGTATTGCGTAGAGAATATTTGAAGCTCACGGCAAGAATGCGTGATACGTAATACGTGCAATGATTACGGTAGGCGTGCAACATGACAAGAGTGTTCGATCTGTAAATCTCGTTAATCTCGAGTTAATATTGAGCAAAATATGAAACATGGGAAGGATTGTAACGTTAAAAGACAAATTGGATGATTTAGACGGACAAATCATGAAATTCGGTGTTTTCAAAAACTCGCCCCAGACCCCGTTGATCAACTGACAAAGCTTTGGATACGTCTCGGCTATTTTATATAATATGAATGCTCACAATTTTAGATGAATTGGGTTGGGCAGACAGAGCTAATTGGTTGGGATATATGTCGCATATAAACTCTTACTTGTAGGACATTGATAAATAATAAAGAACATAGTTCTCTCACAATTAAACGACGGGTCAAAACTTCCGGTGTCGTACAGAAGAAGAGAAAATGACTGTGCACTAACATGACGTCACAAAACCAAATGTTTGCGTGACATCAGTTATACTAGATACGTGAACAACTAAATTACATAATAAGTACACAAAAAGTAGCTATTAGTTTACGAATAGTAGCTATGTCGTCTATTCAATGTCACTGTCCACTTCTGAGAGCTCTCCGATGTTTTCATCTTCAGTATCGGATTCCTCATACGGTGAGCTTTCAGATTCATTGGGAATGTTGACATCATTGGTTAAGTTGACAATCTCAGCATGGAGAAGAAACGTTTCTCCAAGTGGAAGCTCAAAACTTTTCTTCAAGCTGAACAACTCATTCCGCAATTTGGTTTTAAATCTTATCAGTTCATGCTTTGAACCAAGCATGAATTCATCGCTACTCAAATCACCAATATCGGCAAGTGCTTCATCAATTTTTGAGCTAAGATTGGTGTAATACAATAGAAGCCTTTCTATTTCCAAGTTTAAAAGTTTCTCTTCCTCGTCACATCGTTTTAGGATTAAGTACATTTCAATAGCCTTCCTCTTTGTGTATACTGGGACCGAGGCTTCCCCTAGAATGTCATCCTCACCAGCCTCAAATCCCTCATAAAGGTCTGATGTAGGATCTTTCGCTTTGTCAAATGTCAGACGATCGGGTAATAATGAGCAGTTTATTGACAAGCAATACTTCATGTAATGCATGACTCAGTCTATTCATCATTCTCTAAGGCTAGACGTACTGGCGGCAGCCAACTATTCTTCACTTTCTCAAAAAATTTAGGGATTGTATGGTGCCTCATCTCTCGTTTGATCTCGTCCATTTTGCTTGTAAACCATTCATGCACATAGTTCGTGTCTGATTCATCATTGGGAATGAAGTTGATGGTGCTTTGAATGGCTGGTAACGAAGCATCAAATATTTTAAGTTGCCGCAATATATTATCACATCTACCCTTGATGATTTCATAGTGAATTGCACTATAATCGTTACGGTCCGTTTCATCATCGGGATCGCTGTTGTACCGCTTTAAATCCGTTTCAAGGATTTGAAAGAAACCAGCTATCTTCTCCAAGCCTTTGATGAAATTTGATAGGGCAGGTATAAGATTGTCCTGGACAATAGATGCGGCCTCTTGATTTACTTCTCTGTTCTTTATTGCAGCGACCATTCCAACATACGATTTCTTTGCTTGAGCGGCGAAAATTGGCGGAGCAATAAGATTTACGATTGGTACAAAAGTCATGATGGTTGCTAAGTTGCTTTTCTTACGAAAGTCCTCATTAAGTTTCCTCGCCTTTTCATCATATTCTTGTTAAGCTCCTTTAGTTCAAAAAGCACTACGTCTGCCCTTTGCTTACACTTGTTCAAGATGTCTTCGTGCATTTTTTAAATAGTCTGCGCAAGTGCTTCGCTCTTTTCTATTTCACTGAGTATGCGAGGAAAGATTGTGTGCCATTTTTCAAATGATAAAAACTTGTAGTGCTCCAGACAATCCCTAACTGAGAGCGAAAACTCTTTCACAATCGGTAGGTTAGCGCGCAGATATACGATTGCGTCCTTTCTTGTTTCTTCCCTGATATCTTTGAATTTCTCAGCGATGTCAAACATACCTACAACATCAGAAACGCCATTTTCGCCACCCGTAATGCTACTGACTTTCGCCTCGTTGAAGAGTGATGCCAATGACGAGCAAAAAATTTTCATATGGTCCGGCATGTTTTTGAGATGATTTAATAGCAAACTGATTTCGTGGTCAGTGCGATTAACGGCCGTATCATCATTTTCTTGTGCCATGGTTGATTTCTTGCCCTTTCAAAAAAAAAGGAAATTAAAACAAATTAATGACAGAGTCTTCGTAAAGACATGCGGAAAATTTAGTGGAAATATGGAGAGTGACGGATTAAGGACCATGAAATTGAAAGGAATACAGTAATTTAGGATGACAATATTGGCATACGGACCACAAAATTTGTTGGGCAGAAAAGTAAAAAAAAATGTTTGGATCATTTCAAAGATCAGGTAGAAAGCGTGAACTATAAATTTTTAGTATAATTTTTGAACGCCCTTAGTCGAGGAAATATTAAATATGACAGATATTAAGATAACGCAGAAGATGAAAAACAACCTTTGTGGCGATAGTAAAGCGAGTCAGAAAGAATAATCGGCCGTATAAAACAAAACGCATACAGGTTTCATTCCGAATCACTCGTTAAAAAGGCTTGTAATTTTATAGGATTGATCAGTTTATGACCGTTAATATGATTATTTAATCAGTTTGTACTTCTCAACTACGATTCCAACAACTCTAAGTATTTCCATGCAGTTGTGGGCTATTTTCCATAGTTTCTCCATACCACAGTGGAGTTACCGATGACAAAAATCGCGGCATTTTGATCATATTTCATCATATTTCATCGTATTTTTAGCTTATCTATAAACTGATTTATCTCTTTATTATGCTCATGCAGTTGCATGTTGAAAATTCTTCATTATTCTCGTATAAATCCATAGTATATTTGCTCCTTATTTTCAAAAGTTGGCTCCTTAGTAATGGCGGCGCTTCTTATTTTTGTCTTAAACATTTGTGCTAGATGCTTGATCCAGTCTTATTTCGAGATCAGTGGTTACCACTTGTTTGCGGCTGTCATCGATGTCCTCTCGGAACATCTGAAAGCAGATGCTCTTTGGAAGCTTCTTTTGCCGACGACCTGATGATCGTGGCTAGCAGTGCACAACAACTGCATAAGAGACTTCTGTAATGGCAATAGTGTCAGAAAAACACATGTTAATGTTAAACTTTAAGAAGACGGAGACCATGATTTGCAGCAAAAAGTAGCAGAGCTGTTAAGAAATGTGAGTGAAGCGCACGGACATGAGTTGAGACAAGTGAAAAGCTTTTATTACTTAGGGCTTTTTCTCGACAAACAAAAGAAGTTACGAAAAAGAAGTGCAATCAAGAGTGAATGCTATGCAGTTAGATTAATTGATGTGATGAAACTGCTCCCTGTAGTTTGAATCAACCTGCTGATGATCTTACGTTGAGATTTTAATCAATCAGTGCACAGAAAGGGAAATTTTTATATAAAAGAGAAATCTACTTAGTTTTTCAAACGATCACATGTTTCGTGACTCTTTGTAGTCATTATGTTAAGTTATGAGAGATATACCTCCGACATTAGTTTGGAACTGAAAAAATATATATTTCAGGAGATATTACGATGTTTTAATCGGAAAGTTTTTCTAAATGGTTTCTATTTGACAACCAGTTGCGTATCAAGGTTAGGCAATGAATATGTCACAGCCGCTATCTTTCATTTTAAAGTTTATGACCATGTCTAGTACTGGTTCCACTACGTTCGACAAGTAATTCGTCATTTTCAGATAACCTTCACAATGGCCGTACTCAATTTAGCCCTAACACGATTTTTATGGCTCTCTTCAAAAAAAATTTTCTACGAAGTAGTTTTCATACCAAGCTTCCGGTATGTAATCAACGTGCGTACACGCATGTTGTTAACAAGGTTAAATACTTCTATCTCAGGTCAGTCACGTGACATAAAAAATCAGTATTTTACGAAACCTGATCAACAATAGTTGACTTATCGGGAAAATTTGTTTTTTATTTTACTTTAGTTTTTTCCTCTTACTCGAATATGCTGCTGAGACACACAGCTCAATGCTGTACTTTTATAAATACGCCTTCACAGAATTTCAAAGATAGCATTGAAATTTCTCAACTTTTTCAATCGTGGAATGTCATTCTAATGATCTTCATGCATTATTCTTCCATCTGTACTCTTATACAAATTTTCATTTCACGTGAAGTGGTAAATTTAATGAACAAGAAGGTGCTCGTCCAGAATTCAATGATATTGTTTTGTTTCTCTAAATATGGAAGAGCAGATGTTGTCTAAACTCGCAGAGTTTATACCTAAAATCTTGTTGTAATGTTGTCATTGGATTTAGTAGTCTGTTCGCAAAATTGGAACGCCGTGATATTTTGAAAGTCAAAAAATGCTACTCACCTTTGTTGATTGTAGACAGTTGCTGTTGTGATTTGCTTTTAATATAAAAAGATTAAGAACTTGCATCCATATAGCTTCGAAATTTGTTTTATCGCGTTATATCTGAGTTTTATCTGTGTTTATATCTGTGTTTATATCTGTGTTTATCTGTTTTGTTTTTTTTTATCTGTGTTTATCTGTGTTTATCCGGTGATATGTAATCTGCATATTAAGTTACATGTCATAAATATATTTCAAATTACATGAAATGCTTACAGAAGCAAAATCTTGCAAAACCCACTTCAATGATGGGCTTTTCTAAGTATATAAATTTTAAAATAGAAAAGTTAAAAAGGATCGATATTTACACTTAAAATGCTTAAAATATACGTTCAAGCATCGCTATATCGAGTTACCATAAATTCCCCTACTTTGACCAGACCTGACTACCACAAAACATTCCCTTTGCATTACAAGTGACGTAATTCTCTAGATTTTCTACAATTTTACCAATGCATTTAGAAGTTGATTCTTGTATGCTTTTTGAAATTTTTTTATTTTATTGTACTGTAACTACGGTTTAGAATTATAAGAACCCTGCAAATTACCAATTAAATTAGTTGTACTGTCATAGAATAAATTAAATCATAGTAAATTTATTATTTCCTGCTAGGAGGCTCTCCGGCAACTTCCCGTTGGCTATACGAATTTATTGATTAATGCAATTGTCAAGAATCCATTTCCGATGCTTATTGAAAGCTGCTCGAACTATTAAATTGAAGAACCATCCAGTATTAACTTGCTTTGAGAATATCTATGGCTTTGAAATAAGAAAAGAAAAGCCTAGTTTACATGCATGGCATTATACATAAATGAAAAATTAACAGCAATTTTTATAATGTTGCTTTCTGGAAGATAATCTGGAATCTTTGAGTGAAACTATTATAAAAATTAATGAGTCTAGTCTCTCAAACAACTCAAAGAGATAAATCGTAATGTTCTCGTTTTTGTGGTTACAAAGGAACAGCTTTGCATTTAAAATGCTGGAACAAAATGGTTAACTTACCAGTCATACCTGAATTGATTGCAGTGAACAACTTATTAGCTTTCTATGCTACCATACCTTACATCAGCGTTTTAACGATCCGTTTTATTTGGCGGGTTTGTTTTCTCTTATGGGAATATTTAGCTTGCACATCGTGCTACATGTGTTACATAAACAATATAACCGTCTTAATGAGTTGCTCAAAATCATTAGCACAATTAATATAGAAACATGCAGTTGTTTATTGGAACTTTGTTGCAACATTAGGAGTCTTACTATTAGACAGCATAACTAAAGAAAAAATGATAAATTAAGATATTCTTCTCAAAAACTGATCATCATTCATACGTGACTTGATATGAAACTATACCTCATCATTTCCCTTTTTTTACCAATCCTCACTTATTTAAGTTGATATTATTTTTAACCAAAAGAAATTAGCTTGTGGATGAGAAAACATTTGAATGGAGAGCTTGGTTTGTGACATTCAACTCGTGTTTTTGTTTGCTTTAGTTTTTTTTCTTTTATCCGTATTGGTGCTTGGGATGCATCTTGATTCGACTGTTGGGTCAAGCATCATTTTTTCTGATAAATTCAGGAATATATTCAATTCTTTACTGATTTATTTCTTTTTCTTTCATGATCTTGTCGAGTTTATTCTGTAATAATTTATGTCATTATATCGTCGCTGAGAATAGCTATATGTAGCCTAAAACACTGTGTAAAGAAATGGTGACAAATTTGCATGATTAAGCAGTAATTTGCTAGGAGAGGTCGTAAGAATAAAGTGTCTTTTTAAGGGGTTTTTGCTAGTCTAGATTTTGCTGCTGCAATTTCAAATCATTTGTGCGCGTTTTAGGATGCCCACTATTTGTTCAATCATCTGGACAATACTACTTAGCCTCAATTAGTTAATCTATTGCAGTCACCTGCGTGCATGATGGTGTATCTCTTCTCCTTACTTAGTAGCGACTAACTCTGCTGCTTTTGCTCTTGTAACCGTGCAAAACTTATCCAAACATGATGTTTATTTACCAAGAAGCCATCCTTTTAGTCTAATCTTTTTGGAAAACAACATTAGACAGCCCTGTCTATGCGCTTTTTCAATTCGGTGAAAATCTTTTAGTTTATTTTTCTTTGGTTTCAGCATAATTGTTCCTAATTCTTTATTATTATAAGATAACTAGCGTACCATTCTTCGTAATTCCCTACTTCGTGATATGTAATAGGTGCTTAAATTGTAAATTAAGCAAGTTCATATCACGCGGGATTTTACACCATTTTGAGGACGTTTAAGATTGTACATCCTCCTTGCTAGATTTCTACGTACGGGTATTTAATTGAGTGGTTGAGAATCCTCCCTAGTTAATGTCGTTCAAGGTCTCAAGGATAAAAACATGAAACAAGGTTTATCATGTAAGGCGAACATTAACTATTGAGGAGTGTGTGGTGGTATGACACCCCATTAATTCCTGTAATATGTCTAAAGTTTGGTCCAGCAAAAATTGGAAAAATGTTATTTGTTTTGGAAAATAATTGGATCTTTTATGTAAAAACATCGATATGAGCACTCAAAAACAAACATAATTCGTTTTACACAAGCCGTGAATAAAAAAAATTCCGTGTTGCGACATTTGCAATCAGACTGAGTGTAACATGTGTAACAATTAACAAAACGTAGCAAAACCAGCCCATGTTTTACTCCTACAATGCAAATGTTTTGTGCTTAGTCTCCGCAAAAACAATGACTGGAATTGATTTTCCATGGAAATGAATATTAATTTTGATGAAAAGTTTGCATTGTAAGAGCAAAAGATCGGACTGGCTTCGCCACTGCTAACAAGTTGCAATGGTAGGGAAAATTCAATTATAAGTCGACTATAAGAGTAATGTCGGACCAATGATCGTAGATTATTATCCAAAGCACGTGCTTTCACTGATCATGTAAAATTTAACAGGTTGTTTAGTACATTCAACATCAGACAACGTTTCAAAATTATGATTATATGTTTCAAAAGTGTACTGTTTTCATTGATTTAAACTAAGTAGAGTAGATTTTAGATCAAAAGCATTTAAAACCAGCTTTTAGATGTTAAAGTTACAAAAAAGCTCCATGGCAAATGACTTAACCCTTAAATAAAGGTTTGCTTGTGCACTTCTAATCACATGCATTGGTTTTTTATTCACAGTGTGAATTATAAAATTGCACAAAATCTATTTTCTCTAAATGTCCTACGGCATTAAATCATCTGATTTCTCTTCACAATGATTTATTTAATGGATATTGACTACTTGGCACCTATCGACGAATTTTCATCAGACCTGTTGGAACTTCTGAATATTTTGTTCGCCAGTACATGCATTATATCCAAATTTATAAGCACTGAACAAAGAGCAAGAAATGATTAACAAAATAAATCAGAAAAATTAAAGTATGCAAAATAATCAGATGATGTGAGGTAACGTCAAATATGTACTGTAAGATATTTACCCAAAACAATTTATTAATTGACAAATGACTGTAGGTACGTAAAATTGCATGTATTCTTAACGCACACTCACACTAAGTATGTGAAACTTCAAAATGACCTTATGTACTTAATCAAAGAAGGCATTTTGACTATTAGGTGGATGCAGACTTCTTGAAGACACTCATTCTGAATTGTGCTTTTAAATGGTTACTTCGCTCCATTTATTTGTAAATGGTGTTATACTAATTTTCCATGCGTGAAATCGTCACTTGTAGTGAAGAAGACGTTGGAATCAAACAGAACGCTTTTCTTTCACTTGTCACCTGTCCCGTCTTTAATGGCTGGGCGTAAATTGAAGATCTGATAAAATAATAAAACAACTAATACGGAAAACATCCATGAAGTAATACGCATTAAATTTTAGATTATTTTTTGAGTATGGAGGCAAATTTATGTAAGTAATATGAAGTAATATTCTTACATCTTCCGTCATCCGATTTGAAGAAAACTTGCGAACAAAAGAAAGAAAAGCCATGTCAATGTTTCGGACACTTAAAAAAAATGGTTTTTATTAAAGAGCTTAAATAGAGTCAGCATGTTGCACTGGTGACGTCAAAGACCACTTAAATAATAAACTGTAGTATGTGGGGAAACGTCATACTTTCTTCCCTGTTGCTGTCAACGTACTAAAAACACCACTTTCATGACCTTACTGTTACTGCAAAACAGACATCTTGCGAAGCCAAACGGAGTAAAAGAAACAAACGTAATTAGTTTTGTATGCAAATAAGGAGCAGTTAATTGGCATTCAGTACTTCATGTAATGCATGACTCAGTCTATTTATCATGCTCTAAGACGTACTGGCGGCAGCAAATTGTTCTTCACTTTCTCAAAAAATTTAGGGATTGTTTGGTGACTCATCTCTCGTTTGATCTCATTCACTTTCCTTGTGAACCATTCATGCACATAGTTCATGTCCGATGCATCGTTCGGAATGGAGTTGATGGTGCTTCCAATGGCTGGTGACGAAGCATCAAATACTTTAAGTTGTCACAATATATTGTTGCTTCTACCCTTGACTATTTTGTAATGATTTGCACTATAATCGTTACGCTCCGTTTCATCATTGGGATCGCTGTTTTATTGCTTTAAATCCATTTCAAAGATTTGAAAAGAAACCAGCTATCTTCTCCAAGCAGTTGAGGAAATTTGATAGGGTTGAAATAAGATTGTGCTGGACAATGTGCGCGGCCTGTTGACTAATTTTTTTGTTCTTCATGGCAGTGACCGCTCCAGCTGACGATCTCTTTGCTTGAGCTACGAAAATTGGCTGGGCAATAAGATTTACGATTGGTGCAAAAGTAAAATGGTTGCTAAGTTGCTTTTCTTGCGAACGTTCTCGTCTCCTCGTCTTTTTATCATATTTCTTGTCTAGCTCCTTTACCTCAAAAAGCACTACGTCTGTCTTTTGGTCAAGCTAGTTCAAGGTAACCAAGATGTCCTCGTGTATTTTAAAATTGCAGTTGCAAATCTCTCTTTTAAAGGTAACATGCAAGTGACTACTTGATTATATCCTAGCAACTAGTAAGTCATTAATATATATATATATGTGTATTATATATGTTTATATATACCCATATGTCTTCCTAGATAGCAAAATGGGTGTCCTAACTCTGCAACTGGCAGACAAAAACTCTTGAAAATTAACTTCGGTAGATAATGTACATATATGGTGACAGCTTTCTTGATTCCGAAAGTGCTGCATTTGTCTACTCGAATAATCATGTCCGACCATTGACACCAAATTGAAAATTGATTCAAAGTTGTTGATTCTCGGATTCTTGGCTAGTTATTATTGCAGCGTCATCGACAAATTAAAACCAATGAGTAGGATTCATTGATTGGTTGACAAGAGAAACCAAATTGTTCATGCTTTTCAGATTTTATATGTTGTAAAAAAGTGTTAATGAAAAGGTTGAATAATAATGGACAAGGACAGCGTTTGAAGCAAAAAGACCACGATGAACTTGATGATTTCATTTTTGGTATGATATTAGTTATTTGTAGATATGTCGGAGGGTCGTTATCAAATTCAATACTTGAATCAGATAATTTCGGAATTCAGCTCGGTATCTGGTACAGTTTGCTTGGTTTAATTTTCGCTGAAATATTTTTGAAGTACAAGTAACATTCCGCTCATACTGAACATTAGCGATAAAGACACTTTAAAATTTATTAATTTTTAAAACCCCAGAAATTGCGATTAATGATTTTAAGGCTCATCCGAACAAGCAAAACCCTTGACCTTAATTTATTTCTTAGCTTATTACGTAGGAGACGGGAAACATATTTTATTTCAGCAACTCTGCATTATTTAATTTTAATGATTTTAATTCTTTTTTCAAATTCTTTGGTGTTTGATTTTCATACTCTTTACTTAGCACATCATTGTTTATACAATCCATAAGCCCATAATTTTCATAAAGTAATCTTATATGGTGTTGTTTCGACAAGTAATTGAGGAATTGATGTCTTGAATACTGATTGGTTGATTTTGTAATAATTCAAATTTAAAAAATTCGTTGGCAGTTTTCCATACTGAATCAGTTTTTGAAAGATTTATAACTTTTTTTCCTTAGTTGTAGATATTTCTCCAGATATGATATATGTGTTTCAGCATGGTTATTATAATTAAATATTCCGTTATCGTTGTTATCGCTTTGTTCTTACTGTTTAATATTGTCAAGTAACTCATTGTTTAAACCAGATACCTATAGCACATTACTGCTTCGTTCATGCATCTAGACCTCAAGCCCCTTAACATACCTTACTCCAGCAGCATTTTATTCCTATACCTTTTTGTTTACGTGTGGTGTATTCAAATTGATAACTCTATGTGCCGAATGAACAAATCACGCATGTAAAAAGTAAGCTAAGAATTCCGGAACAAATAATTTTAACATGTGTATTTTTAGAGAAGGTATAAATATTAAATCACGTAAGAAATTTTTGTTAAACTGTAGACATGTGCAAAGCACGTCGTGCTTTGTTCGAATAATGATGGTAATAATAGTAAAAACAATAATAATTAGGTAATTTAGAATTGATTAATTGATATTACAAACCAAAGAAAATATGAAGGGTGCAATGCAATTTAACATTTCATGAAATAAGAATTTTTCCATTGCTAGTTTCTACAGCAGAATATATAATAAGTTGATTGTATAACAATGATAATAATTTTTCGAATAATAATTCGTGGTCCTTATTTGCACAATATTTTTCAAGAAATTCTATAAATTCAGCAGATTTCTTTATCAAAAACACCAAGTGCACTCAGGAGTGTTTAATGATTTTACCAATTTAATTTTTTTCCTAATATCAGAAATGAGCTCTTTATATTTACAATGCTTCCTAAGATTGGTTCTATACACAACCGTCAGTTCTAGGATAAACAGACTATTGTTTTTAGTTGTTATGGCCTTATCTGAAAGTGCAAAGTCAAATCCTAGCAGGATATGGTAAAGATCTTCATGGGTGGTTAAGGTGTAACATAAATGCATGACAAGTAGCTGCTATATTTACACTACAAGGACAAATGTTACATACGAATGCATGAAAAAAGACTTAAGGAATGAATGAGAATGACAATTGTCGATTTTGCGGAGACCAAAGCGCATGTGATGGAATTGGGAATAGAAAATGAGAACAACATGTAAAGCTTGAAGACCAGATATAACACTAGAAGATTTGGAGGATAAGAAAATCTATTTTTATAATCAATTACTTATGGAATCGACCCGCGATTTTCCCAATTTTTGTTCGCGCGTGTCGTCCCGCGTTGCGCTTTTTTGCACAAATAGTTCAAAACATCAAATTCAAAGCAAGGCATCAGTGCGCCAGGGGACGAGGCTGCTACTTAAGTACTTATTAGTACTTCGGTGCTAGTAATTACTAATATCATAAATATTATTTAAACCATACACTTACTTAAATAATATTTTTTAATAAAGTGTGCAGCCACTTCAGGGTGGCTACAGTCCTGTCGGATAAATTTTTTCCATGCAAAGTTTAATAATGAAAATGCGTTCTTTATTATGTTGTTCTGGTTGGTTGAAGAAGCGATTAAATCAGGGAAGTGAAGAACCATCTAAGTCTCTACTTGGTGGGAGAGCAGGGGTATTTTGTCTCAATTTGACACGTGGAACACGGTTAGAAATGAAATCAATCATTCTATTCATCATTCCTTTGTGTGTTTCCATTTCGTTAGCGATTTCTTCAAGTTTATCGTTCAGCCACTCTTCAACATAATTCTGGTCAATATCCTCCATAGGAATTGCTTTGATAGAGCTATAAATGGTAGGTAAAGACGCAAAGAACATTTGAATTTTATTGCCGATATCTTGGCTTTTCCCTTTCATTACTTGAAAATGACGTCTCACATGGCTCTCACTGCTCGACTTATTATTCGCCTTAATGCAGTATTCTATATCTTTCTCAATGATGGAAAAGAAGCTTACTATTGTCTTAACACATGTTATAGACTCGTTCAATGCTTCAATCAGTGTGTTGGTCACAGCTGAGACTGCTTCATGCCGTATCTCTAACTCATTTTTAGCTGCAACTGCGTTTGCTAAAAATATCTTCTTCCTTATTTTTGAAAAATTTTCAGAAAGAAAACTAAAAATTGGATGTAAATTGGAAGGTTCCGAGTTATTACATAATTCCGCCTCCTGTTCGTTCTTCTCTATTTTTTTCTTTAAATCGTCATCCAACATTATTTTTTGAAAAGTTCCTTTTGCACTGTTGAGACGTTCCTTCAGTTCCATTTTCTCGTGTAATTCTGCAACAATTAGTGCATTTTCTTTGTTATGACGAACATCATCGCAAATTTCTTTTAAACTATCTCCCCAATCTTCGTACGATAGAACTTGGTAATATTGAAAGAAATGTTGAATACAGGTTAATAACTTTTCCACCAAGGGCAGGTGGACTTTTAAATATTTAAAGGCGTCGTCTCTTGTTTCGTCTCGCATTTTTTTAAATTCCTGAACAACTTCGGAGTTGTTGGTATCAAAGGAACTACCAACTTTCTTTTCGTAATAAAGAGATTGAAGGGCTTTTGCAAACGTCAACATATGTTTCGGCATTTTATTCAGGAGGTTTGTGAAAGTTCCAACTTGATTTTCAATGTTTATTTGCTCGTTGCCATGCTCATTTTGCTCTTCTTCCATTCTCGTAATATATCTGTTTTGCGAATAAAATTTTAATTGTACTAATCATTGTACTGGTAGATGCAATGTGGAGGCCAGAAATTTAGAAAATGACTCACCTTAAATTTTGCTGACTCTAAGTTAGAAATCTTATGATTAAGTTCCAAATTTTCCGCCTAGTGAACAGATAGAATCGTTTAGCAAAAGTTCGCTTTATATGACAAACTAGTTATCACCAAATAGATTTATGCATTGTTGATTGCACGAGTTGACTTCTTCAATGAGAAGCAAAGCAATGCTATGTTTAACGATTCCAGATGAAATTTATGATTAATTCATCTGAATTATTACTAAGGACAATTTTGTGTTATCTTCAAAATTAATCTTTAAAATAATTTTTTTTTAAATTGTTAGCCAGTGTTAATGTTTGAAATAAGTCCGTTTTATCATATATAAACGGATACAATGAGTGTCTTAATGCAGCGAAATTTGGAAATCTAGAAAACTTTATGAACAGTTTTTGATTTCTCCCTTTCTCCAGGTGGTGCCAGAGGGTGGCAAGGAATCCTAGCATTGGAAAATGTTTAATTCCGTTAGGGAATGAACGGGGGAAACAATATGAAAGTTTTCAAGTTCATTAGTTGTTTTTTAATTTGCAGCTCTCTGCAGCCGGCACTAATCTATACAAACAAGTGTTTGCGTGCAAATAATAAACAATTATTGGATGAGGTTGAGCATTGTATGAAGAATTATTCAGACCGAGGTCAATGTTAGTTGCACGCCGAAGCAAAGCTGTGGCGGATAACATTGACCGAGATCTGAATAATTTTTGATATCATGCGAAAGCCGAGTTCAATAATTATTTTATTATTCACTTTAACTAACTGAAATATTATTAAAACTTATCAGTATAAAACATTTTTAAAACCTTCGCTAATTTGCTTTTGTCATTTGGTTTTTCAAGTTCGTCTCTTTTAAATATGTTGTAAGTATTTTCAAAGGCAGCTTCGCCGCTTTTTTAGTATTTTCTGCATCTTTTTTGTTCAAAAGCTTTCACATCGTTTTTAGAAAGCTTGATTTTCTTTTTAAAACCAGCTTTTTCAATGACGTCCTTAATTATAAATATGACGTCATACCTACAGATATCGAAAAGTATTTGCAGGTAGTTGACCAATCAAAAGCGAAATTGCTTACATAGTGAATAATACTAGCGAGCTTTAGCAAGAGTTCGACTACAAGTTCGAAGTTTGACCGTGAAAGGGAATGGCACGAGGAAGTTCGTAGTCGTTATCGCGTCGTCAAAATGCTGTTTTAGCTGTAAGCAACAGAACGAGCTTTTTACTGTGAAAAACAAGGCATTTTGAGAAGCAGCTACGTCTCTATTGGTCAATAATAATATCGATGAATTGGTAATACTGATTTAGCGAGAATATATGACTCTTTAGAGGGAAAAATCTTCACTATTTTAGGTTTAACGGATGATATATTTGCAGTACTTTACTGTTTATTTATTATTCACTTTGCGTCCTAGATACAAGAAAGTTTTGCAGGTCATGTTTCGTTTTAAATGTACATTTGCGTTCAAAAAAGGTTCTAAAGTAAAGCCTGGATGCGCAAAAGTAGTCCTGTAAACTAATTTCTTACACAACAAAAGAATAGGTACACCATGCGTACACGTGGATAGCCTATCAAGTAAATAGGGCTAAATGAAGTAGGCAAATGAACATAATTGAAATAAAATTGTATATTTAATATCATTTACACCAAACTCGTTCAATACTTAAATATTGATTTTAGTTATATGACTAAGTACATGTTTAACCATTTCTGCATTTTTGAACGTTTTAGCTTAGATTGCACCTAAGCCACATAAATGCACGTGCTCACAAAATCGCACCAAGAAAAGTAACGTCATTTAGATTTCTTGCAACTTTTAAAGGTTTTTTTTCACTGAAAACTATTTTTTCTATGATTGTGTTTTAAAAACGTTTTCTGACGTATCTTAGATGTCGTTCAGAGAACGTTGTTCCCCGTAACAATGAATACTGTATTTGTTCGAACAAGTACAGCGGTGCTAATTTTTTCTCATCACGCGTACGGCGTTTATTGAAGGGTAATGCTAGCTCGGGGGCGGTGCTTGTTTGAACAAATACCGTAAACACGACGTGGGTCGTGTTTTTTACTGTTACTTTTTTCTAATCATGTTTTGAAGTCTATATTTTCCCAAAGATTTTGTGCTTATTGCGAACAATATCTGATAGTAAACGCTTTGCTCAATGATTGCAAGTGATAGAAAGTATTTTCTATTTCCTGTTCATGGACTTTATAGTTTGATACGTATCGTATTTCACTAGAAATAGATGGAAAATTGTAAACCACACAAATAATACTTGTATTTCGCACAATATTCGAAAGCAAAATTAATTTATTTGCTTTCGGCATTTGATTAAACTATTCTAACTCTGGATGAGTAAATCGAGCGATGTATAAGCAATGCGAATAATACCAATTGGACCTATTACCAGACAGTAGATTGTATTATATACATGAATTGCTACTTCACCAGCCACCCTGCATTTCAATTACTTTTTTATGAGGTTTCATATTACTGAAATTTCGTTTGTATAATCGATGAATCGAGCTCATGCTTAGTTCCTCTTGACTGAATAAATCGCAACAGGCAATTTAATACAAGTCAATATTTGAGTCATAATGTTTCTAGATATTTCTCAAAATAACAACATTTTCACAGGATTATGTCACCGACGATTCTTTGCTTATTGTATATAACTTCTGCTTCATCTTTGTAAGCAAACAGACGCTTCACACTTCACATATATCTTATGTATTACATACGTACTATATGTACGTTCTTATTCACTGTCATATTGTTCTAACGCACATCACAATTTCACCGTAAACTTTCGATTTGAAAGTAAAGAAATGAGCAAGCTTAACAACTTAATGACAAAATTCCCTTGAATTAACTTTAAGAAACAAAGTTAGGTTTCTCTAACCAAAAATTCGCTCGGAGTCAATCAACAGAACGAAATGAAAAATTGTTAGGAAAACAACATTGGGTATTTCCCGACAAAATAACGAACACACTAGACGGCTCTCTTCGTCATAGTTCGTACGTCCAACTATCTCCGAGGATGACGACAGATAAACAAACCGACGGACACTTTCTGTATGCGCATGTGCAGCGGCTACCCACGAAAACATACCTATTTTCTTTGCTTTCAAAGATATCGTAGTCGCAACTACGAGTTTTTAAAAAAACAGGTTACTCAGATTGATGATGGCTACGTGCTTTTGTTGTCGCAACAATGTTTTTGCGCCAAAATGACATACCTCGTACTCGTGGTCGTACTCGTAGTCTGCTCGCTATTAAGACTTCAAAGGCGGCGGAAGACTAATAAGACTTAACATATCTAGCTTATGAACTAGCTTATGAATTATGAATTTGAGGTGTCATATCTTTTTTGGACGTTTGATTTTATATATGTATAAATGCAATGCATGGAGAAATGTTGTTTAATGGATTTTACATCTACGTGTTAAATTCTTGGTGAACAATTTTTCTTTTATCTTTTTTCAGCGTTATCATTAAAATGAAATTTGACATAATTTTAGTCAGTGATTATTTTCTGGAATGAGTTGCATGTTTGTGATCTGCTTGAATAAGAAATCTGTACAACACGTCATTCCCAAAGGCTTGAATTGAAGTGAATAATTTCAAAATTTATTTTATTTACACCATGATCACTGACGTTTTTGTTTGAAATACCAACTGCAACATTTCTTTTGCTAGAATGTTTATAATTATTCGCTACCATGAAAGATCACATGCATACATGAGAATATGTATACAACTTTAGTTGTACATCTCCCTAAATTAGCAGTATCCGTTAGGAAGCAAATTCTTTTCTAATGTTGGAAAGACATTCTGGCATCAGTGCACATCAAATTTCTTAAAACAGCCTATTTTGTTAACATTAGGCTCAGTATATTTGTCAAAACAATATCCGAGGAAAGATTTGTTGCCATTTTGTATTTGAATTTGTTATACGTAACTTATGTCATAAATAACATACATAATAAAACTTTTCTATTTCTTTGTTGATTTTCTGTTGATATCATTTATTTATTCTTGACCTAGAGCTATAACATGAGTTGGAAATTGATCGTTTACATTTTACATGCAAAATAGAATAAAAATAACATAGAGAAGATGCAGAAAACCTCAGCTTTAAATCACAAATCACCAAATGATTGAATGAAGATCACAAGTTTGTATTACATCAGTAATTTTCCATCTTGCTTCTTTAAATACTTAAGATTGAGTTTCGTTCATAAACGCTTTACTTCCTCAATTTAATCGTGCAATGACAAAAGTGAAAGTGAAGTTCTTATTTCAAGGCTTTAGACTAAATCTTTTTGGGTTTCATCCGCACAAACAATGATAATATGATAACAAGCACATATTGTTAAATTCAAAAAAATTTACCTGAATCTACAAACGCCAAGTTGTATTTTGAAATTCCTTCTTTCAACGCAATCTGATCCACAATAATGTTTTCGTATAATGCGTGTTTATGTTGTTGATTTCGTCGTCTCTCATTTCTTAGTAATAATTTACATATGTATAGCAACAATTGTCATGTAAATGTTGCATTATGGGCTTTTCAAACTAAAATTTGCATAAAAAAGCAGCAAGTGAAATGGGGGAGGTGGGGAGCATTGCATTGAGAAGTTGCTTTCATTCCAATTTGATTCCAAACACCTTATTGTTACTTAATTTCGCGATTTTTTCGAAACAATATTTTGCACAACTTTATTAATGCGACTTTCATTTAGGAAAATAAAGTAGGGCGTAAAATTTTGCGAAATATATCTTAGCAAAATTTTATAAAAAAACCAAAAATTTAGCTGTAGATAGCTGTAAGTCAAAAATGACATTGGATACTTTGAGTCAGTAATTATTATGATTATTTTTATAATAAACCCAATGTTGCAGTCAAAAACTAAATTACATTGGGTACAAGAATAAAACTAAGGTAATTTACAGATCAAGATCTTCAAACAGATCTTTTAGGGAAAATTCAGAGGCGCCAGCAAGACGCAACCTAAAATGTCAGTCATATCAATCGTATTATTATTCACTACATGAACAATGTCGGTTTTGATTGGTCAACTCCCAGCAGATAATTCACGATATTTTTAATTATGACGTCTTATCTACAAATAGTAGTTTCTACAATTATTATCTAACGCCATTAAAATCTGGTTTTGAAAAAAATTAAATAATAGCGATGTTTTCCAGTGTTTCTAAAGGCAATCTGCGAAAGCTTTTGAATAAAAAAGATGCGGGTAACACTAAAAAACTGACGAAGCTGGCTTCGAACGTATTTTCAACATATATAAATGAGAAGAACTTGAATAAACCGTCTGACGAAAACAAATTAGGGAAGGGTTTGAAAATGTTTTATATTGATATGTTTTAGTAATATTTAAGTTAGTTAAAGTGAATAATAAAACAATTATGGAACTCGGCTTTTGCATGATATCAAGTATTATTCACAGCTTTGCTGCGGCACATAACATTGACCTCGGTCTGAATGATTCCTCATTCAATAATTGTTTAATATATGTAAGTGAAATTTTGAGGGTGTTTTACCCCAAAAAACAACATGCGGAC
Organism: Xenia sp. Carnegie-2017; assembly: GCF_021976095.1. Lineage (NCBI taxonomy): Eukaryota > Metazoa > Cnidaria > Anthozoa > Malacalcyonacea > Xeniidae > Xenia > Xenia sp. Carnegie-2017. Next base: position 2,950,787 of record NW_025813469.1, on the reverse strand, counting down.
GTCACTTAATTCGTACTATTTTGTAGATATAATGAAATAATATTGCGCGTGTAAAGCTTTGTCCTGATTTGCGGCATAGAGCATAAGCACTAGATTATGAAGACTCCATTCTTCTTATGTTTATATATGATTATGCTTGTGCTTATTGCAGGTAATGTTAGTGAGAGCACTTATGCTTATTCTTATGTTGCAAGTAAGAACCAGGCTTAAATTTTGCGGGTTTTGTCGTATAAGTCGATCGTGACCAAAATTGTTTGTTTTGACCTTTCTGTTTTTACTTTGCATCGTCGAATAATTTATTGGCCAGGTTTTGTCTTTGATCGAGTGATGGAAGTGCTTCGGAAAATACCGGCATATTTTTAAGGCCTGTTTTTGACATGTTGTGGCTAACCCGTGAAACGTCATTTACGATATTTTTCAGTTTGTTGTCTTTGGAAAACCTAAATTCAACGATAGAATGGATTCTAATCGTAAAACTGCCAAAACTTATTGGCTGCAACGATGTTTTCACACAATAAAGGAGTTGGCTCGCGCAAGAAGAGAAATGGAACTGACGTGGAAATAGGCCGAACAAAATCGTGTGATAAAGGTAATCGACTCTTAATTTTATGGATATATTTAAAATTTTGTCGATAGATTATAGATAAGTCAAATACGGCAGTCAACAGCTGTAGCTGTTGTATACACAATTATATATACATAATGATTGTGAAAATACAATTATTTGCTCCCTATTTCTAATAACATCTCTATTTTTCATGAGGTGAGGCTTAGACGTTATGATTTGAACTATTGTTATGGATAATCGTGCCAGCTCAATGGAAACCTCTTTGTATACGCTATTGAAGTTAAATGACAGTATTTTTTCCATCCAATATAATTGCAACATCATCACTATTTTTTGCTCAATTGCTTCAATAGTGGGTATTTTAATGTTCACATAAATATATTTAGTTATCTTAGACCTTTATGCAGTCTTTTGGAATTGGCTGGTTTTCTTACTTTCTGATGAATGTTTTTCATCTAAGTTTCAAAAGGTTTTTACTAGCTAGTTATATGGTTCTTGTTATTACATATTTATTTAAAGTCTGTAACTTTTCCCCTCTGCATGGCTATCTACATGAGATGAATGATTTTCATAAAAGTTTAGAATCAACATGCAATCTTACTAAATTCTCAAAGCTGGTAAAGTAATAAACTCATAGAATCGTCGTTGTTTTCAACTGCGTCAGGTGAAACTAGGGCTGGCGTGAACGATTGTTGCAAACTTATGGTATCAATTATATCGACTGCCATGCTATTTAATTCCATTTGTTTAGCTCTTTCTAACGTATTCACAGGAATTGCTTCGATGGCGGTGTGAATGCCTGGTAAAGATGCAAAGAACTTTTCAATTTGATGATCGATGTTTCCGCTTTTTCTTTGCATAACATAATAATGACGTTTCATATTGGACATACGAGTTTTGTCTTTCCTTGCTTTTATGGAGTCTTCTAAATCTTTTTGAAGGAGTTTAAATAAGCTTGCCACTTGCTCAACAGCAGTCATGTATTTTTCTAATGCTTTGCTCATATTGTTTGTCACGTCTAAAATTTTGTCCTTCCATTCATTTAATTCTTTTTCAGCATTAGCAGCCTTTTTTAACCATCTATTTTTCAGAAAATTATCAATCCACATGCAAATTTGTTTTAAGGGAAAGAACGAAATTTTTGGCTCACGTTTATAATGCTTCGCCTTTTCATTGAAAGTGTCTATCTTTTCTTGTAACTCGTAATTTAACTGAAGATTTGCACTAGTTTCATTTAATCTTTTGTTTTGATCTGCCTTCAGTTTTGTCGATTTTTGTTGGTGAAATTCCATAACTAATGTTGCAAGTGTTTTGTTTTCACGAACTTCTTTATCAGAGTCATCTAAACTTTCAACCCAATCATTGTACGATAAAACTCTGTAATTTTGAAAGAAACATTGGATACAGGCTAATATCTTTTCCACTTGCGGAAGGTGGACTTTTATGTATATAAATGCATCATCTCTTATTTCGTCTCGGATCTTTTCAAAATCCTTAAGAAAGTCGACATTTATTTTTTTGGCAACTGAGCTGTCAAATTTCTTGTCGTCGTAAAGTATACTAAGTAATTCAGCAAACGTCTTCATATGCACAGGTATTGCTGTCAGTTGTTTTGTATATTCATCAACTTTATCTTCAATGTCCATCTGCGTATTCTCGCTCTCTTGTGCCATTGCCATTTTTGATGAGTAATATTTGTCTGTAAATAAAGATTTGATGATATCATTGTGTTGGTAAATAATTGGGCAGCATATAGATTAGGCATATAAAATTATAAACTTCAAAAGTTTTACATTAATTATATGCCAAACTTTAGCTCCTGCAAAACAAAGAAGATATAAATATGCAGCGAATCCTAACTTCATGTCACAACAATTATTCACCAAATGCTTTATCATAATACAGTGAAAAAGTGTATGTTTCTTTAGAAATGAAAAACAGAACAACGAAACATATGTTTCCAAGACAAAGTCTGACATTTTTATCCATTGTGCCATCTTTGTGTTAGAATATAATAGTTACGTCATAATGTAATCACGTGTTCCGTAATCTGTAACTTGATAACTTTCTTGTTTTGCTTGATATATGGCGCTTTCTACATGTGCCTGCTTTATGTGAAGTTAATACTGTTGAATAAACCTTCTTTCTATAAGCCAAAGCTTCGGATTATTTTATCAGGTTATGGGCCCAGAACGGTTGTTGAAGCTGTACTAATTTGTATGTATGAATATTGACACGATAAGGGATAAATTGTGAAGTAAAAGCGCGAGTCAGCCGTATGTTTAAGATGGCCGAGATTACAAAAATCGAGCACCTCGATGGCAAAAATTACCAGTCGTGGAAGTATAATATAAAGCTTGTGTTGATGGAGCGTGGTCTATGGGGATTTGTTGAAGGAACAGAGGTTGCCCCGGATGACACGGCGACAACAACTGTAAGAAATTCATATCGTCTGCGTTCAGACAAAGCATATTCGTTAATCGCGCTCAGCGTGCAGAAAGATCTACAAGTTCATATTTCGTCGACAATAGATCCTCGCGCGGCTTGGGAAATCCTACAAAAACAGTTTGAATGTGTTTCGATAACACAAATCGTTCGACTTAATCGTCGATTCTACGCCGCTACTATGAAAGAAGGCACTGATATAATGACACATCTAACGTACATGACGTCTTTGGCAGAACAATTGCGAGAGTTAAGAGAAGAAATAACGCCACAGAAATTCGCAACCGTAGTGCTTGGAAGTTTGCCAGGTTCATACGACAGTTTTATTTCTAGCCTCAACGCTACCAAACCGGATGAACTAAATTGGGACAATGTGAAAGGTTTACTCATCGAAGAATACAAGCGTGAAGAGAAAGAAAAACACCGCAAATGTGAAAATTCAGGTGACAGAAATGAAAATGAAGCACTATTTTCTAAAAGAGGTAATTGGTCGTCCCGTGGAAGAAATCGACGTGGTCAAGGTGATCGCAATGTTGGCAAGTTCAAAGAGAATCAGAACCACGAATTTGGATCAAGTCAAGGTCCGACGTGTTTCAAATGTAGAAAAGTTGGCCATGTGATGAAGAATTGCCCACTCAATCGTAGAAGTCATCACTCAAGCATTGCAGAGGCAGATGGAAAGAAACAAAATTTTGATAACATTGCTCTTGATTCCTACTCAAGTGCTAGTAGTAAAGACCAAGACACCAACTGGTTCATTGACAGTGGAGCAACAAAACATATGACTTTTCAAGTCGATCAACTCCTCGACTATAGTGAGTATGGGATGCCATCTAATATATACCTTGGTGACAATAGTACAATAGATGCATATGGTGAAGGAAAGGTCAAAATTCCCTGTTATGATGGATCTAATGTTATTACTCTTACCCTAAGCAATGTGCTGTATGTGCCTGAAATCTCGAAGAACTTATTATCTGTACCTGCCATGACTAGACTTGGAGCCGAAGTATTGTTTGATAAAGGAAGATGCGTTGTTTCGAAAGATGGCAGAAGTATTACCATTGGACATATCATTGAAGACAAGCTATATATGATGAGTACACATGAATATGCCCAAGTAGCTGGTACTGATATGCCTTCATTGGAGAAATGGCATTGCAGGTATGGTCATATGAACTACTCCTGCTTGAATCAGATGATTAAAGGGAAGCTAGTTGAAGGTTTGAAATGTTCAAGTAATGAATTCAACAGAGTGTGAAGCTTGTGCTCAGGGAAAGATGCATCGGCTACCTTTTCCGAAGAAAAGCATCAACAAGACAAGCCAACCACTTCAATTGATTCACAGTGATCTTTGTGGTCCAATGAATGTTGCATCCATGGGTGGAAGCAAGTATGTACTAACGTTCACTGACGACTACACCAAATTCGTCACAGTATATTTCATTAAACGAAAAGCGGAAGTAACGTGCAAGCTCAAAGAATACGTGTCCATGGTTGAGAATGAATCAGGCTATAAAGTGGGGTCAATTAGAACTGACAATGGAGGAGAGTACATCTCGGAATCATTTCGTCAAGTTTGTGTGGAAAAAGGAATCAAACACCAGCTTACCAATCCCCACACCCCAGAGCAGAACGGCGTATCTGAGAGACTGAACAGAACACTACTAGAAAGTTCTCGCTCAATGCTCTACCATGCCAAATTACCACTCCATTTTTGGGCCAAAGCAATAAATACTGCTGTTTATTTACATAATCGTAGTGCAACAAGTACCCTGAAGAATGAAACGCCATTTGAAAGATGGTTCGGAAAGAAACCAGATGTTTCAAATTTAAAAGTATTCGGATGCGTGTGTTTCGTACATACCCCAGATAGTCTACGAACCAAACTCGAACCCAAAGCTAAGAAAGCAATATTTGTTGGATATCCTCAGAATACTAAGGGATACAAGTTGTATGTATTAGAGGCAGAGCGATTCATCAGAAGCAGAGATGTCCTATTCCATGAAAATAAATTTCATTCTTTCCAAGACACCAGCTGCTCTAATAGCACCCATTTCTTCATCTGCAAAACAAGAGAAGATGAAGAGCCTGAAGCCAATCCAGAAAATCCTGGTACACAAGATCCAGTAGAGAATATACCTTCAGTGGGAGATACCTACGAAGAAAATTTTATGCGTCAGGTAAAAGACATTGGTCCTACCAGACAGAGAAGAGCGCCCGTTAGATTCCGTCCAGATAATGTTTGCTGACCAATTCGTTGACGTCTGAAAATGATGAACCTCAATCTCTAAAAGAAGCAATGGCAAGTGCTAACAAAGAAAAGTGGAAACACGCATTGGAAGCAGAATACAATTCTCTGTTGACGAATGAAACATGGGAATTGGTGCCGCCACCGAAAGATGGCAATATAGTTGGATCGAGATGGGTGATGAAGATCAAGCGCGACGCCAATGGCAATATCGACTGATATAAGGAAAGACTCGTAGTACAAGGCTACTCCCAAACACATGGTATTGACTATGAAGAAGTCTTCTCACCTGTAGCAAGGTATTCCAGCATTAGGACATTGCTCGCTTTGGCAAATTTGCATGATTTAGAGATACACCAAATGGACGTAAAGACCGCTTTCTTAAACGGAGTAATTGATCATGACATCTACATGACTCAACCCGATGGCTTTGCTGACGACGAACACCCCAATTATGTCTGTAAACTCAAGAAAAGTTTGTATGGTTTAAAGCAGTCCGCACGTTGTTGGAACCAAACCCTCGATAGTTTCCTGGTTTCAAACGGATACAGAAAGAGTGGTGCCGACAGCTGCATATACACGAAGACTGAACGAAAGGAACATGGTCACATTAGTTTTGTGATACTGGCAATCTACGTTGATGACATAATCCCAGTTTCTAACGACATCGAAATGCTGAATGCTGAGAAGAAAAGGCTTTGCAAAGGATTCGAAATGGTGGATCAAGGAGAAATTCACTTTGTTCTCGGGATGTCAATAAGAAGGGATCGAACGACAAAGGAAATATTCATAAATCAGGAAAATACTTGGAATCCTGAATCGGTTTGGAATGGAAAATAGCAATCCAGTCCACACACCAATTGAAACTGGGAAGAAATTTCAAAAGAGATGCGATGGTGAGGAACAATCCGATCAGAGCGTTTACCAGCAGATGATTATTTGCTTGACATATGTTTCCACGGTCACGTAGCCAGATATAGCTGCATCTATCGGAGTCCTGTCACAGTTTATGTCAGATCCCAGCAAAACTCATTTTCAAGGAGTGAAGCGAGTTTTGAGGTACATTAAAGGGACAATGAGTTATGGCTTGAAATTCAGTTGTGATGAAAATGACGAATTACATAGGTACTCAGATGCTGATTACGCCGGTAATTTGGATGATCGTCGATCAACCTCAGGATATGTTTTTAAGTTAGCCAACTCAACGATTAGCTGGTCTAGCAAGAAACAAAGTACCGTCGCCAGATCGACAACAGAAGCTGAATACGTTTCCCTAAGCCAAGCTACCCAAGAGGTAATCTGGTTACAACGATTGTTGTCTGATTTGGGATCTAAAACACATGTCGCCCACCACTGTTCACGAAGACAATCAAGGTGCCATCGAAATCGCACGAAATCTAAAGTTCCATAACAGAACTAAACATATCGATGTTGCTTACCACTTTGTTCGCGAACGAATATTGTCTAAAGAAGTAAAAGTTTGCTATTGTCCATCAAAGGATATGATAGCCGATATAATGACCAAGGGATTATCTAAAGATCAATTCCAAAAACTCAGAAATTTATTGAACGTTCAATCTTGTCAAAGAACACTGGAACAATATGTAACTATTAAGTGGGAGTGTTAGAATATAATAGTTACGTCATAATGTAATCACGTGCTCCGTAATCTGTAACTTGATAACTTTCCTGTTTTGCTTGATATATGGCGCTTTCTACATGTGCCTGCTTTATGTGAAGTTAATACTGTTGAATAAACCTTCTTTCTATAAACCAAAGCTTCGGATTATTTTATCATTGCCTGCTTTATGTGAAGTTAATACTGTTGAATAAACCTTCTTTCTATAAACCAAAGCTTCGGATTATTTTATCACTTTGAAGGTAACTCAACATAGTTCTTTATAATTAATCATAGCTCAAGTTCAACCACCGTGAAAATTTAGTGGTGTTGTAGATACATCAACCCATGTTTTTTTTTGTTTCTTCGGTTGCATATTATGTTATTGAATAATTGAAACATCCCAAAGTCATGGTTGCAACGTAAAAATAATGAATTTGAGGTGTCATATCTTTTTTGGACGTTTGATTTTATATATGTAAAACTGCAATGCATGGAGAAATGTTGTTTAATGGATTTTACATCTACGTGTTAAATTCTTGGTGAACAATTTTTCTTTTATCTTTTTTCAGCGTTATCAATAAAATGAAATTTGACATAATTTTTGTCAGTGATCATTTTGTGGAATGAGTTGCATGTTTGTGATCTGCTTGAATAAGAAATCTGTACAACACGTCATTCCCAAAGGTTTGAATTGAAGTGAGTAATTTCAAAATTTATTTTATTTACCATGGTCACTGACGTTTTAGTTTGAAATACCAACTGCAAGATCACATGCATACATGAGAATATGTATACAACTTTAGTTGTACATCTCCCTAAATTAGCAGTATCCGTTAGGAAGCAAATTCTTTTCTACTGTTGGAAAGACATTCTGGCATCAGTGCACATCAAATTTCTTAAAACAGCCTATTTTGTTAACATTAGGCTCAGTATCTTTGTCAAAACAATATCCGAGGAAAGATTTGTTGCCATTTTGTATTTGAATTTGTTATACGTAACTTATGTCATAAATAACATACATAATAAAACTTTTCTATTTCTTTGTTGATTTTCTGTTGATATCATTTATTTATTCTTGACCTAGAGCTATATCATGAGTTAGAAATTGATAGTTTAGATCTTACATGAAATAGAATGAAAATAACATAGAGAAGATGCAGAAAACCTTAGCTTTAAATCACAAATCACCAAATGGTTGAATGAAGATCACAAGTTTGTATTACATCAGTAATTTTCCATCTTGCTTCTTTAAATACTTAAGACTGAGTTTTGTTCATAAACGCTTTACTTCCTCAATTTAATCGAGCAATGACAAAAGTGAAAGTGAAGTTCTTGCTTCAAGTCTTTAGACTAAATCTTTTTGGTTTCATCCGCACATACAATGATAATATGATAACAAGTACATATTGTTAAATTCAAAAAAATTTACCTGAATCTACTAACGCCAAGTTGTATTTTGAAATTCCTTCTTTCAACGCTATCTGATTCACAATAATGTTTTCGTGTAATGCGTGTTTATGTTGTTGATTTCGTCGTCTCTCATTTCTTAGTAATAATTTACATATGTATAGCAAAAATTGTCATGTGAATGTTGCATTATGGGCTTTTCAAACTAAAATTTGCATAAAAAAGCAGCAAGTAAAATGGGGGAGGTGGGGAGCATTGCATTGAGAAGATTGCTTTCATTCCAATTTGATTCCAAATACCTTATTATTACTTAATTCCGCGATTGAATAATTGAAACATCCCCAAAGTCATAGTTGCAACGTAAAAATAATATCAAATTACAAAAGATATCTAAATGCTCAAGGTGTTTGCACTTTGCAATTCGAACAAATGTTTAAATTACCTTGATCAGTGAATTATTTCCGTTTTGACAGTATCGACTCTGAGTTTCTTTTATCTGGCCTCTATATTCTGCGAACTGAATAATAAAATACACTTGTGTAGTGTGAAATCTCGCGTAAAAGTATTGTGAGACGTCTTGCTGCTAAACTATTCCAAATTTTTATCGAAAGCAGTTGCATTCGAAAAATATTAAATGGAAAAAACTCTTCGATAATTGATCAATTCCCAAGGGGATTGCATTCATGGCATGCATGCTTTGAAGGTTTAGTTTATATTTTCAAATATCCTCTGAGTAATTAACTAAGAAATATAGCTGGTGACAAAAGAAAAAACTAAAGTCTTTATTTACACTTTAGAATGTGCAGAAGTTTTTCTTTAAACATTCAAATTTAAATTTTGTGTTCATACCCTTTACTTGTTTTAATTTAATCTTGGCGACGAAAGATAACGAAAGCAAAAGTAAATTTGTGTCGTATTTTGTTTTAGTTTGAAGCCTTTCAACGAGACCGTATTGACTGTATTGACTCATTGATATCATTTAAATATCGCTAAATGCTAAGAAATATTTGAATAAAGTTACCTGATTCTACTAACTGCAATCTTTTATTTAACGCTTCTTCACGACAGGACTCTCGTAAAATACGTATTATGTTGTTAGACACGTCGACTCTTTTCTAAGTGATAATTTGCATACGTCGTAGCAACAGACCTTGGCGGCCAACGGACGTATTTCCGCTGAAATGATCGCTTTGCAGAAAAATAATATTCTCGACCTACCCCTGGTGTCTATAGTAAATTATTCTTTAAATTCTTATAATAAAAATTCTTTAATTTTTCAAAAACAAACACGATACCACAGAATATGGATATTGTTAGTTCCATATTCTGTGACGATATCTTTTTTGTACGGTGGCCCACAAGTATCACGGCAAATTAAAAACTCGCGGCAAATTAAAAACTCGCGGTAAGTTTTATACGTCTTTTAAGTTATACGTCTAACAGTAGATAACGTTTTTTATACGTCTTTTAATTTATACGTCTTTTAAGCTATACGTCTAACAAGTTTTATACGTCTTTTAAGAGTTGCGATGCTCATTTTTACTGAGTGGTTTTTGCTCAATAACTCGATAATTTCGTCGTACTTGAAGCCTTTACTAGAGTATTCTTTGATTAAATTTTCTTCCTCTTGGGCGCCCGCCATTGTGAATTAATACTACTCGTCATTACCACGTGTTTCAACCCACTTTGCCGCGAGTTTTTAATTTGCCGTGAGTTTTTAATTTGCTGCGATACTTGTGGGCCACCGTATTTTTGGCATTTCTTTTATAATGCCAACACTTCAATCGTTCAATTGTTGGATGTCGTAGTTTCCACAAAAAGGAACATATCGCTTCTCACAGGTGAGATATTTGTTTTTTTAGTTCATCAACGATTGAAAAGCAAGTATACATGCACTTGAAAAGCCATAAAATACATATTAAAGATCGTATTTTTTAAGACTGACTTGAACGCCAAATATACTGATGTTTTCCTGTTTTTGTTTATAAAATTCTGTATACTTTTCTGTCATTTGTTAATGCATGAAATCGTAAATTTACCCATTTATTTGCAAAATAGTTTCCCTAAAGCAAAAAAGACCCTGCACACATTTTGCTCTGTGAGTAAGTATCAAAAAGAAATAATCAGCCCCAACGGTACCCATGATTTGGAGCAGAGCTTGTTATGTTCTATTTGCTGACAACATGCAGGAAAGATCAAGGAGTAAAGATGACTGGAAGATGTTATTGATCAGGAAGAGTCTTAAAAAATGATAATGCTGTAAAGATAATTGATTTATTGTCTGCCCTATCCAGAGTTATTTAATTTGATCGTGGTCAAATTCTATGGATGGAGACAATGGATTCACTAAGGATGCCTTGAATGCTTTGAAGTTAAAGTTCATGATCCAAAGAAAGATGGCAAGAAGGTTGTGTGTGTTTTGATGCTTAATGAAATGTCAATTCACAAACATGTAAAATGGAAGGCTATAAAGTTTGTGTCTATGTAAACATTTGTACTGAGATTGATGACGACTCGATGCAGATGTGAAGCTTCAAACTGTATAAGCCATTGGGTTTTATGTAACTTAATGTTTAAATCATGTCATATCTTTATCAAAATATTTTAGTTGAGTGTTGTTTGAATGTTACTAATATCTAATGCACTATACTGAAGCATTAAAGATTCAGTGATGAAACCTTTAAAGTTACTGTTCTGTATATTTCTTATATATTTCTTTAAGAAAAATTTGAGCTTATTTACCTATTAGAGTACAGAATGGAGATTTATCATATACATTATTGCTGCTTTTTTAAAGAAAAGTTTTTCACTTTTCAAAGCTTTTCTACAATTTTTTTGCTTCTTATTTCTTATCATGAGATTGATGATATAGAGGTAATATAATCCAATAACTTTCTAATTTCTAAAAAGCTTTTAAGCTTCTAGCATAAAAGTACACTATAGGTATGTAATTCATTTGGTTTTATTGCCTTGCTATGACATATCTACTTGCACTTCATCATTCTTGTATGAACAAAACACCAGATGTGGATACTCAGAGAACAAAATGCACTACCATCTGCTTATGAAATTTATTATTGAGGTGAAAACTGTGTTAATCATTCAAATTATAGTGCACTTTTATTGCAAATATAGGAAAAACAAAACAAAGTGAAAAAGAAAGGTAGAAGTATTAAAACTACAAATGAATTATAAACACCATTGGAAGCATAAGTTTTTTGATGATTATTTGCATTTTGCCCAATTCATATATCAATACAACAAAATCAAAATGTGCTACAACTTTACAAGTATTTGATGCAGTTGCACTTCAGAACATCAAAAAAAGGTTACTTAAAGTAATTTCTATACAATATTGTTTGTTTTCATTTACCAAACCTATCCAGACTTGAGTCTTTTTGAAATTTCATATGAAACTCAATTACAGAAAATCTGTAAATATCCAGAGATTTAATGTGTACTTTTTTAAAGAACAAGTAAAAATCCTACAATTGTGGCCTGAAAAGCCATTTCCCATTGCATGAAAAGAAGCAAAATAGCAATGATAACAAATAAGCTAACTTCTCTCTCGTGAATCGTGGAGATGAACTATGATGTACTTTTTTGTATAGACTAAAGAGTTTAATCGATCAAACAAGTTTGACGCTGGTAAGAAAACGATGCACATCTGCATTTATACATGTGTAGTCGACATATAGGTCTTTCGTCGATAGTTATAAATGCATCCTCGTAGGAGCAGATAACTGACAACCACAGTTCACTCGCTGTTATGAATTTAAGGTTTTTACCTTCATTTTCATCAAAAAATTTCTTGCCGAATCCCAAATACACACATACATTTTCCTCACTCTTTCCTCAGGAGGGAGTGGGAAATTGTGAAATTTTCGGAAAAGCGGTCAATTTCGGTAAATCTCAGCGGCAAAGGACGAAATCCGCCATTTTTTTGGCGTCATCAGATATCTAAGGCCGCGCTTGAGGTAGCCGCTCTAGTTATTATAGAACTCAATGGACGAAATCCGCCATTTTTTGGCGACATCAGATATCTGAGGCCGCGCTTGAGACAGTGAACTCGACATTTAAATAACTGGAATGATAACTGAAGCCAAAAATTGAAGCCAAAAAAATATTTGTCGTCATCATTCGTCATCACACCTTAGGCTCTTGTCTCTCGCGTGTTCATTTTAATTTTTTTAAATCATTTGTACCTTAGTAATGGTAGAGTTCGGATCTTGATCAGAGCGTAAAAATAACGAAATTTTTGGAATGAAAAGGTCACGGAAAGTGAGTCAAAGTGATAAATCGAGAAGCAAGGTGAATTGATCTTAATCGATCTGCTCTTACGCTGCGGTTTTCCTTTAAAACATATCAAAGTCTTTAAGGATATTCAATTATTGATATCGAGATGACAACCATTTAGTATTTCAAGCACTATCAAAATCGATGAAAAATACAATCGCTCTGTAAAAAGTAAAAATGCGAGTTATAGACTCAATATTTTTTATGAAACTGGATGTTCAAGTTCTTTTTTTCTTCGGAAAAACAGATCTTTAAATCCACTGAAATGACAAAAAAAAACAAACACTGTCTGACACCGTTTGAAAATTTACCTTCGATGAAAGAAAAATTTTTGCTTGAATATTTTCTCGTCATATTTTCTTATTGTATTGCCTTTTTAGCATACAGTGTAATTTTCAATTGGTTTTTCCTCGTTACAGTTTGTAAGTTACAACGAACTCACTGTAGTAAAGTTTCAGTTGTAAAAAATAACCTTTTGCGAAGAGTTGGCCTCGTGTGTTGTTTGTCGTGATGTTGTTTATATGTTTATACTTTTGTAATTTGTATTCAAATTTATATTGGCCGTGTATATTTGGCACTCAGGGGAATGAAACTGACGTACAAACCGCGTGAATATTCGACTTTGAAGGACTGGAACTGACGTACAAACTGCGCTAGAGACTAGGACTTTGGCTTCAATTTTATATCTGTAAAATGTATTGTCGTTATCATTCCAGATATATATATATATATATGGAGTTCACTGGCTTGAGATAGCCGCTCCAGTTATTATAGAATAAATGTTGTCGCAACAATGTTTTCGCGCCAAAATGACGTAATTCGTACTCGTAGTCGTACTCGTAGTCTTTGCTAAAGCTCCCTGTTCTTGAGTTCGCGACACACGCACATGTCTACAGCAAAGTCAACAAGGATCACGAGGAACTATTCTACGGCAAACTCGTATTAGTATTTCAAAATATTTGTAAAATGACATTCCTATTTTTATTATTTTGTATGGGGACTAAACAGCCAGAATAAGAACTGAAATACGAAGATTTTCTTCACTTAACTGTTTCTTCGCTAAAAGATTTTATGGCGTTGAGAGGGTTGAAACAAACTGGGAAAAAAGCAGAGTTAATCGCTAGGGAATTTGGTGCATATGAACTTAAAGTTCCGAAGAAATTTACGCAGGAGCAAACTTATAAAAACTTACATGAGGAGTATTCAAGAAGGTTGAAATTAAACAGTATTAAAACTGATCCCAACTTACTTCCCGAGCAAGCGTGGTTTGATGATGTAAAAAAGTGGCCTGAAATCGATGAGGGGAGGTTTTTCAGTTATATGTTTAGAATCAAAGCGATAGATGTTGATTATATTGGAAAATATAAAGACCAAAAGGCTTACTCGTATTTGATGAGTGGATTTGTTGACGTCGTTCACGTTGCAAAATGTCTTTCGGATGGCAAATTTACTTTCTTAAAAGGTAACATCTGTCCTTCTTAAAACTAACTGATGATCCACACAAAAGTGGGTTTGCGTCGAGGGAGCTGGCAGTGACTGCAGGATTGTAACGTCTTGGTGTTTGTGTACAGCGGGAACTGCACAGGCATGTAACGATGTAATTGCTCTCCTTTACAAGGTAAATTATGCCTTTAACAAGCACTTCATTTCAACTGCCTGCACCAGTGTACCACATGGCGGGAATAAAGGAACCAGAAGAGAAGTTGCACCAACCCAACTGCAAAAAATGAATTTTTGAAAGGATAGAAAAACTAAAAAAGTAAGTAATCAGGACAGCAACTTGGAACAGAAAATGCAAAAAGAATTTGATCCAAGAAAACATGAAGACAGACAGTTGACCAATGAAAGAGATTTTCTTTTCTGAAGAGTGTAAAGGACTTGGTACCATCTGCATGTGTGTTGTTGTCTGTTGAATATGCTATTGATGACAATCTTCCACCTAATATTATTGAAAAGGCTGCTGAGTTTATGTCAAAACATTTTAAAGACAGACCAGTGGAACAAGCCACTACACATGTCCTTATTCAATCACAAATCACCCAAGATGAAGTGAAAAAATTGAACAGGAAACAAGGCAGCAACATTCTAACACATTGTGGAGAAAGCAAAGAATTGGAAGAATAACAGCTTCCAATTTTCACATGATTCATACAAAAACAGAGATGATTATGAAAAGCAAAAATGCTAGCAAAAAGAAGCCTCAATATAGCCCAACTGTATTTAAATTAGTAAATGAGTCTGGAAACATTTCTCATTTACCTCAAACTAAGTGGGGGTGGAACACAAGAAAGATGGCATCTAGTCCTTTTTGTCTGATGTGGCTAGTCAGCATGATGGTGGCATTGAAGGGTTTCGTCAGTGTGGACTCTATGTAAAAAGTTACTATCCTTATCTTGCTGCTTCTCCGAATGGTTTGTTCTCATGCAAGTGCTGTGCTCCTGCTACAGTTGAAGTGAAATGCCCATATTCTGTTAGATATGGTAATATAATGAAGAAAGAGGTTTTTCAGCATGTGGACTTCCTTGAAGAGCTTAATGGTAATCCTCGTCTGAAACCTTCTTATCGTTATTACACACAAGTACAAGCGCAAATGTGGGTTTGTGGTGTTCGTCATTCTTTTTTTGTAGTTTGGACACTTGAACTTCAACCCCTTTATGAAGAAACTGACCTGGACATGGCATTTATGACAAATGTGGTAAATAATCTTTCTATATTTTATAAGACTTATGTTATTCCTTGTATTTTGGGTTATCAAGATCTTTTGCAATGTTCAGAGTGTGAGGTTATTTTTGATGAAGCTGAAATCAATTGCCCTGCAACTGAAAGGAGTATAACTTGTGTCACATGCGGCACTCAGTGGCATTTGCCATGTGCAGGCCTGACTGAACAATGTCTCAGCTCAATAGACTCATGGCTTTGCCACAGTTGTCTCCTTGGCAATGCTGGTTGTTATGATGATAACAGTTTTGAGGAAGAAGAAGAAATTAGCATAAATGACACAGGCCTTATCACATTCCAGGATTACTCACCTTTAATATAAGATGAAATAAACAATATATGCCCAGTATGCATGTTGAAAGACATTCATGTTGGAGGAGAGCATATTTGTTCTATATGCAAAAATGCTGTTTATGCATGGTGCAGCAATCATGAAGAAATTACAAGCTCTACTCACTTTTTTTTGTAATTATTGTAAGTCGAATTAATTTTCACCTTGATCCTCAATGTGAAAGATTTCTCCAGGGTATTAGCTATAGTGAAAGATGCATTTTATTACAGAACTAAAAAATCAACACAATTGATCAAAATTTTAAATTGTTTTTTCTTTCTAGCTAGCAATTTAAAACTTAAAAAATTTTGCTTGTTCTACATATTTACGCATATTAGTTATGCTTGAAGTTTTTCTTACATTATCTGGAAGCATCTGCATAAATACAGTTTTGCTAGGTGGTATGCACAGTCTACACGTTTTCATCAGCAGTTCTTCTTTACTCTTAAGTCTGTCTGCAATCACTTTGTCAAAAGGCAGTAAAAGTTCTAAAAATCCACTAATCTTAACAATAAAGACATCTGCGGTCCTTCCACCATAGGTAGGTGAAACATATAAAATTGCTCCATTTGGAGTTATAGCTACCAAAGCTTTCAATGTGTAGTGGTAATTGTATTCACTCCACATAGTCAAAAACTACGAACAGCAGATTATCGCAAACTAACACACACTGACCGACTACTAAACCAATCATCTTACAACCCTACATCATACAAAGCCACCACAATCAGAACATTAACAAGACGTGCACAAATCATATGTGATTCACCGGACGCTCTACAAAACGTAAACAACTATCTTAAACGTCTTTTTGACAAAAACAACTATAACTCTGACTTTATCAAACGCAACACTTACAAACCCAACGAACCCAACGAAACGAACAACTCAGTGACAACAGCAACGATACCTTACATCAAAGGTACGTCTGAGACTATCTCGCGTATCTTACGACCATACAACATACGTGTCGCACATAAACCAATCACAACATTACGACAAGTACTAACGAACATAAAGGACAAAGAACAACCCAACGAACGACAAGGTGCAGTTTACAAAATAAACTGCTCCGACTGCCACGCCTCCTATATCGGGGAAACTGGCAGGAACTTAAACATAAGACTTACTGAGCACAAACGAGCTACTAAGAAACAAGACAAAACTAATCACATTGCCGAACATCACCGAATCGCAAAGCACAACATTGACTGGGACTCGGCAAAATGCATCACTTACAGTACTGACTATAGACAACGGCTTACATTAGAAAGTTGGTATACCAACTTGGAACAAACCCCCCTGAACAGATCACAGCAATTACCGGCACCTTACAAACGACTTATTCACAATACAAACAAACGATCAACTAAAAACATTACACTTCAAACTAATTCACAATGACAATACACAATTGACACCCACACACTACAACTAAAAACGTCACACCTAAATCACACATCACAATTAAAAATAAAATATTTCACTTCACACTAATCCACAATGACAATACATATTTCCTGCACATTTCCTGTACACACAATACAATGACGTAAGAACCAGACAACAAATACGGCTAACCTGACGTTTACTCCTCATTTGAATCTGAAGATGACTACCGCTAAGGTTGTCGAAACGTCAGTCAACAACATCAAAAACAGTCCTTCTCAGGACTTTATTAACCTGGACGATCATCATTTACAAACATATAACGATACTCCCGGGTTCAAACCATTTACTTTAAAGATATTTTAATTGGAAGAGAAAGAATGCATAGCTATGATAGCACGACCAAACTTTTGGGCTGGCTACAAAATTGTCCTCGTCAATTTCAGGATTCTGTCAGCAAGGGCATGGGAAGCCGTAGGTGTCTGAAAACCCACAATTTTTGTAGTGTAGGTGTACCTTACAGGAAGGATAACCAGAAATTTAGCTTCTCGCTTGAATAGGTTTTCCAAATTTTCAAATAATTGAAGGGGCACCAAGAACCAGAGAGTTTTAAATGGGATAAACATCGGCTAAATGTGCAAGTCGATCGTGTGTAATGAAACACAACAACGGGAATTTTGGAGAATTTTTGAAATTCTTACTCGAAAAGAAGAAAAAATTATTGAAAATAACTAATATGAACACCCACAACTTTTCAAAGCTTCCGAAGCCTCTGCGATCAGTTCAACGTCAAAATGCCCAAGACATAAAAGGATAACTGTAGATACAAAAAAAACCCTGGAAAAGGCCTGGAGATTGGCTTGAATCCAGAAAAAGACATGATTATGATACTCTACCAAGTGTAAATGCTTAACGAATACGAAAGTTGTAACCCAATAAAGTCATTGTACACAACGCTTGATAATTCCAAATACTTCTTGAATTAATTGTAAAATCATTCAACTCAAACCTCAAGTCTTCAGTTAAAGATAAAAAATATATATAAACAGTTGGGAAAACGTACTTTCGAAGTTCGAGCCATTGCTTCGAACATTTCGAAGATGAAAGATGCCTTGTGAGATGTGGAAACACTGAAATCTACAATTCTCACATATTTATGGTCCAAATAGGACGAAATTACCAATGTCATACATTTAAATCAAACGGTCGTAAACTGTATCAAACGCTTCTAAAAAGCAATTGAAACAGGCACGCGTAAATCGAACTTACACAAAAGCAAATCGAAGTTACCACACAAAAACAAATCGATTTGTCATCGCTCATATTATGAGTGGTATAAATTTGATGAATTTTAAATTATGTTCAGTTGTAAAATTATTAAGGGGGGTGCAGTATTTTCATGTATTTCCGACATATTCTCACCTCATTACCATGATCACCATGACCTCTCGCTCTAGAGTCTAGACCAGGGGTGGGCAACATACGGCCCGCGGGCCGGGGCCGGGGCCAGCCCCTGAAGGTATTTTGACTGGCCCGCCGACTGTATCCGACCATTGAATATTGAAATTATTCATATAATAATCCGGCCCAACAATAACTTCATTTCCTAAATCTGGCCCGCCGATTGGAGAAGTTACCCCCGTGCTCTAGATTCTGCTTTGCCACTGCTATGCCATGAAAGGCCCAAGATTTTATGATTATGGAAGACCAAAACTTACATACTAAGAATATGTCAGAAGACAGAATTCAAAGCTCAGTACGCGCATTTCCAATGTGACTGCTCGTGGACATGGTAAAAGGAACCCAGATAGGAATGAACTATACCTGAAAAATATTTTTATGCTTCGAAATCTATTACATAAGGTACCGAGGCGAGAAGCTAAACTCCAGCTTCAGATGATTGGCCTTTACATCGATTCTTACACGTTTTATTACAGATGGGACGAAACGACATTGCGTCCAGATGTGCGACAATTGTTCCATTCGATCGGCGAGACAAGGTAGTGACTTAGGGGACGCATTTAGGGATATAACTTTACTATACATAGTGTATCAAAAAAGTGACCTTTAAAAATGAACTTATTGCTAAAATTCCAATGCCCGATAACTATGCTAATCCCACAGGTGCATTATTTTGCCGATTATGTTGCTAGAATTTTTGTTGAATTCCCATTTAAAAATGTGGCAAACAATATTATTGTTTTAATCTTTGCGTTGTGATCACCAACTGTTATTTGTAACTAGGTGAGCCATTGAATCATTAAGATCAATACTTACAACAAGCTCTTTTCATTTAGCTTTGAATTTGTTAAAGCTTCTGGTTCTGAAGTTGTTGAAGTAAATTTACCTGATGGACAATCAAGTACTGGAAAAGTCTTGATATTTTACTGCAATGTGCAAATGAAAAATGCTATTTGTGAAGATACTTTTGCTGTATGTAATTTCACACAATGATATTTCCACTAAATTAGTACAAAGATAAGTATCTCCAGACAGAAGTGAAGTAGCACAATTTTGTTCATGAAGTTGTAAAGACGTTTGAAATGTTTGTTTTAATGCAGTCAGAAAGTTGTGCAATAATATTTTGTGTAGATATTAAGATACATATGCTTCATTTAATAGGATTATAATATGGAATTGATTTATAATCCTTGTTGATATGAAATCATTGTATATATGTACATTTGTTACTTTTAAGGATGGCTTTAGTTCAGATGATGACGGATACCCATCTACGACCGTTCAGTCTTCATCTATTCCTCCCACTTCAAGAAATACAGTCCCGGTGATTCAGCCATCTGTCATGACCCAATCTGTATCAGATGATGAGCCATCATCACCGTGTGACATTCGAAACTACATTAGTAATTCACCTATGTCTTGTTCAAGTGTCCAATTTGCACATGCAAGGAGTCAAACAGCTACCAATTTTTCAAAGCAATTGGAAAGGCTTAAGGAAATGAGTGAAACAGCTAGCAATTTATCAAACGAATTGGAGAGGCTTAAGAAAATGCTCCCTTCTAACGATGAAGTGGAAATCACAAAAAATTATCGAGAGAAGAACATGGACTTGGAGGCATCAATTCACAACTTAATTGGCCAATCAGGTTTATATTTCATTTTATAAATGAATGACTATGGTACATGCAATCTCATAGAAAGTAAAGGATTAATTACATGTTGTGAAATTTAGAACCAGATCTATGTATCACAGCTAAAGTAGGCAACAGGGAAAATGTGCAGAATGCTAGTGACTCAGAAATTGTAGAAGTATTGAGGGAATCTAATGCCAAACTTAATGATGAAGGAGATGCCTTTGAAAATCTGCAAAGATTTGTGACCGCTGTTGTTCCTCAATTTGGTGAAGAACTGGATGTCCACATCAACAGAAAAACAGACATCTTATCACAACTACTGCGTAAATATAAGAACCCTGCGTTTGATATAACCAAGCCTCTCAACGTTCATTTTGTGGATGAGCCTGGGTTAGATGGGGAGGAGTAACTCGAGAGTTATTTTATATCTTGACCAAAACATTGCAGAGTCCAAATGAATCACTTAGTTTGTTTGAGGGTTTAAATGAACACCTTCCCATACATAACTGTGATATTTTATCCAGTGGGTTATTCATTTTTATTGGGAAAGTCATTACACATGCTGTTCTTAATAATTGTCGAGGAATAAAAGGATTTTCCCCAGCAATAATTGCCTATCTATTAAGTGGGGATCGTGATGCCTGCGTTGAACATGTCACAATAGAAGATATCACAGATCCAGTTCTTCAAGAAAAGTTAAATAAGGTTAAGAAATTAAAATATGCATTCACAAGTTCCTTTCTACGTAGATGGGAGAGTTAAACACCTTTTGCCTATGATTATCAAATTGTTTCTTACTAATAGCTTACTACTTGTGACAAAGATCAGGTTCTTGATTTCACTATGACAGGCGGTGCATTGGACATCAGTGACATCCTCATTTCCTCTGGGCTTCCACACCTTATTGTTACTGAAGAAAAAATACACCTGGCATATGAATGCTGCCTGATACACGAGGTTATAACGAAAAGGCTTCCTACTTAGACAACAGTAGAAAAGGTCTTACAAGTGTTAATGCGTCAGGTACCACATGTCTTCATCTACTTGCAAAATGGCCAGAACTAAGTAAAAGGTTAGACGTCATTTTATTATGCAAGATTCATTATGTTTTTACTGAAATATACATTGTGATATTTTAGATTCTTTCCCCATATGTGGAAGAAGTTATTGATCTTGCTGCTTTGCATGAACGTATAGTTTATGAAATTGGCAACTCCAGTAGAATAAACGAGGCGAAGGCATTCTTTGACACTTACACTTCTTAAATGAGTGGAAGAGGTAATTATCTTTTATTCTTAGTCAATAGCCCACACCCTGCGATTCATTAGCGTGGTAGATGGAGGAAGCTGCATCCCCACCCCCCCTTGTGCTTCAGTGCATAATTCAAAGTGAGAGCAACAACACAGATGGGTGCCAGAACGCATCTGTGCAAGACTATGCTAACTTTATAATTGGAAACAAAATTCAAACTAATTAAATGCTACATGAAATTGTTTGAGTTTTCATCATTGTGTGAGTTTTTCAGGCTATGGCAAATAAAAGAAACTTTGTGGGATTTTGGGTTGGTAAAGTAAAATATATTTGAAAGGTGCAATATGACTCTGTAGTGCATGTATGAAATGGTATCTGAAGGCAATTGTTACTTTTCCAGCTGTTTTGGCTACAACCAGACTGGTGCCTATTGCCTAAATATACTTTGACCTACGTATCTGTTTTGTTTCAGTTTTGTTGAACACTTTTGATTTTTCTGTTGCAAACTAAAATTAAAAAATTACATTTTTAGTATTTATAGAAGCAAATAGCAGCTATAATATACTCTACAATTTAATAAAATGTTCAAAAGCAATGATAGCTTGCATTTATTGATTATAAATTCATTTTCTACTTTCGTAATAGACATTAGCTACTACAGTAATATAAGTCAAATAGGTAATACATATATTTGTTACAAACCTATTGTTGCGGCAAAATATTCATTAAATGCTCTTGAATTGCAAAATACGCTTAAATTCCATTGCAATCACTTTGGACAGCATGTCTAATGTTATCAACAATTTCACTTTGTTGCTCATTTAATTCATGAGGGCATGTTGGTACAACAAATCTTTGAGCTTCTTATTCATTTACATAAACTTCTTCTTCCTCAACACTAATAAAGTATAATTCATTCTGTCCCATTAATATGTCTTCAACAGCACAACTTGGAGAATCAACATCATGAGCCATTCCTACAAACCAGAGTTGCCGTGAGCTGTAGTTTGATTGTGTGGATATTGGACGATTGTTCCATTCCCCTATGAACTGCCCTATTACTTCATTTATAACTGGAATGTATGTTAAATGAAGAGCCATTATATCTATTTCATTGTCAACCTCAAGTAACTGCACATGCTCCAAGTAAAGAAAAATGTTCAGAAAGCGACTGACAATTACTCTATTGACATCTATCCATAACTGCTCTATTTGCTGATTATGCACTGATGCACCCGTTATAATACTTCCTCAATTCAACCCATGTACATTTAGCATAAGCCTTGCAACTTGAATGTTTTTCAAACCAAGGTCGCTATGTACTCGAGATGGTACATTATATTTGTGAATTGCTTCATGGAAAAGTTTAAAAACTGTGTCTGCTTTATTGCCTCCAGCAACTCTAAGATAAACAATCATTCTAGAATATCTATCAATACCACCATGTATTACCTGGCTATATGATACAGCCATACATCTCTATGGCTGTATCAACTTGTGGTTGCCATATATGTGCCTTAGTAAATTGTAGAGAAATAATTAAAAATAATATGATCAACATGGAGATAGTCAAGCTGTCATTCCTTTATTATACCCCAATTTTTTAAAGTGCTATATATTAATTGCTTAGCAATGTGACAAAAAATCTCTAACTTAGCAGTTTCACCCTTAGTTTGGTGCAACTATTTTTCTGGCTCAAATGGATAAATTGTTTAAAAATGCTCCTAAGGAAGCGAGAAAATGTTTGTTTCAGTCCTACGACATACGTCAACTGAAAATTTACCATGAATAAGTATCATAAGTGTATTGTCATTACCTGATAAATCTACCGAAAACTCATAACGAAAGTATGTTGAACTAGAAGAGCTACAAAAAAGAAAAAAATTCAAAACACCTTGATATGTTGTTTGGAAATTTGTATTTTGTAAACTGCTTGGCAGAACCTTGGGTCTATTACTGAACAGAACTCCATTAATTTTCCATGAAAATTACAATCTTGGAAACTAAAGTGCATTGGTTTCTCTGACAAAAACACTCTGTCTATTGCTGCATGAAGGCAAAATAGTTAATTGTCAGTGTAGGCGAAGAAATTTATCAAGTTCTATAAATATTATTGTGTATTACTTACAGTCTTTTGGAATTGTGTAATGTATGTCAAGAACAAGATATAATTTTTCAAAAATGCTAACCCCTTCGAGCACTACTACTCTTCTGTTTTGCTTGAACAACTTACAGCTACCAATACTAATTATTTATATGTACAAACTAACATTTGGGAATTAAATAATAAACAACTAGATAAATCTTTGTAATTCCCATCAAACCTTTGAATTTGTTTCTTTTATCTCTTGGTACAAAAATATTAATGAAAGACTTACAAATCAAGTTTCTCAAAAATAGTATTTTGTACAAAGAAACTAAACATAGTTGGAAAGGTCACATGTTGAAGACAGACTTTTCTTCTTTGACTAGGTTGCTTGACCATGAGCAATTTAAATTTGTTTACAATTTGTTTAAAGAATTCTTTTTATTGATTTGTGCTAATTCTTCATAAGACACAAAGAATTTTTTTACCATCTATTTTTGCTTCCTCTACATTCAACTTCATTGTAACCAATGCATCCGATGTGAATTTGTGGATCACCTGGAATCATATCAAGTATGGATTTGGTGGGATGAGACAATATGTTTAATTTTTCATGCATATTAATGATATAATCATAAGCTATTGTTGAACAAAAATTTTAAGGTAGGAGCAAATCATAGCACATTGTTCAACACATTACTTTTATCTTGGTTTTGAAGTAGTAACCTGTTTACTATAACAATAAATACTTCACTTACAGAAACGCTAAGTAGTACTTTAAAACTGTTTGCATAAATCCAACTTTCCAAGCCCATTATAATTGTCTACATTATACAGTCAGTCAAATTGAGCAGACAAGTAGTTTAATAGTTATTTTTATTGTACAGCATATACCATAGTTCTTATTAACTTGCATGGCACTGCATTCAATTTCAACACAACTCTGTTGTAAACTTTCCCTTCATCTTTTCAAAAAAAAACATGAACAAATTATGCCCAATTTTTTGGAGGTAAACTCAATTCAAATCAGGAGAGTTAAGCTTGATGCCTTGATCATGATAAAAAATGGATGCAAAACTCGATAAAAATTGACAGCTTCGCAACGTCTGGCGAGCGATAAAGTGAAGAACAAACAAGACTGGATCAAAATAACTTTAAATTAAAACTTAGTAGTAAAAACACTCTTCAAGTATCGTGTTAAAAACAAAATAGTAAAACTACTACTGTGCTACTTACCGGAGTCATAAAATGTTTCCTTTTCTGTCGTTATTTCAGCATCCGCAAACCACGGAAGCTTGCAGATTGTTTAATAAATAAAATTTTAAAAAAGTGTTTATGTTAGGAAAATAGTTTTGACATTTTCTATGCTCCCAACCGTGGTGGTCAAATCAGGGTGGGCGACAAAATTTTGATTTCATGAGCCCACGTCTCTCCGCTGACTTTGACCACCAAAATCCGCCATGTTTTTGACCACGCGGCCGCGTGCTAATAATTTATAGTAATTTTGTCAATGTTTCCCCTCCAGGTCTTATAGAACTCAATGGTTGCAATGCACTGTAAACTAGGTCGTCCGATCTCAGCGGTATGCAACAATGGAACTCTCCGCGGATACAACATATGACGACTTTCATGCTCTTCTTCCTCCCCCGTGCGTAGAGTTAAAAGACCAAATTGCATCATAAGGGTTCGAACGGCTTCCAACAAACTACTTATCAAACCGTAAATCTTTGTCTATTTTCATCTGCCTCATAAACCTGTGAGCACAATAAACTCAAAGTATCGTTGAAGTTTTCTAGTCTCGTCAACCAGTACTGAGCATTTTCACCATCACAATTCATAGAAATCTGAACTTCTCGGCATAAATCATTTTCCAAAGAAGAAAAAAAAGTTTCAACGTTTGGAAGCCATCTAACGCCATTGTGATAGTGGCTTTTCTTGCCTCCCCCCGGGGCAATTTTAAGATAATATTGTCAGGATACTAATTACCATAATTGACAGATCGATTTATTTTTATGTAAGTTCGATTTACGCGTGCGTGTTTCACTTGTTTTTTAGAAGCATTTGATATAGTTTGCGACCGTTAGATCTAAATGCATGATATTGGTAATTTTGTCCTTTTTGGACACCCATACATATTCTATTAATTCTACACCATATTCTACGTGCGTTCAAGGTGTCATGATGGTTCGTGCTGAGATTTATAAGAAAGGACGAACCATTCGTTTGGTTGTGGTAACCACTCAAACTTGTTAAAGGTTGTTTTTGATAAGGAGAGAGGCCGAGATTTATAGAACTAAAACATGTTTTTGTCGTCAAAGTTCTATTATGGTTTCTACTCCAGGCACTTGCGGATTGCAATACTTCCATTTTTGTAGTACAAAGGTTCCGTCTACTTTTGCACATATTTCGTTTTGCTATTACGCTAAATTGATTATTGCATGGCAAAATATGAGTTAGAAAAAACTTTTGGAGTCTATGATAACGGTAAATGTACACCAACTGTAGATTTCGTTATTTATAGTAAATTACGGATTGAGTTTAATGTTGGTTATGTATATATTCTTGACTTACAATTCAGCCATGTTGGTAGAGTAGTATACAAAGCGTTGCCGCTGGCGCACTTCACCTTGAGAAAGCGTTGCCGCTGGCGCACCTCACACCTTGAGACCTAGTATACGTAAATCTAAGCGCCCCAGCCCTACTTCGCGTACGTACCTCTTGTAATTATGCTAGCATAATTACAGCGAAGGTCAAACCCAGGACAACGGCAGGAGCCAAAGACGGTCGGCCCACCCCCCGCGCCTGCGCGGCCGGCCGTCGGGATCTATTATTTAGAAGTAGCGTATAGTAGGGTACGTGGTAAGATGAATAGTGAATCCAAAAGAGTGCGTATGAAAAGACAAGAGCAAAAAGAAAGAAGAGAAAGAGAGAAAAAATTGAATAATATAATAATTACACAAAGAGAAGAACATCTTAAATTACAAACCAGGCTGCTAATACAGACAGGTGCGATACAATTAGAAGAATAATATTTATATAGTATATAGAATCGAGATAGACACTGTTAGAGAAATTCAGCTTCTACATAAACAGGGTGTTATAAGTGGAAGAGCTCTAAACTCATTCCTTGAAGCTTTTCAACCACTAGCATCTACATCAAGAAAGCGTACTAATACAGCTCCACCTGAACCTCCTTCAGTACCATGTAAGCGCAGACCTATTAAGCCTAATGACGTAATAGAAATGAGATCGCCTGTTATAACACATTCTGTAGGTTGGAAAGCTGCGTATGGAAATATGGGCGACCCAGCTTAATGCGCTATAACGCACTTCGGATTCTAAGTGCAATTCCTCCAAAAACTAAAACTCCGACGCCTCCGGCGGCCGGTTCGCCCCCTTTTCCAAACGTGAAGTGTTTTTATTCAGTTCTAGATAATGAAGGAAAGCCTTCGGAATCATCTAGCGCTTCGTGTAGCAAATTTTCATCAAATAACCGTTGAAGATTCGGGTATTATGCTTTCTATAGTGAGTGTGACAATTACTCTAGCAGTTCCCATCTGTTGAACAACTAATGTTGCATCAGCAGATAAGTCTACATCTATAAAATCACTATAGCTACATTCAGAGTTGATATTACCAATACGATGTGTTTTCGTTTTACTTAAGACAAGTAATTTGCTAGGAGTTTGAAGTACTCGTAGCGCTCCTGCACTTCTAAAACATTTTCCACTTAATGATATTCGGTAGAATCCAGCGGTTTCGATGGTGATTGTAGAAGAATCTGTTTCAACTTTTTCACACATCGCGACATTGGTCCAATCTGAACCTCTTTTTCTAGTGATTGAAGTACCAACTTGAGTGTACACATCTACTGGAATTTCTAGTCGTTTTTTATGTTTTTCACGTCTTCTATGATGTTTTACACCACGGGCGTGGTATCTTTTTGCAGGACGTAGCAAAGCTTCGAGAGCCTCACGTGTAGGTTCATCTACGTCTGAATAGTTCCAAGAAGATATGACTATTTTTTCCGCACTAGAATTATAATCTAGTTGGAATTTTTAAAAATTTTTCTCTCTATTTCGTCGTAAGTATACTTCTACTGCTCGGCGAAAGAGATCGTTTGTTGATTCAAATTCATGAACCGAAGTCTCAGATGCGTTAGACATTGTAATTCTATATATATTATAAAAATTTTTGTTAGTCTATTAAGAATATTCTAAATAATGTACTTGATATTTTCGCGTCCAGTTAACAGGTATTGTATTAACCCACGCTTTAAGATTATTAGTGTTGTTATGTACGAAACTAACATTGGGTCACCAATTTTGTTGAAATACGGGGGATCTAATATTAAACCACTCGTTTCGAGATCGTTCAAACCAAATATTTAATAATGCTATTTTATTATTTTCGGGTGTTTTTCCAGTAGGAAACGTTACTAAAGTTACATTTACTCCGCTCATACCTTGGGGGTAGAATCCGGTAGGAGAGTTTAAAACAGGTTGATCTCCTTGGTCTCCTTTAAGCCCATCAGCTCATGGTTGTCCTTGAGGTCCTTGACGTCCTGAAGGCCCTCGAGACCCTGTGGCTCCAGTATCTCCTTTAGGCCCTTGAGACCCTCGAGGTCCTGTGGCCCCTCTAGACCCCTGCACTCCTATAGGACCCGTTAGACCTCTAATGCCTTGTTGCCCTTGAGGTCCTTGAGGCTCCTGTGGCCCCGGGCGCACCATCGCTTCCATTGGTCCCATCAGTTCCGTCATCTCCTCTAAGACCCTCATCACCTTTCTCTCCATTTGGACCTCTAAGACCCGTATCTCCTTTAGCCCCTGTAGCTGCTGTTACACCTTTTCTCCCTTTGGTCCTCTAGGAGCCGTATCTCCTTGAGCCCTCGCAGCTCCTGTGTCACCTTTATCTCCCTTAGCTCCTTTCGGGCCTCTACGCCTTGGTGGTCCTGGTTTTCCAGATCCATAACCATCATCAGTTCCACCGATTACTAAAGTTGGCATTAGTTTGATGCGACGTTTAGTTTGATGCGACGTTTATATACCTACTATATATAATAGAAAATTTTTTTATTTACTGGATTTATATTTGACCGCGAGAGAAATCTATGACGAGCCTCCAGCCAGACCCGCGATTTTTTTGGAAGCTTGAGCCTCACCTTCACGGCGTGCGCTTTGATCAGCGGCGGCAACAGCTTCTTCTTTTTCACGCTCCAAGTTTTTATTTGTCTTTTTCATCTCTTTGAGTAGAGAAGCTACATCGGCAACCTGTTTCTAACGCATCGGAGCGTCGAATTCATCTTGAATAACGCGTTTACCCTCGTTAAAACGTAGCATTTGATCTAGAACCTGTTCAAACTCTCCATGTCAGACTCGGCTGTCACAGAGAGCACGTGACGTAATATCACTAACAGTCATCAGAATCACCGCAGCAGCTTGGGCTATGCGGTCGTGCTTTTTAGCCTTTTTCTCGAGCTTTTTACAAACAACACGCCCAACGCCAGAAATCAACCCACCAGCGACAGCAAGAACTTCAAGAGCGGCCCCGCCCACACCAGATAGAGTGAGAGCAATACCTCCAGTTCCTGTCACGACTGTAAAGGCACTCGATGCAGCAGATAAAGTGTCGATTGTCGAAATAATTTGCGTGTGTCTCTTACGCAGCTTATGACGAGCGTGACGCTCGTGAATATGAATACCAAGGGGTAGAAGAAGTTCTTTCACCCCATTCATCAGTCGAAACGAGCAACTTTCGCCTTGATTGCATTTCAAACATTGAGGCAGAGCTTCGCCAAGAGCGTCACGCTCTTGTTGCTCTCAAGTTGCTCGTTTCAACTGATGAATGGGGTGAAAGATCTTCTTCTACCCTTTGGCATTCATATTCACGTTTTAAATCCGGATATATCCGTGGTACTGGCCTAGGAACGTCTACTGGCTCGACTGGAGGTGCGCTTGCAGTTGCCATTTTTATGGCAGTACTATATAGATGCAGAAAAAATTGGTCTGTTATTATATGATAATTAGTTTGATGATTACTTTGATGATTAGTCTGATGATTAGTCTGATGTGATATGATATGATATGATATGGCACTCATAAATTTCGACCCACCGACCGCTAAAAAATCAAAGCACCACCATTGGATGATGCCCGAAAGCCATTATCTGATCGTAGGCCCTACGAATTCCCGTAAAACGAACCTTTTAATTAACATGATTATGTGTTGGCTTGATTGCCCTAAATTAACTATTTACACAAAAAGTCGCAACCAGGAAAAATATCAGATTCTATCTGAGTTCTACGAAAGCATCGGCCTGGAAGAATGTGTTGAATTAAGAGAGCCTGATGATGTAATTCCAGTAGAGGAGTTGGACACTAATCCCGAGACAGTAGTCTTTGACGATATTCGGCTCGATTCAAAAAGCCTAAACCCAATTAACGAGTATTTCTCAGCAAGTCGACATAAGAATGTCACAGCCATATACTTAGCGCAAAGCTACTATGACGTGCCCAAGTATACTTGACGAAATACCGGCTGTATTGTGCTTATAAGAGATCTTGACCAGCGCGACGCGAGAGATATCGCAGCTGACCACGCTGATGATATTACAAAAGAGCAGCTAGCGGCGGCTTACCATGAAGCCACTGAAAAGAAGTGCGACTACTTTGTAATCGATCGTGCTGCAGAGGAGGTTCCTATTTGCTATCGGAAGCGTTTTGACGGGATTTTGGTAGCCCGGAAGCGGTAATCCATTCTTTGAAGATATCATTAGACTTATTCTTGTTAGCTCTTTTATATTTTGGAAGATGAGGAGTAACCGCCTGCATTATAGCTTCGACGGTTTCAGCAGGCCAACCCGAGGCGTCGTATTTTTGACAAATCGGAACGAAATTTGCTATGAAAGAGGGGTAATTTAAAGGC
This sequence comes from Xenia sp. Carnegie-2017, assembly GCF_021976095.1. Classification (NCBI taxonomy): domain Eukaryota; kingdom Metazoa; phylum Cnidaria; class Anthozoa; order Malacalcyonacea; family Xeniidae; genus Xenia; species Xenia sp. Carnegie-2017. The sequence goes on along the minus strand of NW_025813469.1, from coordinate 2,920,405 downwards.
TTTCCAGTAGACCAAGACATATCAGCCGCCATACGGCTAACATGGTTGAACGGAACTTCGTTGAATGGATTTTGTGTTTAGAGCAGATTTTATACATATACGTTCTTACCTTATTAAAATGAAAATCACGTGACTTCTCGCGAGGATCTATAGACGATTTTTCTGTATCACGTGACTCTTCATCAGATTCCTCTGTATCACTTGACTCAATTAGTCCGATTTTATTAAAAACAGGCGCTGGCAGGGTAAAATGCGGCTTATTATCTTGAGATTGTGAATCAATAGATGCTAGCACCGACTGTATTTCAGGTAGATTATAATTTTTCATTACACCATATGGGTCGTCCATTTTTTTTGTCCTATTATATAGTACGATAAAAAACATTTATCTATCTTCATCTATCTTGAGATCGAAGTTCAAGTATGTTCAGGTTAGTTGCATCTATGGAAGAGCGCGAAAAATTAGTCCAAGTGTTTTTAAAAAAGCGCGCGGAACTCAAGCGGCGCCAAGTCGATTTCAAAGTGTCTTAACAGCACGATGGAGAATTCTTTGAAAGGGCGTCTGAACCAATTGTTGATGCTGAAAAAGCTGTAGCAGAAGCTATTAAAAAAAACAAGACAAAGAAATTGAAGGGTTGCTAGAAGTCACTCAAGCGGTTGAGGACACTTAACAGCAGCTTGCCCAACGGCTAGATGATCTAGTCCTTTTAACAAAAGACAAACCATTTTGGAAGGCTATAGAGAATTCAAATTTGCTTGATCGGTTGGAGGCTGGTGAGTATATAAACGACGTAGATTTTGAAAATCTTGGAAAATCTATCGGCCCGTCTACAAGAAGAACCGCTTCCCAGCCAACCGAGAGCTAGGTAAAAAAAACCTCGAACGTTACAATGTTCTAAAAGAAAAAAGAAGTCGCCCCAAACCACTCTTTAAAACAACACGAACAGGATCTGGAGTGCACTATTATAATAGCCCATCAGAGCTTATCGACCGCCTTCACCTTTCCTGCAAGTCTGTAGAGGCTGGTAATGACTCTCGTGAGTTGAAAAACGATATTGAAGCGATTCTAAAAAAACTGCTAGACGAAAGTGCGATATCGAAAAGTTATTACAGAAAAATTAGAAATACATACGTGCGTTAAAATTTCTGCTCATATATTATACGAAGCTATTGCTTAGTCTGATGTTACGTTTAGTGTTATCAATATAACCATAATGGCTGGAGTATTAAAAGACGAAATTAGCATTGAGATAGACTCAACAAGAGCCACTGCGGCGCACGGTGGATAAGCGAATGACTTTCAAATTGGCTTTAGGCCACCTATAACTTTAGAGGCTAACAAAAAATATCAAGTGGCTCTTACTGAAGCTAGTTTGTGGAATTCGTGGGGAAATGTCACTACTAAAAACAATCAACTTGAGCTTGAGATTAGAAATGGAAACTATGGTGATACTGATGGTGCACAGAGAGGAGAGCTTAAACAGACTCCAATTAAACGGCAAAAAATCACAATACCCCCAGGCGCTTACAACATTCCCGACATCAATCAAGCTATTGAAGATGCTATGGAATCATTGGGGGTAAAGCTCGCACATGAAGATGAGATCGCAAGACGTGATCCACCCTTTGTGCTCTCAGTAAATGTTCCCACATCTAAATCTGAGATTACTATTAAAGGTGACCTTGTAGTTTCCTTTGACATAGATAACAGCATAGGCCCTATTCTTGGGTTTGCTGTGGGGGGAGGTGATATTACTAGAGGAAAGACTTTAAGTCAGAATCGAATTAAAATTACAGATGTACAGAAGATCCATATTTACTGCTCGATTTTTATTTCAAGTATAGTAAACGGGAATCCTAGTGATGTTATTAAATCGTTTACTCCAAACCGAGGACCAGGACATTTGTCGGAAATAAGTCCTAGTCCGTCGACCTACTTACCACTCATAAGAACTAGCCTTATTAATAAAGTAAGAATGGAAATCACTGATCAGTCAGGAAATAAAATTGATTTAAATGGTGATCAAGTAACTTACACTTTAAACATTCGTCCAAAAATGTGAATATACACGCTCATAAGCGGATTCCGATTCAGAAGCTGTTGCCATAATGGCTTATTTTCCATATATAATATACTAGGCAAAATGATAGTTCCTATGATTAGACGTGGTATAGTTCGTCGAAAAATTGTCGGGGGGTCATTGCTTGGAAACCTCATAGGCCTTGCTGTTAAGGCAGAGGGTGTGCTATTCAGTGCGGGGAAGTCCGCAGCTGCAGCCTTAGGATCTCGCGTAGGTACGTTTGCTCCAAAACTCAAGAATTTGGCCGTGGCGGCTGGTAAAAAAGCACTTCGTGACACGGCTACAGCAGCTAAAGAGGCTGTTATATCGACTGCAAAAGAGCAGTTCTTGCCTGAAAACGTAAGCAGTCTTGTTGCCGATCTCGCCCGCGGAGACGTTAAAGGAGTGGCAAGAAAAGCTAAATCACGTGCATCTGCAGTAGCGTGCATCTGCAAAAATGCGCGCAAAAAGTGCTCGCACTGCTTTAACGAAAGAAGCTAGATCTAAACATAATGAGCTGGTTGGGACTTCTAAAGCTATAAAAGCTCTAGTATCGCATATCACATTGGACTAAATATCAGAAATAATAATTAAACTACATCAGTCTGATGATCGGCAGACGCAAATTTTTTTTAATATGTAAATACTGTACGAAGTACAAACTATCATAACAATGGCTACGGACATGATATTCCCAGCACTTCGACTCTTTGACGAGCCCATCGTTGACCGCTCTGTTGAGCGTCTGCAGTACGAAAGAGCTCTTCCCCGCGATCAAAATTTCGATAATAAGAATATCGAGGTCGCGTGGTAAAGAACGATAACACCAATTATGATGCCGCCGACAATGTCGCTCTGGCAAATGGTGGCTAGAGCCTGTTTGAGACGGTCGAGATCCAAGTTAACAACAAGACCGTTGAAGAAATAAGTCAGTATACTTCAACTGTCAACACGATCATGCAGCTTGTAACTGATTCGGATGATTCGTCCAGGAGCACCGCCACGAGCACTTTCTGGTACCGCGACACTGGGACTGGTGCAACTCATCCTAATAAGTTTGTGAACAGAACCAACGCTCATCTGCTTCCAGCTTCTGGTGTGCCTAATGTTACTGTGCCTAATGTAGATCTTAACGCAACAGAGAGCCCTAACTTCAACATTGGTTTCGCCAGTCGCCGCCAGCTCTGCGTGGGCGCCAAAGACGTTACCATGATGCTTCCCCTCGCTGACATCCTAGGCTTCGCCAAAGACATTGATTCGGCTTTCATAGGTATAAAGTTCAATCTGAATCTCACTCGCGCTTCTGCTAAAAAATCGCTTCATAGAGCAAATGGGGTAGATACTGGAAAATTTCAGATAAAACATCTTTCGCTCTGGGTTCTTTTCATCAGACCTTCGATCGAAGTTCAAACCATAATAGAAAGCAAGCTGGTTGCTGGTTAGACACGCATGCTATACTTTGAGAAAGGTCGTATTTACTGAGAGAGATTCACCAGAGGTCAAACCAACGTCTCATGGCGTGTGACGACAAACGGAAGTGAAGAGCTAGCAACACACATCTTCGTAGCGTTCCAAGATGTCAGAGCGCTCAGACAATCAAGAACAAAGTATACATGTGTTTGATAATGCTAATTTGCGTCAGATTCATGTGCGGATTAATAACAATCACAAGTATCCTGAAGAAGAGCTTGAAGTCAATTACACAGATGCTGCGAGAAATTACAGCAGAGCTTACATGATGTTCCAAGACGCTGGGATGAAATACAGCGACCCGGATACACGCTCTCAAGTAAACTTAGGAGACTTCGCAAGCCTCTTTCCTATTTACCACTTTGACGTTAGTCATCATCCTGAAGCTTTGAAAAAACCTTCAGCAAACATTGATGTTCGTTGGATCTTTGGTGGCCCTTTTAATAGTGCTATTAATGCTGGTGGTGAACAGGCGTACCACGTGTACTGCTTCGTGCTTAGCGAGCTTTTCCTTCGGCTCAATGCGATTAACGGTAAAATGGACATAATGGCTTAGTCTGTTAGTCTGATGTGATATGTTAGTCTGATGTGATATGTTAGTCTGATGTGATATGTTAGTCGGATGATTAGTCTGATGTGATATGATATGATATGGTATGATATGATATGATATGATATGTTATTATTTAAGATTAAAAACGAAAATTTTTCGACTGTTTATATACGCAAATTGTTTTGCATGTGCACAAAAATGTCGGACATTGATAATGCAATATTTGTTAAAGCTCTCAGACCCACCATGGAGCGAGTAATCACTCAGGAGTCTAAAGGCGCTGGTATTTATCTTCCTGGATCAAGAAGTATAGAAGGTGGTAGCTTTATTGGAAATCTTGTTGGAAAACTCATACCTACGGTCACTAAACTCATACCAAAAGTATTACCGTCTCTAGGTTAGCAGCTATATCAGGTGCTATCACCGGCAGCACGCAAAAAGCAGTAGCTGGTAGTGGTATAGTTAGAAGAAGAGGTATCACACCATTTAATGGACCTCAGTATAATAACAGTGGTCTTGGTTTCGGTAGTAACTCTGGTAGTAAGAAAGGTCGTTCTGGATACACAGTTCACGGTGTGAAACTTTCAAAAGATCAGAAAACTACCTTGGCAAAAGCAGTTAGAGACAAAAATGGAGCACTATAAACAAAAATTGGCTCGATTTCAGATAAGAAATTTGATCCACTACTAATTAAAGCAGGAGCAAACGCTGCCATTCTCAAAGTATACTGCAAACTAAGGCCCTGTTCACACGATACCGGATTGGTTAGATACCGGATTACTTTTCGTACCGGATAGGCCTTGCGTTCACACGGCTTCGCTGCTATCCGATACGCTTTGTATCGTTTTTCCGGAGCGATTTGACTCCGCTGTGGAAGTGGTATGAAAACCAATCCGATATGTTCCGTTGTCGTGTGAACGCTCGAATCCGATACGTTCCACTTTGGCAACTAAGAAGTCCGTGCGATTTTTAAAAATGAAAGCAAACATAGCGATACAAACTATGTTTTAAATGAATAATCCGACAGCAAATATAATATATCTTCAACATGGCATGTTTAAGCTTTTAACAATGTATTATCGCAATGTGAAAAGCTTCTTTCTAGTATTATTTTAATAGCAACATATATTCGGTCGTATTTGGACTTTACACTCTTCCAGTCCTTGCGCCCATTCATAAAAAACCTTAATACGCCTAAGAAAAAACTCTACTTAGTTATCTGTCAAAAAAATTCTCATTTCTCACGAAATATTTGCATTAGCAACCATCGTCGTTATCGCTTGCACGCACAAGTACTGGGGCGATATAAAAACTTATGTATCGTCTTACGAATCCGGCATCGTGTGAACAGAATGCATTTTTCGTATCGGATTGCTCAGCGAATCCGGTACAAGACGAATCCGGTATCGTGTGAACAGGGCCTAAGTTAACAAAGGTTACAAAAACTGAGTTTGAGCCGTTGTTTCCTGTCGTGCAATTCAATTCATTTTGCTTGCTTAATATTTCCCCTGTGTAAGTTGTGCAGCATAATCCATTATTTTAATATTTTGCAAGTGATTGGTCATTTTTTGATATTTTTTATTATATGATGCATATTTATTGTATAATTTTTTGTAATCAAGGCCTCAAGAAAAAACTCTTTAGGAAAATGGACACTGAGCTCAGACTAAACATTGCAAAATAATTACATTAATGATATGAAAAACAATCAAAATGATTTGAGTTGTATCAGGGTCAAGATATCTTAGTGTAGTGTACTTGCTAACACGATAGTGAATAATTTGGTTGTCTTTACTCAGATGCACTACTTAAATAGATTTAAGAAATAGTTATAGGAAAATGGTTGAAGTACTAAATTTCAAATTTTCTGATAAACGTACAGGTCTGGATGATCTCTTTATACAGAAGAAGTACATTTCCTTTCTCAGACGGCCTGAAGAATGCTCTGGGGGTTTGTATATAGGGTGGACAAACGACTCGTAATCATCAAACAACAACCAAAACGTCTAGAAATAGACAATTGTTTTGGGCCAGCATAGTTGCAGGCTCACTTGGAACTAGTGTAAATCTGCTATGTGAACAAAATACATTAAATGCTTGATCAAAGTTGAAAGTTGCCAAAGATAATTCTTTGGAGAATGGTACATGGGAGACTTTTGAAGGTCAGGTATATAACATCACTCAGTTTGTGGACCAACACCTATGTAGCCTTTCTGAACCTTTACTGGCATGCACGCAGTTTATCAAACTGAGGAAGCTCGTAATATGTTGAAAGAATATAAGATTGGAGAATTGAAGGTACACATTTGTGAAATGTCTTCATTTTTAATGAATTTTGCCTAATTCGTTTGTCAATCTTCAATTTTTGCTCATTTCTTTGCAAATTACTGGTAGTAGACAAAATATCACCTTTAGATCTTAGTGATCCGTTCCGCAACGATCCAGAACGCCATCCATCACTTGTAGTTCGCTCTAGTAAGCCTTTCAATGCAGAAACACCACTCTTCATACTAGGGGACAGTATCGTTACCTCTAACACACTGTTCTACGTCAGAAATCACCTCCCGGTGCCCGAAGTCGATCCGAAGACGTATCGACTGCAGATCGATCTCGAGAACGGCGGGAAACCGGTTGATTTTGATCTTGAAGAACTGAAAACAAAGTTTGAGCAACATACTCTGACGGTGGCGATTCAATGCGTGGGAAATAGACGAGATTAAATGAATGGCATTAAAAAGGTTTAAGGTTTGACTTGGGCTGATGGTGCTATTGGAAACGCAAAGTGGACTGGAGTCAAGTTAAGTGATGTTTTGATGGCGGCAGGTTTTAAGGAAAGAAGTGACTACACTTGAAAACGTATACAGTTTGAAGGTTTAGATATGGACGTTTCAAAAGCTCCGAATGGTGCCTCCATATCCCCTAGCAAAGCTTTGGATCCTAGCAGTGATGTGTTGATAGCCTTTGCGATGAACGGTAAAGATATTCTCAAAGATCACGGATATCCCGTTACGATCATAATACTCGGTGTTCTAGGTGCTCGTCAAGTGAAATGGTTAAGCAAGATTGTGATAGCGGACGAAGAAAATCGTTGTCAATGGCATTGCAATGATTACGAAAGTTTCTCTTCTAATACAGACTGGGATACAGTAGACTTTACTACCATGCCGTTAATACAAGATCTACCTGTGCAGTCTGCCATATGTGAGCCATTGAACGGTGCTTTGCTCGAGGAAGGAACTGAAGAATTTACTGTCAAAGGTTATGCTTGGAGTGGTGGTGGACGTGGTATCGTTAGAGTTGATGTTTCACCTGATGGAGGTGAGTGAGATATGAAAACATTGTTGTGTGAATTTTTGAATGTTTACCGATGGTTTATAGGTTATCTCATTCAGGAGATTTTATTCTTTCGTTGTTGAAAGATTTTTTCTGCCTAAATCTTTAAACAGAATTTATAACTGGATGGCTGCCTTAGTTTTGAGCTGCATATGCCTGCTCTGGCATGAAGCCAAATTTAACCTTGAGATGCGCGTGTCACATTGTAACTCACTGTCTTAATGGCCTTTTATGGGCGTGTGTGGAAAAATTGGCACCAGCTGAATTTGCTTGTTTCAAGTTTTAGCTTTCCTGTTATATTCAATTCAATGGTCTTATATCACGCTGCTCACGTTTTAGGCATAGAGTAACTCGCAAAAATCAATATTGAGGATCAGCTGTACCATTAAAGCTGATGTCTCCACACTTTTCTTAATGTTACAGAGCTTTTCATTTTAAGTTTCTTCATGGAAACAAGTTGACTTGGTGGGATCTTACATGATAACTTTTTGTCCTTCTCGTACAACTAACCGATGAGAGAGTAATTTGTGTTGATAAATGTTTATGTCCCTTGGGACAACATAGCAGAAAGCTGATCTGAAGAAGACGGAGCAACCTGATGGTAAAGCATTGGGATGGATTCTTTGGTAGGTGACGATACTCGTGTGAAACTGTTGAGGTTTGTTGTAAGGCCATAGATTATCCCTATAAAATAATCAACCGGAAAATGTACCTCCAATATGGAACTGTCTACTATCTTGCACAGGATAACTGTCACTATCCCCATGAGAATTAATACATTTGTAACGTCAAATTGAAATTTCGTAAAAACGTTAATAAAATTAATGCAACATTTTAGAAACATTAGAACGTTTAACGTCATTTTCAAAGTTATGATGGCTTGCCTTCTGACGGTACGTCTTGTAGTAGTATATACTTCCTTAGCAATTTTCATTTACCGTCAACGTTGTAATTTGAGCGTTATTTTACTTGTATCGACATTCATCATGTAACATGACTGCTTAAAGTGTGTGTAAAACTGTCCTAAACTTTGAAATTTGATTTTTAAAACTGCTTTTATGTTTGTTGCAATGGCGGGAAATATGCGAAGGCGTCTTTTTGTGATTTTCCTCGTAAGTTTTTAAAGTGCAGATTTTCCTCCTGTACGTCTTTGCTACAAAGTGCATGTATGTACTTAGTGTTAGCAAATGACTCCTGGTAAAAAATAAAATCATGATCCTAGCGGAAAAACTATTATGCCGAAGAAATCAACTTTTATCCAAGCGTTGATCAATGTCTTCCTTTGAAAACGGACTGAGGCAAAGTTATTTTCTAAGAATCTAAAAGGAAAAAAGTTTTCTCCACCACCATGCTTTGCGCATTTATATTTTGATAATTAAAATTTGTCATCCGTGAAAGTCTTGTGGAATTTCAAATATTATGTATTGTTTTTCTAGCTAGGATCATGTTGTTTTTTACAAGCATTAGCTACTGCTTTATTTTTTGGCTTTACCCCATTTCATGAATTGTTTCACACATAATTCTTGAATGTACATGATAAAACGTCATTTTTTTAAATTGACAATATGGTTCTTCCAATCAGAAAAAGTAGAGATGCAAATAGGCGCATGGGCTTCATACAAAGCAGTAATAAATAATACGTTCAACCTAACTAAAGTGCATTTATAAAACTGCTGCCTTTGGACGTCAAACACGTCAATCACCCGCTTTATAATGACGTCATTTGTAAGGTAATTATTATTTGTTTTGAACACAATTGAAGGAAGCCTTGAATTTACCAGAATTTTACCCTTTTTAAGTAATCATCAAAGTTACAAAGCTTTGTGGTGGTATTGCTTGCCAAGTTGACTGCTTCACATTTTTGTTCGTTCACCGTGGCCCTGGATAAAAATCAAATAATTCAATTGGTCAAGAATAGTCACGTGACACGTCAGTCAAACTCCAATATATTCAACATGTGCTCAGGGATGGCTGACATATTTAAATTTCTTGCCAGATTAATATCCGATTTGAAACGAATTATACAACAATTTGGAATCGCAAATGGTGAAATAGCGGAGCCACGTAAGAGCGAGACAAACATTTGATGATTAAAAACAAGAAAGTGTGCAAAAGGTGGGCGCTTTTCTTTAAAATAGCGGTAAGAAATATTTATACTCTAGATTTTATATGTTCCAATTTTGATTTTCCCTTTTCTGCTCGCTTGTGCTGTGATTGCGAATTGTGGGAATAGTATTATCGATATTTATTTCGCCCTTGTTTCGTGCACGAGATGAACTGTTCTGTCCAGATTATCTGGGATTTAGCCGAAGACCAGTAGGCTGAATGTATTTGGTGGTTTTATTGCTTATTGTAATAAATTCAGGTATGACTTTTTGAATACACTTTTCACGAAGTAAATATTAAAATCAAGGACATAATTTCGTGTGGGAGAGTAAAAAAAAGCAGTGTGAACTTGGTGCATTTAAAAATACAAAGAAGAAATGTCGGTTGGGGAAACGCTGGCTAATTCATTTTGATTTTTGACAAAAGTCAAAGTTGACTTTTTATCTGTGTGCGTGTGCTTCTTTATACATGTAAATAGTTGGTCAGAAGTTTCTCCAATATAGCGTTAATTTTATTCGGCACATTAAGATTTGATAAACTACCAAAGATGTAAAAAGTTCAGGAAGTGAATCTTTAAATGAGAAGAGAGATTTTAACTTGAGAGTTGCAAAAATAATAGTCTTTGTCTTGACAATAACATGTGATGATTAGTGGGAGTTTGCATTGAGTGCGTATTGAGTAATCATCAGGTCAGGAGGAAGGTGCACTGAATGCACGTGCACTTCGTTTTTAAAAAACTTTGATTAAATTTGATTAAATCGATGTATTAAAAATATTTAAATTTATTTAATTTAAAATTTTAGGCAGCTAAATCCATGCAGAAAATTGTTATTTGTTGAGTAGAACTTGGTGTTAAAGTTAATCCTTCATCATTTGAAAGAAATTACGTGTTTTTTTGGTTTGATCATTAACGCATATTCAAGCCTTTGTGTTAATCTTTCATCATTTGAAGGCAGAGAGGCGTAACTAGAACGTTAATTGGGGGGTGTATATTCATATATTCAGTTGTGCCCTACTGATTTCTTTGGAGGGCACAACGTAATATATGAATATGCACCCCCCAATTAACGTTCTAGTTACGCCTCTGTTTGAAGGAAATGACGTGTTTTTTGATCATAAATGCATCTCAAGCCTGCATTTTTCTCGATACCTTGAATAATCTGAGTTGTAGAATTGTTGACGGTTTCTTTCCTTGTCTCTTCTTGGATGTGTTAAAACTCTCTGATTAGTCACTGTGAAAAATAGCTCATTTTCAACAAAGTGATTGCTCTGTATTTCTCTTTAATAAATTATAGAAGTGATT